>NC_044191.1:1692240-2019740 GCF_900880675.1 Sparus aurata | reverse complement strand
ATATTAAGCTTACCTTTTATATGTATTTCATTATTACCCTGCCCAAGCATATAAAAGATAAACCTCATATTTATCAGTGCTATTGTTGCCTTTTCAGAAGTCCAGCTTGGAGCAAAGTCTGGAAGAAACCAGAGCAGAGCTGCTAGTGGTTCGGACAAACCATGCTGATACTGTCAGCTCTCTGGAAGCACAGGTAGACCAGTGCATCTATTCCCTAAACCCTGATGTGTGGTCTCTTCATCTGTTATCATTTTCCACTAAATGGAATAAATAGAACTGCAGAGATATTACCTAATTTTACGGTTGCAGCTTTCAGGCGAATAAAAAGAGTGCTACTTTATTTCCTCCCATTTCCATGAACATGACTTCTGTCATTGAACATCTGGTCATTTTGATTTTAATGAACTTTTTACTTTCAGACTTAGAACAGCCTAAATTGTATTGTGTAATTCTTATTGGAGGCGTCACAGGACACCCCTCAGATTGTCTCTCTCGTGTCTGCCCTCAGGTATCCAGAATGAGCTGCAGCATCACTGAGCTGCAAACCCTTCTCCGACACAAAGATGACTCCTCCAGAGCCTACAAAGAAAGAACAGACACACAAGTAAGCAAACAGCCACATTAGGGCAAGACTAACCAAGATTCTTCATTAACAAAATAACATAGTTCTGGAGACTTAGGAATCAGACAGTATTGACTTTCTGGTGACACCTGACTACAGTTCATTATTAGGACATGGCAAGGACATTCTGGCTAACTCCATTATATCTGGCTCCTCACCTTAATGGGAAATAAATGGATTTCTGCTGGTGTTGTTTCTCACAGTGTGGAAGTGTAGTTACAATCAATCATTCTATTATTTTCTTTTTCAGATAGCTAATCTGGAGCAGAAGGTCCTTGACAGTAATGAGAGACTGAAGAGTGCAGAGCAGCAGATCACAGAGAAACAACAGCACATGGATAAACTGGTGAGTACTGCTATCATTTCAGAGCACAAATTGAGCTTTGAGACTGCAATAGGCTTGGCATTTCCCTCTTCGAGTGGACAGACTTTCATCTCATCCTATAAACTTCTAGTTGGAAGACACTCCGGCTTGTAACGCAGACTTCTCAGCCAGCTGGGGGAAATGGCCCAGTAGAGCTTTCCTTATAAAAATAGAATATGATCTGTGGATGCACTCCTGTATCAATTATTGGACAGAGGATTGCTGCACAGTGGCTGTCCATTGCTCCTAACACTTAGAATGTGGTAATTGCAGAACAAAAATGTCCCTGTGTCTAAATTATTTATATGAAATAGAATAAAATGAACAATTAATTCTCCTGCTCTGCATTTCATGACTCAACAAATGGTCATAGAATGCTGAAAATACTAACCCACAGTGTGCGTGATTTTAAAACTATTTACTTTGGTGTCATCAGGTGGTGGTATCAAGAATGACACCGTGGCAGACAGCAATGATGGCACCTTTTTATTGCCATGATATCTAATACGTATCTCAGTGGTTATTGATCAGGAAATTACCATATTCACTTTTGGGGATACTTGCACAGTCTGATTAAAATGTAACAGCAGCTGTGAATGTGTAGTCACAATATGCATATTGACGGATATCATAAGATGTTCATCCACAGTGTGTAGACAGTTCTAACACTAAGCTAAAAAAAGAAAGATATGTTGCTTTTATGAACCTGAATTGCACTCTATTCAGGTTTTGTCATCAATTTGTTTTTGAGTACAAGCTATGATTTCAGTGTGGATGAGATCATGTTTAAGTTTGTTTTTGACTACATATGTTGAACTATGTGTTTTTGTGTGTTTGGCTCAGCAAGGAGAGTGGAGTGCAGAGAAGGCGTTTCTGGATCAGCAGGTATCTTTGTTGGAGCAGCAGAGTCAGGAGAAGGCCAGCAGGCTGGAGGACAGCATCACCTCTTTACAGACAGAAAGACAGATGCTGCAGGACAGGGTGGTATGTTTTGCTCCCACTTACTTTTTTCAAAGATTTATTTGTACTCTGTAACGCTATGCAGTATTTTTGTGTTACACATGAGTTACTTGGGCAGTCGTTAATATAAACGTATTTTTTGCAGTTAAGACTGTTTGCACTGTGTGCTCCGTCTTGACTAATACTTCTTGTGTGCCAGGCTGATCTGGACAAGCAGATAGGAGAAGCAAACTCCACTCTGAAGCAGCTGACAGGAGAGCTGGAGCAGTGCCAGGTAAGAACAACAACACCACACTAGGTTTTTTTTTAATTGCACAAAAAAACATTTGTCTGCCTTTTAATCTGGGAACTCAGTGATACAGATATTCAGAATCTTAAATAGAAACATTTAATAGATAATAGATGTAATATGAAAGTGTCATTGTATAAAGGAAAGAATGAAAATCAGATGATCAGACACTAAAAACATGACCTGACACATTTGATCCAGTTGTATTCTTCACATACTGCAATACAGCTGCAAAGACTGTGAAGCAGCAAAGCTATGGACTTTGTACTGAACAGCCGCCAAACTTGTCAGATTCAATCCAAATATGGACATCTAAAGATCCTAAAAGAAAATGTTTGTCGTTTCAGTCTTCACTCTTGCCTTTTTCTTGATGTTTGCCTTCAGGTGGAGCTGAATAACCGGCAGACAGTGAGCTTGGAAATTGCCAAAGCTCTAGAAGAAACCAGACAACAGAAGGAGGAGCTGCAAACACAGGTGAGTGGACGTACATGTCACACATCATTTAATATTCACAAATATAAAGGCAACAGCTGACATGTGTTACACACACATATACATTTTTTATGCCTCTGTGCAAGCAACAGCGGTGGCTGAAGGCATTATGGTTTTGGGTTGTCAGTCTGTCCGTCTGTACGTCCATCCCATTGTTGTGAACATGATATTTTAAGAACACCTTGAGATCATTTCGTCAAATTTGGTACTAATGTCCACTGTGACTCAAGGATGAACAATAACTACAATAACTTTATTTTAACAGCGTGTACTGTGTTTAACTTGATTTGTTTCAGGTTGGAGAGCTGAACACATCTCTACAGAGCTCACAGCAGGAAGTGTCCACAGTCACAGAGAAGCTAACACTGAGAGAGGAGGACATCAAAACTCTCCAGAACGGTAGAGACACACACACACACACACACACACACACACACACACACACAATCATTATATTAGTTTTGATGTAATTAATCTTTGTGCAAGTGTAGGTTGTTTGAATGGTGTACTAGATTTAGACTACATATTGGCGTACCATTTTTATTAAAACTCAGATGTAATCCATGCAGTGCGGTCCATCACTGTTAGAGGAGATGTTCCATTTAATTATATTTTTAATTTATTAAGATTTTTGTTGGGTGGGTGCCTTATTGAGCACATTCCATGTAAATATGCATGAATATATAGTTTGAGAATACATATTGATCAACCCTTTTTACAGGGAGAAGCCACAATAATGGCTTTATTGGGTTTTCGGTAGCCTTGCAGAATGTGTTAGTTAAAAACAATTCTGTATTGTGTTTTATTTAAAAAACACAAATATTACTCCTTTTCATGAAGTGGTTGATTTTTGTTAATCTCCTACTGTACAACATTTCCGCAAGAAAACAATCAAATGTGCAAGTGTGTGTTGCAGAGGTCCAATGTCGGCAGGCATCACTGGTCCAGCTTCAGGAGGAGCTGAAGCAGCAGCGAGCCCAGATGGAGCAGATGGAGCAAGACAAAGACTCCCAGCTGATGAGCCTGAAGGAGGAGCTGCTGAGTCAGACACAGCAGCTAGACAGCTGCCAGGCGCGGGTCAGTACCACCGCACAGTCAGAAATACCTACATGCACACATGACCTTACATGTTTCATACATTATTGATGCAGCAAGCATAATGAATGAATTGTGTAGGTTTTTACAGTCATTCAAATGTTTCTTCTGTAGTTACTGCTTTATTCAACACTAACCACAGGTCAGCAAGTCACTAATCTTTCATGTCTTGCTCATTATTGACCTAGAGATCAAGCTTAAGACTTCACTTTCATTTGTTCATTTTCATTGGTTTAGGTGTTTTACTGGTAACACATGTATTTATTGTCTCTTTGTGTCACCATCAGTTTTGCTGTTATCTGGTTTATATCCTGATTTTATCATATCTTATTACCTTTTTCTGCTACAGTTTGTCCAAAGAGATACATTTCAACTCATGCCACAATTCAAATGTGACTAAATGGTCAGTGTGGTTTGGAATGTGTTGCCCAGATCTCATACTTGGAGGTGGAGGTAGAGACCCTGACAGAACAGCTTCACAGCCCTGCAGTGTGTGAGGAGAATCATAATGGCAGCGTGACTGTGGATGATCTGGATCACATTCAGAAGGTCAACAGAGAGCTGGAGCAGCAGCTCAGTGACAAGAACAGGGTCAGCTACCTTTATACTCCCATTCTGTTGTTCTCCTAGCTTCAATTGAAAAATATCAGCACCACGTCCAATGAAATTCACTCTGCAGATACATAGTGAATACCCACAATAGACCAAGCACCACACCTAAAACACATTGACGTTGTTTTGCAGACCATCAAGCAGCTGCAACAAAGACTGGCAGAACTGAAGAGGACGCTGCAGAAGGAACTGGTCAGACAGTGAATCTCTACATATATTTACTGTTTATTTTGTTCTGACAATATCAATAAATCAATCTTTTTTTGTATGGCGCCAGTTCACACCAAAAAAATGTTCCAAATTAATGAGGTCCAAACCATACAAGTTGTTTATTGTATTTACAGTGAGAGTGAGAGAGAGAAGGAGAGAGAAAAGGAGGGAGGGCGAGAGGGGGGAGAAGCAGTTGGAGAGACTGGAGGAGGGGGCATACAGCGGACACAGCATTAATAACAGCTTTACAGATTGAGATATTAATATTAATAATACTAAAAGTATAATAATGATAATAATGATAATAATATTGAGGATGTTAATGATATAATATAATAGTCAAGCAGAACCGCAGCAGCAGGGCCAACGACCATCCATGGGAACCTGCAAGACCAGAGAGCTCAGAGACTCAGGGGAAGAAGCCAAGTCAGTAACATGCATTACTGAGACATGAATGTGTACAGATGAAGAGAGAGGAGCTCAGTGCATCATGGGAAATCCATTTTTGGCAAGATGCCCTTCCTCAGCCTGTGTTCTAGCATATTCACAACCAATCTATACAGACGTGTTAATTATAGATTACTACAATCAGCCAACAACATTGCAACAAAATAGTTCACATTTAATTATCATCATGGTTACAAAAATAACACCCATACTAACTGAGTCTTTCTCGTCTTTAACTCCTGTTTTGTTGTGCCAACATATTCAAATTGCATGGGCATTTTAACAGGTAACCAACATATTTATTATCACATGTGATTCTCCCTCTTACCATAAACCAACTGGTGGACATACTGAAGTGGATTTGAATATTGACCTGTTGCTAAACTCACGTGTTGCTAAGCAGAAAATGAAAAAAACAATGGAATCAGCCAAGAAAATTTAACATCCATGCATTTATAGAATAGACCACAATAGTCAGTTACTACAAATCTCTGAACTGAATTAAGTTATTCGATTCAGCAAAGTGGTTCATGTTGTCTGCCTCAATCTGGAGCTTGCTGGTATTATTTTTCTCTCTTCTGCCTCAGGCTTGATGTCAAACCAAAGCAACTATTCATTAAAAAAAAGTCCACTTAAACCTGCTGAAGTCATGCCAACATAAATACATCTTTTAGATGCACATGATTTGATTGGCAAGAAAATTCTGAAAAATAGAAACTTGCACAAGCTAAATGTGAAGTAATATGAAATGGAGTATGAAATTAGACAAAGCGAACTGTTCTCACTCGATGAAAGAGCTGTTTAATTAATTGCATACATTTTACCTTGTTGATTAATTTCATTATTTGTGTTATTCTGCTACCTCTGTACAATACAGTCCACAACACTATCATAATGACTATCTACTTGAAAATCATTTTAAAAAAGTTGTAATGTTAATTAAGTGCTCTCTTAACATTACGAACTTGATTGATGTTGTGCTCACTTAGTTCAATTCTAAATTAATATTTTTATTCATGTTTCCTACTTTATGCTCTATAGAAGCTAAAGCCTGAGCCAGAAGCTGAAGGGAAGGAGAAGTTGCCAGAAATCCGAGCAGAAAAACAAGAGAGGTTTTGTCCAGATCTGCCTCCAGTATCCAACCCCAGCCCACCAACCTCCAACCCCACAGTGACCAACACCTCAGACCTCAACGACAAACGAGAAATCAACTTTGAGTATCTCAAACATGTTGTGCTTAAGTTCATGTCATCCAGAGAGGCTGAGGTAAGTAGACTAAAAAAGTACTTTAAGGAAGGCTTTTGTGTGTAAAACTGTGGGTCTGCCTGATTTGTATTGACTCAGTGACTGACCCTAGGCTCTGCCTCACACCCAGTCTGAATCTTTTGTTTCACTCTGTCAGGCATTCCAGCTAATACGAGCTGTATCTGTGCTGCTGAACTTCACTCGGGAGGAAGAGGACATGTTGAAACAAACTCTGGAGTACAAGGTTGGTGTTTCATCAACAGTCACTGTATTATTTGTCTTCAGCCTCAAACACACTTCATTGCAAAAGGACAATGACTTTAGACATCTTGGACTTGTCAGTAGAAAAATAAAAAGGCTACTAAAGCTTTGTTTCTCAATGTTTTATGATTTATATCAAAGTGAAGTGTGTTACTGTGATCGGAGTGAAAAAAAATCACTTTTCCACTTGCCATTATGGCTCATAATGAGTTTTCGGCAAGGACCACCTTTGCAGACAGATAAATTCTTAATTGAATACATACAAACATGTCATCAAAGAGAACTTGCCACATTTTATTGTCATCATTTGGAAACATCTCTAAGGTATGATTGAAATTCATGAGTGGTCCAGTTGGGATTGAATAATATGAAAATGATGTATTAGGCCCAATGTGTCTTTAGAATGAAATTACTCTTGTACACACTGCCTGGCCAAAAATATGTCACCACCTGGATTTAACTAAGCAAATAGGTAAGAGCCAGCTGGAAACAAGTTATTGAAACCCTAACTGATGCAGTGAGGAGCTTCTCAGGAGTGATGCTTGCTGAATATTGTCCTCTGTAGACCTATGTAGATATTCCATTAAAATTAAAAATCTGCTAAAATAGTTATTTACTTAATCAATAATGTCAGGGCTGTGTTTCTGATCAATTTAATGATATGCTCATTTTAAAAAATGTGCTTTTTTTTCAAAAATAAGAACAATTCTAAATGACCCCAGTATTTTGATTGACAGTATATACTGTATACATTTAAGCTTGTTTTATTGTAAACCAACCACGTGAATGGTGTGTTTTGTGTTCTAGATGTCCTGGTTTGGATCCAAGCCTTCTCCTAAGGGTATCATCAGGCCTTCAGTCTCAGGCACTGTGACTCACTGGAGCTGATGAGCAGCACAAAGAGCTGAAGCGATGGAGAGAGAGGAGCTAATGAAAGACTTCCTTGAGGAGAGAGTCCTTCCTCTGAGGCTCCCATCACTGAGCATGACTCTAGCTTTAAACTTTGAACATTCTCCCACAGTTCTGTCCGTATGAGTTTTGTCTGCTCTGTGGGGACAGAGGACTGCACAGTATGTTTGTGGGATTAAGACCTATTCATAATCAGTTGTTTCTTGTCAATGGTTAAGGCAGATGGACTTTTGACCAGATGTTATAGAGTGTAAACTGACAGACACATCATTCACAATGGAGTTGTAAGTGTCTCAAGTCTCATTTGTCTTCCCTGACATATGATACAGATCTGGTATTTTCTAGTCCATGAAAACATGAAAAACTGAGTTAGCATGAAAGAAAACAAGACAAAACATCAGAAAAGAGATAACAGACTGACTTGACTGTTATTTTAGGAACTGCCTAATGTTTTATCCAGATTGTGTTGGAACAAAAAGCAATGTGACCTTAATGGACAAGTGGTCCAGGCTTTGATTGCAAAGGGACCTTTTAGCCTGTCACTTTGCTACTATTTAATTTTAAATCACAGAGGGCTGCTTAATTAATATGTGTAATTTAATGACCTGAACGGGATACCGAAGTTGATTTGGTTTCAATATCAGTGTGAAATTATTAAATGATTCCTGCTAAATGGACATAAATGATTCATATTTGTGTTGAAGGATCTAAATTTGCCTACATGTGGAATTTGCAGGCCCTTTTTTTCTGAATTTGTACTAGAACGTCAACTATTTATTTAATGGAATAGCCGTAAATTTGTTTTCTTTATTATCCATTGAAATACAATCATGGTAGAATTTAAAGAAATGTCTTTGTCTCCTCCATCTTCCAGGGATGTGAATCCAGGCTGGCATTTCAGTCTGTGTATCATTCCTTCTTTTAATATTCAATAGGGAAACCAAAATCAGGAAATGAAAAAAAACATATTTCCTATAATATAATGTGATGAATATCAAAATCAAGTTCAGACCCTGACTCGTTTCAGTTCCCTTTTTTGGTCTCAGCATAAAATGGAAGTAAGAAAATACAAAACATATTTTTTTGTATCAGATTCATAAACCAATAATGAAATAACACATTGTTTTTTCATTTTCTGATTTTGGTTTAACAGATGAATATTTAAAGAAAGAATGATACACTCCATTTCTGTCCCTCCAATTCCATAACTTCATGAGAAATGAGAATATTGACATTTTACAATATATAATTGATGCTTAGTAATTAGTCATTATTGACATTGAAGTCAGGTGTCAATCTCAACCAGACTTCAATTATATTATCATCATATTTATTCATATTGTATCATTGAAGTCACCATTCCAAGAAGATCTGAGCCTGGCTGGTACTGACTGTTGAGGTCCATACAAGCACTACAATATAGTTGATACACAGTGAAAAATCTTACAATATTTTGATATTTAGTGAACATTTTGGATATGGACCCCTTAAATCTGGTTGATAAATAATTTGGACCAAGATCTTTACTGAGAAGAAGCTATCACAGTGTAAAAATAAATCTGTAAGTCCTCCCTTGTGGACAACTGTTTAAGAGGGACACTGTTCTGTTTTTAAAATACTGAAAACATAGTGTATCTTTGGTGTTTCTGCACTGCAACTTCTTCTTATCTACCAACCTACATAAACATATGTACTGATATTGGCCATGCTGTAGTTTGACCGCTCATCTAAATGAGTGTTAAATCCTAACAGCATGGCTGTGACTGTTAACATTTCTATGGAAGACCTTGCCCCCGTGTCCATTTCCTGTTACCTGGATTGGCAAAGACTTAATAAACTATGGCCCCATCCTAAACCACACACAGTCAAATCATTTGACTAGTAGAGCTTGTTGTGGGATCAGCTTAGAAGTGCTCTGCATGGAGGCTCAGAACCATGAAAAAAGAAAATCTCTTTTAATTGTTTCTACTGGATGGACAAATTGGCTGACACCGCTGATCCAGTATCTACACACACACACACATTGTCCATTAACATCAATATGAATCATTTAGTCATCATTTGGTTTTCCATTTGGGTAACAGTGTGGTGAAGTAAGTGAATGCTATGTAAAAGATGACTAGAAGACGTGCTCTACCTTTACCTGCCTTTGCTAATGTAAATAAAAGTACATTCCACATGTCTATTTATATATAGAAATATGTTCATACTGTATGCATTGATAACTTTATAAATCAGTGGCTGTAAATGATTTGATGTGACCATTTTGCAGTATTTATCAAAATCATCATCATAGACCTGAACCTAATCATGTTTCTGCCTTGGCTTGTCACTCAGTCCCACTGACCATCTCTGTCCCCTTCTTCTGAGTGATGTCACTCACAACATGGTGGTTTATTTTTACATCAGAGGGAAGTCCAGATTCCAGGGAATCTGCATGCCTAAAGTTCAATCCCTAAAGCAGTCTCCACAGTCCTTTTCATTTCTGAAGTTGAGGGATTCAGCACTTGTATTCATTCCAGAGGTATACATACAGTATGAAGCAGAAATACATGTGGTTGCTGTCTGACTATGATTATCAGTAACAGAAAAGAAAACTGCATTTTAGGTCAGATTGTTGTTTTTATGGTGTGTGACATAGTGTGTGCCGATTACATTATTTGAATATTGGGATGCAGGAGTACATATTTGAATGCAGAATTGTCATCATCTAGTGTTACTAATGACAGGTAACAGACTGATGGATATCATGCCGTCTCGCACTTTTTAACTGAACTGATTCTGTTAAACCCTGGAACACAACTGTACAATCAACAGCTTTTCTGTCTTTTGCTTTTCATGATTTAACAATTGCTGCCACTACAATGGTTTCCTTCATTAATAAATCCGAAATGATAAAAGCATGCCTTCTGGCTCCAAATCCTGCATATTTAAATTAATGTTCCTTTATTATCCCATGTTATTTTATACATAGTGCAATGCTAATATTAAACATGTCTAATTTTATTTATTCTATAGTGCAGTTATTCATAATCCACAATTTTTTTCTTAAATTAGAATTATCAGCAAACTTTTATATTTTTAGTTTTGATAAAAACATTTGATAGCAGAGAATATTCTACATACATTGTAATGCATATCCGGTTTATTTAATTTACCATTAGAAACGTTTTAATTCACTAGAAGTATCACAAAATGTAGTGGCGCTGTTGGCATGTGGTCAAAGTGAAAGCCAAACCAACGAAGAAGAAATTCTCCGGAAGCTACTTTTTCTGAGCACGCGGTGTGTCCGGCCTTTCCAACGGGGCTGCGAGAAGGAACATGGTGAGGAGCTGCCGCTCGTCCATCAGTTTTGAGTTTTCCCCCCTTTATCTCAACTATACCCTCTAAAATGTGTGTTATTCGGACACACAAGCTTCCTGTGTAGTTGGTATTCCGTGTGGCGATAAGTTTGCTGTTACTAGAACAGTAGAAAATGTGATATTATGGAGCGCTGGCACCGACCGTTGTCGCTATCCAGAAATGCTAACCGTAAGCTAATGAAAATATGGCAGGCTACAGATGGCCTAGCTAAAAGAAAACGCTCAAGTTTGCGAAGGTTTCATGCACGGATAAGGTATTATCGTGAATACTGGTAGCAGATAGCTTGAATTAGCCATGTTATGTTGAGCAGACGAATGGTGTCAATAATAATATAAGCCTATTTTAACGCGTTGTGTTCGCTTGGCTGACTCGTGTCGCGAAGCTAAGCAGAGCTGCCGTATCTTAAGCGGATGCCGCCCGAGACGGATTATTTTATGCTTATGGTGCCATCACTTAAAATTATTTCTCTTTTGACGGGGGCCAGGCCAAGATCAAGGCAAGAGATCTGCGGGGCAAGAAGAAGGAGGAGCTGCTCAAGCAGCTGGACGACCTGAAAAATGAACTGTCCCAGCTCCGTGTGGCCAAGGTTACCGGAGGAGCTGCTTCCAAGCTGTCAAAGATGTACGTATTGTGTGAAGTGTTAAAGTGATGTAAAGTGACGCATGTCAGCACATTTCTAACGTCTGGACTTGGTTGGCCCAGTTTTGACGGGATGTCGTAAATATCACGACACAAACGGGTGTCTTTAGGGCACAGACCACCACAGCCTGGTTCATCAGTAGTAACGTATACGAGCCAGGAGGCTAGAGGCTCTACTAATGGCATGAACTGACTATTTTACAGTGGAAGTACATCAAAAATACTTGTAAATGGTTTATGTAAGATAATCAGAAGTGTACAAATTTGCCACTAATGCATGTGTTTTGATATGCTAAACTTTGGTTCTCTAGTCAAAGATGATATTTGTGAGCTGATTTTGCTGATGCATTCACAACTGCTTACCAAAAGACTGAGACTTGAGATGACCTGAGTGATCCTCATTAATAAGTGTTAACATGGATGGCAATAATTGTAACGAAGACATGTTGAATCAAGTGGTCACTTCTATTGCAATTTTTAGAATGTGCTTCCTCTGCATTATGTAATACTCAAACATCCTTAATATCTTCGAGCTGTGCCAGACTGGTATGTAAATCACCATTCAGCCTAGAAAGGTGTCTATTTAGCGTCTTCATTAAAGGGGCGCCATCTCGTTTTGGAGGAGAAATTCATGGTCAGAATTTTAATGATATACAGACCAGTCTAGTTACATGTGCAGATCACCTACTCGACTGTAGAACAGTGGCTGTTGGTGCCCCCCCATATGGTGATGTCGTATAATTTCTGTACACCTACATTGAGGCTAATTCACCAGTACAGTAAACTGTGTAATAGGATTTGACTTTGTTTGTACATTGCAGCCGCGTTGTCCGAAAATCCATCGCAAGAGTCCTGACTGTAATCAACCAGACACAGAAGGAGAACCTGAGGAAGTTCTACAAGGTGAGAGCAACCAGCTGCAATGAATTGTATGAATTGAATTGTAATCTTCTCACTGAACTCAGTCACGTCTGCTTGGGACTTGAGCTTTTCCTCTTGGTTCTCTAGTCAAAGATGATATTTGTGAGCTGATGATTTTGCTGATGCATTCACAACTGCTTACCAAAAGACTGAGACTTGAGATGACCTGAGTGATCCTCATTATCAATGAGTGTTTACATGGATGGCAAAAATTGTTATGAAGACATTTCAAATGGAATGGTCACTTGCGTTGCAAATCTTAATGTATATATTTTTTTCCTACATCATGTACAAGTAGACTAAGATGGCAGGTACGCATGATTGGATAACGCTAAAGCACCGTTCAGGGAAATGCCTACAAGGGAAAATTTGACCATTATGTACTACTGTTTGGGCACTTGAAACAGAAGAGATGGATAATAGTGCCACACAATTTGATAAATGACATGACTAATGTGTAAATCTCTGAAAAAGCTCATAGGGCTGCCTGCTCTGACCCAAGTCAGATAAAGGTTCAGATGATGTCACATCATATACAGAGGAATGTCTTTACAGTTTCGAATTGCAATTGATATAAGCATGGTGAAAGTGACAGTAATCTTCTCCTTATGCATCACATTTCATGTGTCCCGACGCTGGCTACCCACACAAGTGTTTTTATTTAGCGTTACATTAAGTGACAGCAGAATATTTAATTGTATGCATCTAAAGCCTTGCATTGTGCTTACTACATTGAGAAAACAAAATGCATGCAACCACACAACTAAATTTGTTTGGATCCCGGTTAGCCGTGCCCTAAAGCACAGCCATCCTCCTGGGTCCACGGATAGTTTTAAGTACAATGATACTTAGCCAAATGTGGAACCTTTCCACATCTTAAATGCAGCAGATTTACTCTCTCCTGTCCTTTACTTACCAGTTATCGTTCTGTAGTATTTCTGTTAAAATGCATGTAACTGAGGGTTTTTTTCCAGCTCTACTGAAAGTTAATTTCTTTCAGGGTAAGAAGTACAAGCCCCTGGATCTGAGACCCAAGAAGACCAGAGCTCTGCGCCGCCAACTCAACAAGCACGAAGAGAGTCTGCGCACCAAGAAACAGCAGAGGAAAGACCTCCTCTACTCCATCCGCAAATTTGCAGTTAAAGCTTAGAGGCTTTTTCTATTGACAAAATAAAATCTGTGTAAAAGACCAGAATTGCTTGTTTTTTTTTTCCCCCCACGGACATCATGCTTGCACCCTGTTATCACTTGAACCAATCACTTAATTTCCTTTTTTCAAAGCGTATATGATCAA
Organism: Sparus aurata; assembly: GCF_900880675.1. NCBI lineage: Eukaryota > Metazoa > Chordata > Actinopteri > Spariformes > Sparidae > Sparus > Sparus aurata. The sequence continues at coordinate 2,006,017 of NC_044191.1, read as the reverse complement.
TAACAATAGGTTGTCATGTACACTCAGTTTTGTTTCAGCTGTTGTAAGATCTTTAATCTTTGAAGCTCAGACATACTTATTATGGCAAAGCCGTGCCAGACTGGTATATAAAGCACTATATTCAGTCTAGAAATTTGGGTAAATGAATAAATGTGCCTCTTCATTAGAAGGGGCCCCATGTAGTTTTGGAGAAGAAATTCAGGCTCCGGAGCAACTAACAACATGGTGATGGTAGGAAAGGAATTAGAATAAAGTTGATTTATCATACCAGTTATTCCTATGCTGGCTGTGCTCAGGTCAGTGTCTTTCCAATGCAGCAAAACACAGGCGTACAACTGTAGTAGCCTGCATTAGAGGCCCATGTGGATGGATTTCTTTTGCAGGTCTTGGAGCTTTTGGCAGGCTGGTGTCTGTAGCTGCGTCTCAATTCAGGGTCTGCACACTTCGATTGCGCATTTGAAGTGCGATTACGTCACTATTCCGCGGCGAAGGGTGTCCCAATTCAAAGTGTTCTCATAATGCACCCCACAAATTCGCACTCTTTTTACCTGTTTTTCGAGTGTGCACCGCTACTACACATCGTGGTCTCACATATCCCAAGATTCATCGCGCGACCGAAGAGAATAAATAAATAAATAAATAAATATGTGGCGCAGATCTCGTATTTAAATGTAAGTATATATAACCTCCACATTTCAGTTCAAATACGTTGGTAATGCTCAGCTTGATCCCTTTGGAAGTAAAGCCTTAAAAGCCTTCACTTTCAAACGTTAGATGTTCAGAGGTTGACTTGTATTTTATATCTTATTGTGACTGTGGAGATGTTAGAGACTATCTTTACTTCATGTACATAAATGGACCAAGATGAACAGATTTAGATCAGGCTGCTTCATTTCAGACCGTAACACTGTAAAGTCTAGTTAAACGTTAGAATTGAATAAAGAGCCCAGTTTAGGATTATCCTCGATAATTAGGATATTATTATCCTCGATGATGATTATATATTTTTTTTTGCCGTATTAGATCTCTTTTGTCTGTTGACGTAACACAAAACGTCTTTTACATTTCATTGTGTTTTAGGGAGCAAACAGAGAGGAGGAGGAGGACATGAGGCTTCTCTGCTCCAGAGGACATTCCTTACATTATAGCTGTTGTTATTTAGTTAATGTATAGGTTCTTTGTATATTATTTGTTCATAATTGTTCATTTTATATAATTCATTAAATTAAATATTGTTGTAATGTTCTATTGTTGCACGTTGTCTATTCCATTCAGCAGTGGCGTGCGCAGACTTTTTGAAGGGCAGGGGCGAAAAGAAGGGCACGTTAGCGCGCGTTTTAGCTCCCAAGAGGGCACTTTAGCACATGTTTTGCTCCCAAGAGGGCACTTTAGCACGTGTTTTGGCTCCCAAGAGGGCAGTTTATCATGTTCTAACCAGCCAAGGGGGCAGTTTAGTGTGTTTTGCCAACCAAGAGGGCACTTTGGCACGCTTTTTTGGCTCTCAGGAGGGCACTTTAGCGCGTGTTTTGGCTCTCAGGAGGGCACTTTAGCGCGTGTTTTGGCTCTCAGGATGGCACTTTAGCGCGCGTCTTGGCTCTCAGGAGGGCACTTTAGCGCGTGTTTTGGCTCTCAGGAGGGCACTTTAGCGCGTGTTTTGGCTCTCAGGAGGGCACTTTAGCGCGCGTCTTGGCTCTCAGGAGGGCACTTTAGCGCGTGTTTTTCAACAATTGGGCCACGGGGGGGGGGGGTATGGTGTGCACATCACTGCCATTCAGTATTTACAGCGTAAGTACAATTTATAACAGCAAACAGCATCAAGTGCTACTTTTCAGGGACAGCAAGGGATTTATTGTTTTCTTTTATAATAAATAAATAACTATTTACAGATTATTATTCACTATTAACAAAAACAATTATTTTAAAAACAATATTAAAACAGTCACAGGTGATGTACAGTAACAGGCTGAGCAGGAGTCCCTGCAGTGCTGCTGGGCTGGATGGTGTCAGTGGGACATCATCTGGGTCGGTACTCAGGGTGTTTGGGGGTCCAGTCTCCTCTGTCCACCACATCCTCCATCAACTGGGTCTGCAGTTCTGACTCGATCCGCGGCTGCCATGTCATTAAGGATGTTTTAAGAAAGAGGCAATTTCAATTATAATAACAATAATAAATCATTACAACAAACAAAACTATCTACCAAACACTTTAAATAGGAATAACGCCTTTAAAATTTAAATAAAACCCTAAGTTGCGATCAACCGTTTATATGTCAGCATTAACGTAATGTATCTGTATGTTAATTACCCCAAACTGTTAGACAAAGGGGTTCATTCGCGCCGCGCCAGACGCTCCATTCGCGCTGTCATCGCGTGTCATCGCGCCATTTACATTGATTTTCAATGTAGAGTTGCCGCTCCATTCGCGCGTTCGGTCTGAATGCCCCTTTAGAAAGCGGCCACAGCAGCTATCACATATCACCTAGCCAAGGATACGGCCCTAATAAACACCGTACAACATGAGGGATTAATGAGGGATTAATAAAGGATGCCCTATCATCTTGGAGAGTAATTTATTTATTTATTTTTTTTAACTTTTGTAAAAATCATTTCTCATCAATGATAGAACTTCAACAAAACAAAAAAACATTGCTTTGGCAGAGACAATGTTTTTTTTGTTTTTTTTGTTCAAGTTCATCAGTGCAATAAACATTTTGTGAAAAAAATCGTGCCAGAGAATCGTGACCTCAATTCTAAGCAAAAAAATCGTGATTCACATTTTTTCCAGAATAGTGCAGCCCTAGTTGCCACCACCTGTAAGTGTAAGTCTACCCACCAAGTCCATCCCAACAAGCTCAAGATGCACCCTGTCACCTGAGGGAATGACAATAGGACATGGGAACGTGATCAGTGATGTGCTTGAGAGCTGACAGTCTGCCATCACGGTTTCTTTTATGTTTGCCCTCTTGGTCTGACATTGGGGACAGCGAACAACATGGAAGAGACCAAATAGTCAAATTTGTGATTAATGGACACATTAGTTCAGTGTTACATCCACAGACAGCCCCTACTACATTTGCAAAATTACACTCCAGGGCAGGACTGTGGCAGATGGTTATTATTAAGAAAGACAGCAAGATCCTTTCAGTGGCATCGGCAGGTAGTGGCAACCTGTGGCATGTCAGTGGTAGCTACTGGCAACCGCTCGGCAGTTAGAAAATGCAAGAATAATATAAACACAGGGAAAAAATATAATATAATATAACATATAAATACTAAATATGAAAATAGGAATAGTACAATATGTACAATGTTTTACATTCACATTTATGTTATGGAACAGATATTAATATATATTTAGATCATATTAAGAAGTGCAAAACAAAGAGATATTGTGCAAAACTTTAAAATTACACATTACACATTAAAATGTGTAAACAAGTAGAGATGCCACGGACATGGCACAGGTTGCCACAGACTGCCACTGTGATGCCACTACCTGCCAATGCCAGGTGCCAGTAGATGCCACGGACATGCCACAGGTTGCCACACGGACATGCCACAGGTTGCCACTCTTGTGCCACTACCTGCCAATGCCACTGGGAGGATCTCGGTGCTGCTGACAAAGTGTGTGTGAACATCACATGATGTATCAACACAAGAGTCTGAGGATACCAACTTACCCATTTGCGGACGTCTTGCAACATTCCTGTCTAATAGTATCTGCAGGTGATGGCACTGTGGGTCTTTTCCACTCCACAGTGCCCACCGAAAATGACTGCAGTGGAACCTCTCCTGCAAATATAGTGCAGGTCCCCATCTGATGTTTCAGTGGTATAGTGTTAGTTTTGTAGGGAGTTGAACCATAGCAGATGATTGTTGTGTTCGAGGGGTGATAGAACATAGATCCCTACCATTTATCTTGAAGGTGTCTGCTCTCCTGATAATAAAACACTCCTTTAAGGTCAAACCATCAGGATACTTACAGCCACTGAGGTCCAACACCTCCTGTACCAGTTTGGGATCCATCTTAAATAACTTGAATCCTATCCTAACCTCTGTATCACTGTCCAACTGACTTCTAAACCTACAAAGATGTGATGTGTGTGTGTGAGTTTTAAAGGCTACTACCCTGCCCCTGCTCATTCTTTTATGACATAAATGTACCAAAACATGGCATCATGGAAATTCACAATTCAAGAACCTTATACTGTAAGTAAGGCCACTGCACCGTTGCGGCATCATGTGAAAATTTAAATAAATGCTCATTTAGGCCTATTAATACTCTTGATAGGTTAAGTTAAACTTCTGGGCTGTGTTACCTTCATTTTAAAACACAAATGTGTTTTGCGCCTCCGGTCAGATTTTTGGGGCCAGGGATGGGGGACAAAATGTCTTTTTTGATGGTAAAGGTTGCTGACGTCTGCCCTAACTTCTGGTGAGGAGTCACCTTTTCACTTCGGCATCTCCATGTGGAATAGTGGTGTTCAAGCCACGTTAAAATGAATTACACAAATACATGACTTGGATCGATAAGCAGTGCGATCGGAATGTTTTTCCTGGTTAGCGGACAGGGCTGAGGACCCTTCTCGAGACAGGATTCTCAAACCACACCTCAAGCACATCTGGGACCCTCACCAGTTAAAATGATCACCAGTTAAACTGCCACACCCAGTGCAACATTTTTGCCATGCTGCCTTTCTGAAGCATGAGTAACATTATTTCTCTAAACCACTTCAGAGCATCCTGAACACAAACTAACATTATAACTGTCAGACACTTTTGCTAACCAGTAGTTTTCTCTCTGGCTCGGTCCAATTCTTTGTTTTTACACTGCTTTTCATCGTCAGTCTTCTTATTTCTTCTCTTTGACGTGGACAATGGTGGGGCATTTTTCGGTTCTGTTGTGGTCTTTTCTCCGCCATTGTTTACAGTTTGAGCTTGAACATATCTGATCAGGTAAGAGCAGGTACTGCACCTGCCTGAGGGAGGGGAGCTGCCAGCAGCATATGCAGCAGAGTGATTGACATTTCTCAGACACTCCCCATGGCTCTGATTGGTTGTGTTGATCTGGGAGCGGTGGATTCTTACAAATCAAATTACAGCCACTAGTCTGTTCAACAGCCTGCCAGAGGAGGGCATCACACCCTCATCTTATGTAGTGCAAACATACTGTATGAAAACAAAGGTGGTAACATTAACATCCTGGGACTGCCATGAAAGAGCCACACACCCTTTTATCATGACCTCTGCTTTAAGTAAAAAAACAATGAGTGAGAATATAGGTTCACACATATTGCTATATAAAGAACATAATTGTATCAATTTCCTGTGGAGTAATAGTAATATTAAAACGGCAAGACATGCTAGCATCAAAATCGCTATTTTTAGAACACTAAGAAGGCTCAACACAACGCAGCAGCTAACGTGAGTAGTTCAAAAACCTTCTTTTTCATAAACTCTGTGTACACAAACAATGTTCTCAATGCTCTTGTTCATGTGTAGAGACCCTGGTGATGCTACGAGCAAAGTTTCATGTTGTGTCGAGACTTCTTACTGTTTTAAAAATAGTGATTTTGATGCTAGCATGTCTTGCCCCATGCACTCCCGTTCAAAATTAACGTGCCCAAAACCAAAACTACGGTAAATCTTAAAAGTGCCTCTTTCGTCGTAATTATGCTTTCACACGAAGGTTTGACTCATATTCAATCTCAAATAAAGCCTTGGTTGCTTTTTGGCGAGAGTTTTGCTTTAAGAGCAAAGTAAATGTGGGTGGACAGGATGCAACTGCAACATGAGTAAATGGGTGAAGGGGCAGATACTACTGTATATGTGAAAAAGTAGCATAAAGCCTGTTGTAATCAGCATGTCATCTGATAAACAACCTCCAGCGATGTTCCTCAGCTGTTAAATTGCATTCTGGGCAATGTAGGCTCACATTATTACATTTGAATAGAAAATTAGAGAGCATTAAAAAAAGATTGAGTTCACCTACATTATTATTTCCCACTCAAATCATGTTATTCCAGGAATAAAATCCATCCACCTGGGCCTCTAATGCAGGCTGCTACAGTTGTACGCCTGTGTTTTGCTGCATTGGGAAAGACACTGACCTGAACACAGCCAGCATAGGAATGCCTGGTGTGACAAATCACCTTTATTCTAATTACTTTCCTACCATCACCATGCTGTTAGTCGCTCTGTAGTTACCCAACAACACACAGTGTGCCACTGTCCTCTGCACTGGTGCTCACTGTCACCATGAGCCTTCAAAATGTCTTACTCGCGCTCTCGGTTGGTTTTATCATGTTTTCCTCGGCTCGCTCCCCTCATCCCAAGAGGCCAGGATGCTTCAAAGTAAACCCCTGCAAATGCATCATGAAGGATGGGAGCGGTGTGATCAACCTGAAAGCTATGGGAGATGCGGACGGTTTCCTGGGACGTCTGAAGCCTATGTCAGCAGAGAACATGCCAATCAGTGCAGAGATCCTCCTGACCTTCAGCCCCTGCCAGCCTTTCTCACTGCCAGAGGACCTGACTGGAGCTGACTGTACCAATATTGCTGCATGCCTTATTGTCAGGTAAAGTAGACAGCACTCATTGTTGAGATTCACAATGTGTGACCATGTAGTCACTTTTTCAGCCTTTCCAATGAAGCAAAACATTGTTGGACATATTTGCTTTATCAGGATTTTACATACGGCTGTGCAGACATACAGCTGTGCAGACATACAGCTGTGCAGACATACAGCCACACTATTACCTTCAATTTGCATGTCTTCATGTCCCCTTCTCTGCTAGAGAAGTAATGCACAGTGCTTTGCAAACAGGTGGGACATCTTGACATCCATATTCAGGTCCTGAATAAACATGTTTATTAAACTGCTAACTTATAGGATGAGGCTGGCAATATTCTGTTATTGTCAAAAATATGCATGATGAAAGACCAAAACCAACAATGTGTTCTTCTGTCTCTTGATGCTTTCTGACTCTATACTATGTGACTCCGAGCTCATTTGGTCCTACTTAAGTTTAAATCAAGGATTAAACATTTGGTCACAAATATATTGCCCCCCCCCCTTTTTTTTTTTTATTTAAAAGAGCAATTGAACTGTAGTTTTTATCAAAATCTGATCTAGCAGGAGGAAATAGGGCATTTATTGGGGACTTTTTAGCTGCAGATGAACACATTTGGTGCCCTAGTGAGTGTTTGTATGTGTTGTATTAAGTCAAAAATATGTTTCATTGGTTACGAAAAAAGATTGAGCTTATAATAAGATAACATATCAAACCTGGATACACAACAATGGGAGTAAAACATACTCCCACGTCATACTCCCGTATCACCTACCTGTTGTTTTAACAGCTGCATTAGTCTTTTTGTACGTTTACCTAGCTATTATTTTTCTGTTGTTTCTAGAGGTCAATGCCTTTAAACTCCTCTCTCTGATTGGATATGTTAACAAACACGCTGACCTGTTGAACTAGCAGTTTGTGTGCGCTGACTGTGAATGTGCTGTTGCAGTCAAGATTTTGAATCTGTTCTTCTTTTTTCTTTTTTTTGACCATGGATGCACACTCGAGTCATTATGACTCAAGACACTCTTTAGATCAGAGGTCTTCACCAGGGGGTCATGAATTGTTTGGATGATTAGACACATTTTAAAATGTTTTTTTAATGTTTTTTTTCCCCCCAGTTTTTTTTCCACAAATTTAAATGTCTTGAAATACACACAAACATAAAGCCAACATATTGTAGTGACTGCATACATGGAGGCAGAAGATGTTGTCTTTCAGTCAGAAATGCACACATCATCAATTATGTTGAAGCTGTTTTTTCAGGTAAAACATTTACATAATTTTACTTTCATTCAAAACTGCTGAAAGAACTTACACTGTGTCTGTCATCAAGCTGTGAGACTCATCAGTTCGTCCTCAGCACTCCACCAGAAGATTGAGGCATTAAAATTAACTATAATTACAATGCAGAAAATGGCCAATCTTCTCATTGATGGTATTGTTTTCTTATTTAGTTCATAAAGAGGAATCAGTAGTATTTGAGACTGTTTCATATCCAGTTAAGGGTTCCTTACAGTGTGTTTAATTGAGATGTCTTTATTTCATTCCTTAAAACTCAGCAGCTGTTGAAGGGCAGTGGCCACTAAGAGGCGCCCAAGCACACAATCTGAAAATGTCGAGACTCCTGCGGAGTATTTAACTCTCTGCAATAAAGAAACTAAGCTGACTGTAGTTGATTGCTCTCCAAATTTACACACAGTGTTTATTTCCAATCAATAAAGAAACAGTTGGGCCCCTGGCATTAACAAATGTTTGGGAAAATGACAACGGCGTGTTTTTTAGATTGAAGTCAGCATTGAGTGTTTAATAAACACATTTTCATCAGCATATATTCAACTTCATTCTTTAATAAAGATTTATCAGAATGTTCCTATCTGTCCGCTTTACTCCTCTGACAGATGTCTTAAACATGTTCTTGCTATGTGATATTTTGCTATTTCAATAGGTATCAGAGGTTCAACAGAGACATTAGCCGATATATCAGCTATGGGAGACATGAAGGGAATGAATTCTACTACAATGACACCCTGAAGATGCTGTCTGTCTCATACTTTTGTGAGCTAAAACACAAACATTAAACAAAATTCATGCCACTGATCTTTTGTCACTGCAGTGTGATGACCTGATGATTCTTGTTTTCCTTCCAGCTCATGACGAGCAGCCACTGACAGTAGTACATTACCACTGTAATCCAAATCAGTCGGCTTCTTTCATCCGGGACCAGAGCCTCAGCGCTGAGGAGCCCCTGCAGATCTGGGTGGAGAGCCCCTGTGCTTGTCCAAATGCCTGTGCAATGGGAGATCTGGGTCTAGGCACCATCTTCCTCATCATCCTCTCCCTCAGTGTTGCTGCATACTTCATCCTCGGTAATGCTTTTTATAATATTTACCCAAGATAATGCCACTAAAGCAAAGTGTAAAAATGAGGGTAGCATGAATGCGTTTCCAGTTATCTACAGTCAATAACTCTAAGGTAAACTACACAACTGCATATTGTTGGACTACCATGGACTCCATAGAAGGCTTTACTGCGTTTAGACTCTCACCAGAGTTAAAAATGTAAGGAGGCGTCTGTATTTATAGAGCACCTTTCAGGAGCAGTGGGTTACAAAGTGTTTTACATAAAGAAGTAAGGCACCGGACATAAATACAAACTTAACTAAAAGCTAAAAACACCAGTCTTCAGGATGGTGTTACAGAACACAACATGCATACACCAAGTTAAAAATGTCTCCTTCTGGGACCACGAATGAGCAAGTGATATTAAAGATTTAAGATGTGCTTTAATTGCAATTAAACCTTAAAGTTTACTACTGCATAGAATGGTGTAGATGGTACTCCTTAAACTAGGAAATCAGTAAGCACTTTTCTGGTTACCTTGTCTCAAAGCCTAGGAGTTGTTTGAATGTGTTTTCAGTTAAATGTCTAAAGTTAGGTCTGTGGTTACTCCAGGTTTAAGGTATTTTCAGGTTTTGTTCTACAACATAAAATTCACCACCAGAGGAAGCTGCATGTCATCTGATAAATTGCCTCCAGTGATGTCATTCAGTGGCTAAGTTGCTTAGTACTGTTGTACTTGACTAAAGCAAATTGTTACAGCAGAACCATAGATGTCACCTGGTGCATACATTACCCACAATGCAACTGAACCACTGAGTGACATCACTAGAGGCCATTTATCAGGTGACACGCAGCTTCCTCTGCTGGCTTCTTGGAAGAAGCGGTACTCCCCAAGACCTGTAAACACACTTTTATGTGGAAAATTGGTGGAATTACCCCTAAAGAAAACGCAATGCACTCAACTCAAGATTAGACCTTGAAGACTGAGTGCTGGATTCTTGTACTGATTGTTTTGTATTTTAAGATAAAGAAAGAAAGAAGAGGATAGCACTTTTTAGGTTTTTAAGATCTCCACATGGACATTTCGGGGTAGACGGCCTCATTCAGCATGTATTCTGGCAATTTGATTATAAATATTCACACGTTGGGTTAACAGGTGACCACAACCTGCCCTATACGTGCCTCCAACAGTGCCTGTGTAATGTTCACTAGTTCACTGGTTTTTAAAGTGCCTTGCCACTGAGGATTGATCATCATGATTACTAACAATTTGGAACAACTCCTGAAAAAACATCAAGGGAAAGTTTAAAATGAACTTGCATCCATGAATGACATCCATAGAAAGTAAAATAGAATAGAATATTATCATAGAATAGTACATAGAAGGTCAGTCCACATACACAGTCTTTCAGCTTATTCAAAACAAACAACAAGACAAGGGCAATTAATTATTCCAAGTTATTGAAATGTGCTGTTCAGGTGTTTTACTTGAGTATTTTTAAACGTAGTGTGTTGTGTGGCTACTTTATTTAAAACAGCTACAAGGAACTTTAATTAATCGTGCTCCACCTCCTCCTGTGGTAAAAATCTTAATCTGGCTAGCACATGTATTTATTTTGGAAGCGAGTGAAAGATAGACACAACTGAGTTTCAAAGTTTTTTTTTTTTAACACATCTGTTTGCAGGATGGTAATGTAATGTAGTTGTGGCTATGCAGATCTTTAACCTTCCTCAGACTGTCAGACTCCTGAGCTCATCTTCTGCACCCTGCCATAAAGAATTAACCAGGGTAGGTATAAATCCAACCTGCTGACAGACATTAAGAATAACCATAAAGAAATGACCAATCCTCTGATGGTCTCATGTGCTTATGTAGATCATATAGAGGCATCAATATGAGATAGAGACTGTTTCATAACCAGATAAAAGTTCCTTCTAGAACATTTAGGGAACGGCTCTGAATACTTCTAGAGCATATTTTGTGTAAATGTGTGTCCTTTTTGACACACCTTTTCATGGACCAACGTGTTGCTTTACAACCCTTCTGTCTCACATTTGACTATATGCTTTGCCTCAAACCAACCACGGATGGCACTCCAACTTTGGAAAAAAGACTCAGTAAGACTTAATCATATTCATTCCTTATTTTTGCTGGATTTCTTCAATTCAAATTTAATAAGACTAGCCTTTTTTCTGAGTCATGTTGTTGGGGTTGATAGGGTTAGTCAGATTTCATTTCTACCTGACTTTCATCCATCCTCCACTGTGCCGACAGGCTCCTGTGCTCTGAGGCCTTTCCGGAGCAGCAGTGGAGTCCAGATCTCTCCGGAGCACAGCGTGTGGTGTATGATCTGCTACCTCTGTGCAGAGAGAAGGCCTACAAGACACTATACAGGCATGACACACTGTGATAGATGAGCAGCTGCACACCTCTGGAACACTGCAAGAAGTCTCAGAGTGTGTGTGTGTGTCAGTGTGTGTGTGCATGTGTGTGTGTGTGTGCGTGCGTGCATGCGCGCGTGTACGTGCATGTGTGTGTGTGTGTGTGTGTGTGTGTGTGTGTATGTTTTTGGATCATTTATTAAAAAAAATGTATGTCCATATTTTTAATAAATGTATAAACATTAAAAATATTTGTCACACATTATCTATTAAGACCTTTGAAAGACAGAATAATCACCAAAAAGGTGTAAATCCTATATTTATTTTGATCAGACGTACTGATAAGGAAACTGAGAATTGATGATCTGTCTGTAGATGGCTCAATCAATCAATCAATCAATCTTTATTTGTATGGCGCTTTTCATACAGAGGAGTAACTCAAAGTGCCTTACATAGATTAAAAACAACAACAGAAAAGAGAAACTGTAAATAAAATCAAGAGAAGAAAATTAAAAGAACCCAACCCTCCCACCCCCACAGACATGCGCAGAGACATACACACTCAAACAGACAATCGCACATACGCACGCAGACACACAGACTCACACACTCATACCCACACCTACACTAGTTGTCACTGAAGAGACATGGCTGGGCAGCGAGACCTTAAGGCGTGGAGGAAGCTACCTTTGTGGGGGCCAGCCACACTGAGAGCGATCCCGGTCCAAGGCCGCAGAGAGAGCCGCCACAGGGACCACCCCAACCCGGGCAGACAGGAGGCCCCGCACCTCTAAACGCCCGGGCCGAAACAGCCCCCGAGACAGCACCCCCACTGGCCAGACCAGAGACAACTCCTAGCCCAGCAGGCCCCCATGAGGAAACACAGGAGACTAAAAACTGACAGTCTAAAACAGTAAAATAAAGCAAAAAGCATAACGGCTAAAAACACAGAGGACTAAAACCTAAAAGCATAAAAACAAAGAGGCTAAAAACAACACAGAGGACTAAAACCTAAAAGCATAACAGCTAAAAACACGAGAGACTAAAACATAAAAACATAAAAACAGAGAGGCTAAAAACTAAGTAAAAGCCTGGTTAAAAAGGTGGGTCTTGAGCCTCTTTTTAAAAACCTCAACAGTCGCCGCAACCCTGAGGTTCTCCGGCAGGCTGTTCCTCAGTCGGGGCTCATAATAACTGAAAGCCGCCTCCCCGTGCTTTTTTGAACTAACCTGTGGTATGGTCAAAAGGCCGGTGCCGGAGGACCTCAGGGACGTGTGGGCTGATAGACTAAAAGCAGGTCAGATAAATAAGAAGGTCCAAGACCGTTAAGACACTTAAAACCTAGTAAAAGAACCTTAAAATCAATCCTGAAACACACGGGGAGCCAATGCAGCGACTTTAAAACCGGTGTAATGTGCTCCCGCCCTCTGGTCCTTGTCAGCACTCGTGCGGCTGAGTTTTGTAGTAATTGTAAAATTGAGATGCTCTTTTTGGGAAGGCCAGAGAGCAGGGCATTACAATAGTCCAAATGACACGAGATAAAATCATGCATCAGCACCTCCGTGCTGGCCTGAGAGAGAAACGGGCGGACTCTGGCGATATTCTTAAGATGATAAAAACCTATCGTTGTTATATTTTTGATGTGTGGAATAAAACTGAGCTCAGAGTCAATAATCACACCCAGATTTTTTACAGATTGTGATGGTTTAAGATTCTCTAACTTTGGTAAAAGTTTCTCTTTCTGGCCATCAGGACCAATGAGTAAAACCTCTGTTTTGTCCTGGTTGAGCTGTAGGAAATTTGCTGCCATCCATGTCTTGATATCTAAAATGCAGTTAAAAAGGACATCAATAGGCCCTGTGTCATCAGGAGACACGGCGATGTACAGTTGCGTATCATCAGCATAACTATGAAAGCTGATGCCGTGCCTCCTGATGACGTCCCCAAGGGGAAGCATGTAAAGATTAAAAAGAGTTGGACCTAAAATTGACCCTTGGGGAACCCCACACTTTATTTTGTGGGTTTCTGCAGAACATTTATCCATACTTACAAAGAAGTGTCGGTCTATGAGGTAAGAGACGAACCAGTTAAGAACAGTACCAGAGAGGCCGACCAGGTTCTTCAGTCTATTTAATGATAATTTAAAAATCATTTACTTGGTTAAAAACAAGTTTTTCCAAAATTTTACTTAAAAACGGTAAGTTGGATACAGGCCGATAATTATTAAAGATGTTGAGATCTAAGTTGCTCTTCTTCAGAAGGGGCTTCACCACCGCCGTTTTAAAGGAGGCGGGGAAGACACCCGTCTGAAGAGAGCAGTTCACCATATATAACAGCTGATCCTCAAAGAATCCACAAAGTGTTTTAAAAAACGGTGTGGGAATTGGGTCTGATAGGCAGGTTGTTGGGTTTACTTGGGAGAATACTCGACCAAGTGTCCTCGCATCAACAAGGGCAAAACTCTCCAGTGTTTCCTCGGGTAAAATCAATGATCCAGGTGTGTCGACATTTAAAATCTGTTGAGGTAAAAGACTCGATCTGATGTCATTGATTTTACTTCTGAAGTGGTCTGCAAAGTCCTCGCAGAGGGCGTCAGTTGGTGTTTTGGAGGATCTATTAAAATTTTTGTTTGTTAAAAGGTCAATTGTGGAGAAGAGGAATTTTTGGCTGTTTCTATGTTTGTTGATGATTTTTTGGAAGTGGGAGATTCTTGCCTGTTTGACTGCATTATTATATGTTTTGAGATGTCCACGTAAAATTTCATAGTGAACTGTTAATTTTGTTTTTCTCCATCTCCTCTCAGCACTCCTGCAGTTTCTCTTGTGTTTTTAATTTCTGTATTCCTCCACGGGGGTGTAGGTCGTGTATTAATTGTTTTTATTAAAAGTGGAGCCACAGAGTCCAGCACTGATTTTATTTTATGGTTAAAGCTGTCAACAATAAAATCACATGGTGCTGGTAAAATTTCTGCAGGAGTGCTCTGTAAAATCTGGATAAAATTTGCAGCCACTTCAGAAGTTAGGTAGCGTTTCCTCACTGTTCTCGCTGATGTAGAAAAAGACGAGACTACCAAAAAAAAAGCAAAAAGAGCAAATTAAAACAGAACTGGAGGCTGTCTCGTGACGGGATCTGTCAACATGCTGTCGCTCCAACCCACGAGTACAGAGTAGCAGAGTAGCAGAACTCTCTTCTGATACAGAAGAGACAAACAATGACTGTCCAGCTTATGATGAAAGTTCAGTGTTTTCTTTAATAGTCTGAAAGGATTCAGGGCATCAGGGCATTAACTAATTTACCAAGTGTTGTTAAGAATAACAAAGGCTAAAATGTAATGTGGAAACACATTTAATCCAAAAAGTACAAACTCAGGAGGTAGCACTGGAATATTGCATGATTGCTGAGACCCTGCTGTATCAACACATACCTTGAGATTTCTTACTACTTACATTTTTTTCTTTTTAAATTTGGAACCGATTTTATCCAAATTCAGTGAAATCAGTGAATCAGTGAAAGACATTCACATCCCAACTATGTGAAAGCTCCAGTGAAATCTGTCATTTACTCTACTCATCTCCAATATCAAGAAGGACCATCCACACCAGGACAGGAGCACAATTTAAAATGACTGAGGTCATGACAGACTTTATAATAAGACTTACTGTATGTGATCCCACACAAATTTCATAAACATGACTTAATTTTCTCAAATTTAAAAACAAATGTGTGCATGAAAAAAAAGACAGCTGTGTACAACCATCAAAATTGAATATTACACATTGTAACGGGCTGATAATCCAACACATTGATCTAAATTAGGAGGGAATGACATCACTGTCTTCTAACATAACTGCAGCCCTCATATGCTTGAATACTTGACATTCTACATTTTGTTTAAAACAGAAAACACCTCAGTGGTCAATTGAATTAGAAATGTTTTAATTGATGCATGTTATTTGTTTTCTATTCACATGGTCTTGTTTTTATATATACAGCTCATTTGTGCTTAAACATTTTTGCAATTTTTTCTTTTTTGTTTGCAGTCCTGTATGGCCCTACCTTGTCCCTGCCCCTTCAATTTTAAATTAAAAAAATCTTTTCTGTGCTACTGGTACATCAGTACATCTTAATACTCCTCTTTTTCTCAAGCAGTATCATTAATACATACTCTTATTTCCTGTGCTTCCACACTCTGGTTTGCTGGACCAGTCCTATAAACCTGAATGTCCCTGACTGCTTAATTACACCACTGGCATTACACCAATGGTTGGTTGAGTGTTGGAGTTTCCCCATTGAATGTAGCTCTTTCAAAATGAGTAGGTGCTAAAAGTCCTCAATCATGTCCTCAAGAGGCTTTTATAGCTTTGTGTTACTTGGTGCTGGCCTGATGGCATTAGAGTTACAAAGTGCACAGATGCATTTATGCCCAGTGCATTATCCATTGCAGGATTCTTTAGAATGCCTCGGGTCATACAAACAAATATTCTGTGAAGAAGCAAGAAGTCAATCAATGAAACCAGAGGAAGCCATAGACCAAACACTCTGCTATACTGCTCCTTTATGCTGAAGGCAAATTCTTATTGCAAATAACTGCAGCTATATAGCTATCATGAATATACTGTACTTTATCACAGGTATAAATGTATTCTGATGAAACAACTGTTTGCTCAAATGTGGAATTTTAAGCTCTCCTGTTACAAGTGCATTTAAAAAGCACAATTTCGTTAATTACTTTAATTACATTTCTTACATGTCAGTTTTTACTTTAATCAGTAGTTGTGGCATTCATTTTCTTAGGTCCAAAATTAACAATGTCATGTTCTGCAGATGCCTATTTGACCTTTTCTTTGCAACAAACTGAGAAAAAAGCATATGTCCTAAAAAAGGGTTAGGGTTCTCAAAAACTGGGAGGTGCATGACCGCCCACTGTGATGTCAAGCAGAGCCTGTGTGCTCGATGCAAAAGGCACGACCCTGCACACAGGTGAACATCCTAGGGATGGACATTGAGATGGTGACATCTTACAAGTACCTGGGAGTTTACCTGAACAATAATCTGGAGATTACTGAACCAATAGCGCAACTGTATTATCGAGCTCTTAAGATCCACAGTGACCTCCCAGCGTGGTCTCACCATTGAACTGCACTCCAATGCCTTGATTTTTCAGAATCACATACACAGCCATGCTATTACATATTATTTTCAGATTCAAAACAGCACTTCACCAACACTTGCTGCACTTCTCCCGACACATAATATGTGACAAGTGCGCCTCACTAGGTCAGTCTCACAGGCACTCATTCCAATCCCTGCATACAAAAACAACCATGGTTGGAAATCCTTATATACATATACCAGCATTTGGAATGACATTCCCCATCACATCATAACTTTACCATCTACCACATATTTCAAAAACACATACAAACTACACCTTCTCAACACTTATACTCGTACTCCTTGATTGTTGTTTAGATATCTGTATTGATTGTTTTTATTTGTCTAGCCCATGCTAATGTCCTGTAAATGTGTTTATGTCTTGATGTGATTGGCTGTGGTTTATGTTTAAACTGAGTCAGTAACTTAATGTTACTTTTAAACTGTCCTGTATAATAAATGGAAAAAAAAGATTTTTTTTTTAAATTATTTATTCAACAACCTACTGCCACACTGCTTACAATTACACTGTGTAAAAACATTTTGTATATACAATGTATATGAGTCTATTTCTTACCTTTTTATTACATTGTTTATTTTTTCACTATTGTTATTGTTTATTACAATATTATTGTCCTTTGTTTGCTGTGATGAAGAAATTTCCCCGTTTTCAGGACAAATAAAGGAAATTCTGATCTGATCTGATGATGATGTCACTTGGTGCACACACCTTTGTGCCAGGGACGCTGCATTGGACATAAACAAAGCTTTACAGTGAGATTGACAGTTCTCAATTCTGTCCTCAGGAGCACAGTCTCCATACATTGTCCAGCTATACACTAAGTTTAAATTTGAACTAGATACATATTATGCAGTGTCTGCGTCTGTGGACAGCTGCACATTTTATCAGAAGGGGTCTGTTTTCATATCGCTCTTTTCTGTCCTGCCCATGTGGAGGTTCTTAAGAGTTATATTTTCTCAATCTGTTATCTTCACTGAGCTCTGCTGTCCTCTGTACTTATACACCACAGCTGTGCACAGAGTGCTCAGATGTGAGGACATCAGAAGGTGTGCTGTGTATTGTCAGGTCCACTGTTAGGTTGGTCTTGACTGGTGTGTGAAGGGTTGGGATGTTTTGTGCTCTTTGGTTTGACCAGAGATCCCTGAGTGCTAGTCTCCTCTGCTGTAGTCCTGAAAGGAACACAGAAACGTCACATGCACTGATGTAGTAATCAGTCCCATAAACACATTACAACTTAAGACAGCTATAATTGTTTCCCGCAGCTTCCAGTTTTGGCTAAATATGTCATCGATCTATGGACAGGATATACAGATATGAAACTAAGAATGGTTGTAACATCTGTATTTTGATAGTTTAAATTAGAGCATAT
Organism: Sparus aurata; assembly: GCF_900880675.1. Classification (NCBI taxonomy): domain Eukaryota; kingdom Metazoa; phylum Chordata; class Actinopteri; order Spariformes; family Sparidae; genus Sparus; species Sparus aurata. Next base: position 1,988,175 of record NC_044191.1, on the reverse strand, counting down.
GCTTTAAACTGCTCTTTACATACTCAAACCCACACATTTAGAGGATTGTTTTAGGCCTTACTAAACTGAATTAACAAACTCTCTTTTTCCATGACTGAATTACCTCAATACACAAACAGTTCAACAAAACAATTTATACTGTTTTACTATGTTTATATGTGGCGGACCCTGCCACCTTTCTGGTTTCAAACAGTGTTCTGGGACCTTATTTTCCTCTGAGTACAGCTAGTTTATTAATTTACAGAATAAGAAATACAGATTTCTAAAGCTGTATTATGACATCATAAATATAGTAGATATTAAAATTCTGAGTTTTAATTTATTCTCTAAAACTACATAGTGCCCCCTTGAAGTCAACTTAAAATGTCAGTTTTTTGCAACATGGGGCAGCACAACAAGCTGTCACACAACATGGTTTTATTAACCCCTATAGTGTCCAGCTAACAAATGTCCAAAATTCACTCTCACTTTTAGCTTTGCTTTGGTCTTCACTACTCATGGGAAATATCTGGCTCATGGTGAGACTGAACAGAAATAGTAAGAATGTGATCCTCAAAACCCAAACATGTAGTGTCAAAGGGAACTGCAGATGTTGGTTAATAGACTTGTGAGGTTTATCAGTAAAAGTGTTGATCAGTGCAGCTTTATCAAAATGCTAATCCCTTTCAGGTTTATTTATCTCATTTGTCTCATCTATTTTTTTGTATCTATATTAATGTTTATTGGACTCTTTCACAGAACATCCTGTAGCTTCATCCTCTTTGACTTTTTTGTTACACAGAATGATTCTATGGACATAACAGATTCCACTTGCCCCAGTGGGCATGCCTTTACATGTACTGCAGTTGTTCCCAATTACTTGGGAAAATATTTTTGGTCTCCCCACCCTCTATCTGACATCACTCCCGAGACTTATTCCGGCGCTCTGTTCCAGTTTTTGGAAAGGAAAGTGGAAACCACAGATGTGACGTGAAAGATATTATCTGAGGAACGGTTCATGAAAGTGATGCAGATGGTTGCTCTCCTATGACTTGCAACGGCCTCCACACGCCAAACACCACCAGAACTCATACCTCTTCTCCTCGGTCCCAGTGTCCTGCTCCTCATCATCGCAGAGTGATGAAGGCAGATACAGATGGAGTTCTGAAACCTTTGTGGTGCCGGGCTGTCCTTGGTGAGCCTGCCTCTCTTTGTTGCAGGGGGTTTCTGTGAGCAGAGTGTGTTTCAAAGACTCAGTCACGGTTAGAGATGCAGCTTTGAATTCAGTCACATTCATGCTGCAGATGTCATTCACAGCTTGCCAACAATCCAAACACTACAATCTGGGACTGGGTGATATATGGAGCATAACTACATCTGAACAACTGTGGCTGCTTATCACTAGAGGATATCCAAAAGGCAATTACCCAAACTGCAGCAAAAACATACACTGCCCGCAGTCCAAATAATACACAGAGAATGGAAAACAAAGAAACTTTTATGTCAGCTGGCAATGAAATTGGATTATTTGTTTGAGTCATCACAAATAAGCACAGCTGTTCCTGCCCAAGGCCAGAAGAAGGATTCATACATGCATGTTGTCTGGATCTGATTATGGAGGATTGTAGGCAGATAAGCTATTGTGTTTGTTGATCAAAAAGGCCTTTCAAGTGGTTAGTAGTGTGAGTAAATAGCAGCGTTTTGTCCTCATTATGAAAAGGCAGAGTCAATATTAAAACTATATTGAGTTAGACAATAGAGATGATATTGACTGATTATATCAGATGATCTGATTAGATTCCTGAAATAAACTTTAATTCTGTTGTCTGTGATTTCACTTGGGAGTTTTAACTTTAGCTAATGTCTAAATGAAGTGGATTCCAGTGGACACACTGTACACAATCAGCGCAAAACATCAACAATGATTACTTCAGTGACAGAATATTCTGACTGATATCAAGTAATCCTTATAACACTTCATCATGTCCTCATAGCACATTACAGGTTTGTTTTAATGAACAGTGTTGGATTGTCAGTTTTTAGAAAAGTTGAAATGCATCCCGCCCTGACCCTGCCTGCTCTGAGGTGAGAAAGGTAGTGCAATGCAGCAGGAAGAGGTTATGATGGCTTTTCACTCACAGTTTCAACATGGTTTCCTGACACGTTGTACAACCTACAATAAGTTGTTTTAAGTACACTGAACTTAATCTGACCAAATCACTTGAGTGTCTACACTTGCATTTTATCTACAAGAGACATTTGTCTAATATTACATGATTTAGTTCAGTTAGACAACTCATGTTTGAAATGTTTATCATAGCAGCAAAACATGGTTAAAGACTGTCTGCTCTCTGAGCAAAACATCTTGACCAGAGAATGACATGCAGGCTCTGCATGCACCGCAAACCAGAATCATTACTGATCAATCAGAAGGGCCTGATTTGGTTGTTTGATAAAATGCCATATCCTACAAAATCTCCCCATCATCCTGAAATAATTAGTTATTTTCAAATAGAGCTATTCAAGTTATCTGGAGAATTCCTGTATTTTTTCATATTGCAATATATAGCAGAACACCAACACATTGTCAGTTTTTTTCTAATATTACGCAGCCATAGTTTGACACATATCATAAAGTAGAGGTGCCCATGCTGTACAGTGAAAATTATTCATCAGTAAGCACAGGATGCATGGATATGAACACATGAACAAGTGTGATTTGTTCACCTGCTGTTTCCCTGACTGGATCTCTGTGATGGCTCACAGTGGAAGCTCCATCTTCCAGGGTCTTCTCAGGTCTGTTCCCATTCCTGGACCTTGATGCTGGTTTCACTCTGCTCTCGAGCCTTTCCTTGAGACTGCTTAGCAATGTCAGACTCCCATCGCCTCCCCCTCTGCTCAGTGGTGTCATCCCGTGTGTTATCCTCCCAGTGCTGGGCCTCTGCTGGAGGGGACAGCAGAATCCCTGCACTGTGACAGAACCAATGCTGAGACGATTACATTATATCACATTGGCTGTTTTATCATGATCAAAAACTTGACACGTCCTAAAAGGCCAGCATGACGGGACAATTATGCCATGTAATAATTGTATGTAATGTATGTAATGCAATGATGACATGGAATAACATCATATTATGTCATATCATTCAATTTGAGGGTACGGTGACAGACGCATGTAGTCACCTTGCAGGCCCAGAAGCTCGGAGCCTCCAAAGTAAAGCCCTTTATCTCCATAGGGCTGAGGTCTGAGTGGAGGCAAAGAGAACACTGTGTTCTCATGAAAGCGTCTGGACTGAAAGTTTCTCCACTGCTTGCTGTGAACATACACACTTTTATCTGCACCACACTCTGCCTGATCCTTCCTCCTCTCATTCATCTCATGTCCAACATGTTTTCCTGCAAAGACACATGGTGCACAGTCAGTGAGTAGTAAGAAAGCAATACTGTGTGACTCACAATACATACAAGTTTGCATTGTTGAGCTGAAAGGCAATACGTCACCAACTTCATGGGCTTTGGTATGGATTTCTAAGTTTTAGATAGTGACATCTTATAATAGGGTGTTCCCTGCATATTTGGATCTTGAAATATGGGAGGAATATATTTCATAAGGAAAGTAATTCAAACTATCTGTTTAGAATCTGCATTGAATTTGTTTTTATGGAGCTGAAACATTCTTAAAAAAAAAAAGATTGGTCCATTGTTTGCATTCACTAAGTGAAACCAGGGTTTACATTGGATTCAATATGTTCAAGTAATGTGTCAACCACATGGCCTGGCCTGAAGATTACTTACTCGGCATACAGGAAGCTATTCCTGCTTTTCAAGCTGTTATATACAGATGGGTCAAAGGAAGGACAGCAGATCAAAGGAAAAAACAAAATAATTTCTTGGTAAGGTGTAAAGTGTAACGTCTGCAAGTCTCTAACTACAGGAGGGATGAACAGCATTTTTCCCCAAAAACATTCACAATTTGTTCATTTGATGACAATGGTGTAGAGGACAATGTAAAGCAAATTAATTTTTCAATTTTCTTTACAGAGAAGACAAAGAGACTCCTGAGGAAACATCCCAAACTGGCATTGTTCATCATGGCCCAGGACAGGAAGGACACAGAAACCAAAAGGATACTAAAAGACTACACCCACCCTGCCACAGTCTGTTCACTCTGCTGCCTCTGACAAAACTTACAGAAGTATCTGCTGCCATTCCACCAGACTACAGAGCAGTTTTTCTCCTCAGACTGTACGACTCCTCAACACTCCACTCTATAAAATCTTAGCATAAAGTGACTTGTTTTACAACCCTGCTGTCATTATGACAACTACATGAACCTTTAACCTTCATTCTCACCAAGCCACTCAGTGAGCTGGGCAATAGTGTAAAGGACTGCATTCATACAGCACAGCTCTAGATTTATTGACTACTCACTTTACAACATAGGTCAGCATTTGCACATATTCATGCACTGGTGACAGAGGCTACCATGCAAGTTGCCAACTGCTCAGCAGCGACAATAACCATTCTTACGTAGACTCACACACTGATGGAACAGTGACTGGGAGTATTTCGTGGCTCAATATTGGGCCCAAGGACCCTCCAACACATAGACTGCAGGGGCTGGAAGAACCATCGACCCTCTGATCTTCTTGCATATCATACCCAATCTCTCTTTCTGTCATCTCTATCAGGATCTAATAAAAGCACAAAAGAGCCCCAAAAGTATTGTAAAAAAATACAAATTTAAGCAAAGTTGTCAAGAAAATCAACAGGTTTTTATATTTTATATTGTTTTAAATTTCATGATAAAAAACACAAAGACTTCATTTGAAAATGTAAAGGTAACTCGAGTGTCATTTTACACTCAAAACAAAGTGGTTGAATTTTTGCGATTCTGGGCAGCCCTCAGGACAACCACAGCTTTATGGTAAAGGCAGTTTACAATATACTGTACGTGGCTGAGTGACGGTCAAGCTTATGGTGTTTACTCACCATAAGTTTCCCCATAAAAAGTGGATGGTTGTTTTAATAAAGAAAGGAAAAACGAATGGTATCTAAGAAAATGAATGCCACACCACATACTTATGAAGGTATTGAAAACTGTTTTTTGATTACAGCGGTTACTTGGGGTAAATGAGGTGGAGAGGTTGTACAGACCTTCGCAATATGTAACCTACTATCTGTTGTCTTGTGTGTATACCATGAGAATATCAAATCTATTGTCTGGTGTTGGTTGTGAATATAAGCTTGAAGTGTTAATCTGAAACAAAAAGCATTCAGTGTGTGTTGTGAAAATAACTTTTTACCCCAAACTGGACAATTTTCATTGCATAGGAATTCACACAACATAACCAATGGTAACGAGTAAACGTGTTAAAATATGAAATGGGGCAGTGTAGTTTGCTGAATGCTCAGCTTCTGAAAGCCAATGCAGAGACTACCCCAGTGAATATGATTAGTTATCTTCTTTTTTGCATATTGACTAAATTATATAGTCTGATAGAAATAGTATCATGACATTAAGAGGATGCTTTTAGACATGCTGAAATCAAGGTAAAAGAGGCTGGATACAAACTAATAAGATAAGATAAGATCCTGCAGTCACAAATTGTTGTCTATGAGACAGGTAGTACTTGAACCAATTACAGGGATTACAAGCAAAACCAACATCACCTAACCTCAGTGTGAGCAAAGCATGGTCAACAGTGTCAAAAGCTTTTGTGAGATCCTCAAAGAGGGCAGCACAGTATTTCCCTTTATCAGCAGACATAATATCATTAGTAACTGAGGTGACAGAAGTAACAGCACTATGCTTAGCTCTGAAACCAGACTGCTGAGGACTCAACACAGGATATACTGAGAGAAAAGATATGAGCTGATTATTGACTTATGATTCCAGGACTTTAGCAAGACAAGGCAGTTTAGTTTTACTGATCAATCATTGTTAATATCAGTTTATTATAATATTATTGTTAGGACTGGATTACCAGTCAGCAAAGCCACAGCTCACTTTTATATCTTATTATTTGCTACATTAAATACTTTCTGAAAAAAGTCTTATTTGTATTAATGTTAATCATTCATTTTAAATGTATTGTTTATTTAGCAGGGACAATGACCGAAAGAATAAGATCCCGGATACAAGCGGCCGAAATGAGTTTCCTCCGCAGGGTGGCAGGGCGCTCCCTTAGAGATAGGGTGAAGAGCTCTGTCACCCGGGAGGAGCTCAGAGTAGAGCCGCTGCTCCTCCACATCGAGAGGAGCCAGCTGAGGTGGCTTGGGCATCTGTTTCGGATGCCCCCGGGACGCCTCCCTCGGGAGGTGTTCCTGGCATGTCCCTCCGGGAGGAGACCCCGAGGAAGACCCAGGACACGCTGGTGTGACTATGTCGCCCAGCTGGCCTGGGAACGCCTTGGGGTCCTCCCGGAAGAGCTGGAGGCAGTGTCCGGGGAGAGGGAAGTCTGGGTGTCCCTGCTCAGGCAGCTGCCCCCGCGACCCGGCCCCGGATAAGCGGATGAAAATGGATGGATGGATGGACAATGCAAAATACATGTATCAGAATCAGAAATCAGAATCAGAAACAGATTTATTACCAAGACGGATTTTACACCAACGAGGAATTTGTCTTGATGAAGAAGGTGCATACATTGAAGACTGAATAAACAGTGACTATAATATTTACAATATAAAAAGAGAAGAGACACAGAGTGCGTGATGACTGATAAATAAAGACGGAAGAGCTCTACAGGAATGTGCAAAAAAGATTAAAAATAAAGGACTGTTAAAAGTTAAATTTTTTTTAATGCAAGTATGGTATGGTATGCAAGTAACCCAGCGGTGGTGGGTTTGAGTGCAAGAGTCAGTAGCCCCATTCACACTGCTGTTTGGATGCGGGGATCCTGCACCAATTCTCTGTGTAAATCTCTCAGAGGCAGCGAGGGGTGAAACTTCGCTCCGGCACTGATCCGCCTCTGGAGGTAGTGTCAGAGGCGCAGCATTGGTGAACCGAATCAGTGTGAATGGATAAGCCGGCTGTGCGTGTCGAGGGTGTGTCAATCTGACAGTCTGATAACTACACAGGTCCTTCACTCAACTAAATAAAGAGAAATGTCCCACAAAGCAACGTTACAGGACCAAACAACAGTAACGTAGAAACTGTAACTGACTTTTGCAACTTATATGAGGAAAAAAAACCTTTTAGTGTATGTGCTGTTGTAGTTACTGTTGTCACAGTGACGGTCAGCCCTCCGGACCGAGACTTCAGTGAACTTTCCCCCAGAAAACAGCCTCCGTCCCCGTGAGTGACAGAGTCAGACAGCGTCCAGTTTACTGATGGTGATTATGTAATTATGTAATTAGAGTGAAAAATTTAACTTTGTCACTTTCCAGGATGTTTGGTGGGTCAGGATCTCAATCACTACGCATTAAAACAGCATCCATATGATTATAAGCTATCCGTGGGTTTAGATTGACAGGAGGACACCATGGAAACACCTTAAAAACACACAGACGTCATCATCATGACATGTAATGTCTCTTTAGGAGCCACAACGCTGGCTTTCTCTGTGAATTACACAGTGGTTTGTCTTTAAGGCAGAGATGCTTCACTCTGTGTGAATGACCAGCGGCGGAGAATTGGCAAACCGTGGCTCTGGCGTTAATGCAGCGACTCTGTGTGAATGGGGCTAGTGTCGGTGTCAGTGTCAGTGTGGGTGGGGGTCCCAGGACTTGTTAAGGATCCCAACTGCAGAAGGGAAGAAATTGTTCATGTGGCAGGAGGTTTTGGTCCTGATGGACCTCAGCCTCCTGCCAGAGGGGAGAGTGTCAAAAAGTCTGTGACTGGGATGGGAGGGGTCAGCCACAATCCTACCTGCACACCTCAGAGCCCTGGAGCTGTGCAGGTCCTGAAGGGATGGAAGGTTGCAGCCAATCACCTTCTCAGCAGAGCCTATGATACGCTGCAGTCTGCTCTTGTCCTTAGCAGTGGCAGCAGCGTACCAGTACCGGTGATGGAGGAGTTGAGGATGGACTCGATAATGGCAGTGTAGCAGTGCACCATCATCGTCTTTGGCAGGTTGAACTTCTACAGCTGCCGCAGGTAGAACATCCTCTGTTGAACTTTCTTGGTGAGGAATCTGATATTCAGCTCCCATTTTAGGCCCTGGGTGATGATGGTGTCTAGGAAGCGGCAGGACTCCACAGAGTTGATTGGGGAGCCACACAGGATGATGGGGGTGGTTGGGGCTGGGTTCTTCCTGAAGTCCACAACTATCTTCACTGTCTTTAGAGTGCTTCAGGTTGTTCTGGCTGCACCAGGTCACCAGATGGTCAATCTCCCAACTGTAGGCAGACCCATCCCCGCCAGAGATTAGCCCAATGAGCGTGGTGTCAACTGCGAACTTCAGGAGCTTGACAGACTGGTGACTGGGGGTGCAACCGTTGGTGTACAGGAAGAAGAGCAGGGGAGAAAGAACGCAGCCTTCGGTGCTGATGGTCTGGGATTCAGAGACATGTCTCCTAAAATTCACGAGCTGCTTCCTGTTAGACAGGAAGTCTGTGATCCACCTACAGGTGGAGTCAGGTACGCGGAGCTGGGAGAACTTGTCCTGTAGCAGAGCCGGGAGGATAGTGTTGAAAGCGGAGCTGAAGTCCACAAACAGGATCCTGGCATATGTTCCTGGGGAGTCCAGATGCTGGAGGGTGTAGTGCAGGGCCATGTTTACTGCATCGTCTACAGACCTGTTGGCTCATTAGGCGAACTGCAGGGGGTCCAGGAGTGGGTTGGTTAAGGATTTGAGGTGGGACAGCACAAGGCGCTCAAACGACTTCATGACCACAAAGGGCAGGGCGGGGGCCTGTAGTCATTCAATCCTGTGGTCCTTGGCTTTTTGGGGACGGCGATGATGGTGGAGACTTTGAAGCAGGCTGGCACATGACATGTCTCCAGTGAGGTGTTGAAGATGACCATGAACACTGGAGACAGCTGGTCAGCGCAGTGCTTCAGGGTGGATGGAGAGACAGAGTCTGATCCGGCTGCTTTGCAGCTGCTCTGTCTCTTGAAAAGCTTGTGGACGTCCCTCTCCTGCAGGCAGAGAGTCATCACTATGGTGGTGGGCAGGACCCAGAGGTGTGAAGTGGAGAGGCCCAGGGTCCTGCTGAGCTTGGGGTGGGGGGGTTGTGGCATACGCAAAGGGCTTTCTCCTTCTACTGTCTGTTTCTATACAGCGCGCAAGCTTTATGTGCATGATCCGTCTCTTCTTCTCCGTTTTTGGTAAATTTCAAGCGCGACCTATAGTCCTGGAATATGAACTAAAGCGCGTTGAGTAGTTTACAGTGGATCCATTTGGACGCAAATATTCTTGAAACGATGCCAAGGAAGACGGGGGAAAAAAGATTGTTTTGGTACATGTGGACATGGCCTAAAAGAGACAGTAGAACTCATTCAGTACATTTGCAAGTCACAGGTCGTTGACGGAGTGGGGGGATTTGGGTTTGTAGTTTGTAATCTGTCTGAGCCCCTTCCAGACAGAACCAGAGTTGTTAGCTGAGAACTGGTGTTGGAGTTACACAGAGTACTGTTGCTTAGCTTCTCTCACCGCCTTGCAAAAGCTGTACTTCAACTTCTTGAACCTATCCCTGTCCCCACTCCTGAACGCATCCTCCTTTTGCAACCTTAGGTGTCTCAGTTTGGCAGTGAACCAGGGTTTGTCATTGTTATAACTCACCCTGGTGCATGATGGAATGCAGGAGTCTTCACAGAAGCTGATGTATGACGTCACAGCCTCTGTATACTCATCCAGACTGTTGGTGGCAGTCCTGAAAGCACGACAGTCTGTACAGTCCAAACACGCTTCACTAGTCCACTGCTTTGATGTCCTCACAACAGGTTTTCAGAGCTTTAGTTTCTGCCTGTATGAGGGAATCAGGTGAACCATGATGTGGTCGGAGAGGCCCAGTGCAGCGCTGGGGACATTGTGATATGCACCGCTGACTGTGGTGTAGCAGTAATCCAGAATATTGTTCTCTCTGGTCGGGCAATTAATGAACTGTTTGAATTTGGGTAGTTCATGGCTGAGGTTACCTGAAGTCACCAAGCACAATCACCAAAGAGTCTGAGTTAGTCCGCTTCACACTCAGTATCTGGTCGGCTAGCATGCACTGCGCCTCTTACACGTTAGCATGCGGTGGAATATAAACACCAACCAGAGTGAATGAAACAAACTCACAGGGGGAGTAGAAGGGTTTGCAGTTTATGATGAATGTCTCCAGATGATGTAAACAGTGCTATAGGATCACTGTCTCTTCATTACACTAGCCACTGTAAAAACAGATACATCCACCTTTCGAAACTCGAAGCTCGAAGTTGAAAGCCTGCAAGCTGCAGCGCAGAGTCCGGTATCGATCCACAGAGCCATGTCTCCGTAAAACACAGGACAGAAGATGAAGAAAAGTCTCTGTTTTTGCCCACCAGCAGCTGAAGCTCATCTAGTTTGTTGCACAGTGAGCAAACGTTGGAGAGAAATATTCCTGGTAGCGGTGTGTGATGTCCACGCTGACGGAGAGGCACGAGCACACCACGAGCACTCCCTCTCCTCCGGTGTTTCACCGCGTGAGCAAAGGTAAGCGCCTCTTTGACCAATATGTCCAATAATTCAATGGATGGGAGGAGAAGAGTGGGGAATAAGTCCACTGAAGTGGTAGCCCTTATGGACACAAGTTCTTCTCTATTGAAAGAGCATTGGGGATTAAGGCAAAAAGTTACGTTTACAAATAAAACAAGACAAAACAGTGTGCACCAACACACCTTGGCTGCCATCCGTGGCGCCATCTTGGATAATCAGATGTAGCTACAAGCTAATTTCGACCTAGTCCCTGGAGTCCTGCAGGTAAAGAGAATTTTGCTAATATGGAGTCAACAGAGTTATTGTTATCTTTATTGATTACTGATGAACATCAAAGGCAAACTCCATTTAGAGCGATTCAGCTGTCAGTAGCTACACTGGGTAGCTTGTATCCAAGGAGGTTTGATACCTCTGTGTGGCTATAGTAGGTTGAGAAAAAATATCAGTAGGCCTACATTTTACAATTTCATTCAAAAGTAGTTAAACAGATCACATATTTGAAGACATTAAAAGTGAAACTTGAAATTAAAAGTGAAACTTGAAATTAAAAGTATGTAAATTCATTCAAGAACTAATTAATAATAAATAACATAGGTTCTGAGATAAAAATGCTAGATAGTTTGACTGCAAAGTACTAAGATAAAAACTCTTTTCCAACTGAAATGTCCACAGAATGAACATTAAATACATTTAATTAATGAGTAATAATTTTGCAGTAAAGGTTACATTGCATTTAGTTTTCATGCATTGAAACTTTATCTTTTAAATCAAATATGTTGAATTGGTGGGTAGCAGTTTTATATTAATTCTTAAAATGCATTTCATTACATTTAGTATGGGTTGTGCATGTGTTTTTCTTGTGTTTTGTTTTAAACAAACAGCCAGTGGTGCAGCTGCTGTAGCGTCTCTGTGCTGGTAGAGCTTACTGGCAGGGTGGTGGAGCAATGGCAGGGACGCCTGGTGGCAGTCCGCCTGTCTGATGAGAGTGACCCTGAGAGGAACAGTAGAAGACTGGAAAAGAGGCCAAAGGGATCGATATGTTTGCCCACAAAACTTAAGCTTATAAACCACCAGAACCCAAGCTACTGAGAGAGTTAGCAGTTTGAGCCAAGCTGGAGAATGCAACCAACCGATCAGAGGCGGTATAGGACAGGTCTTCCAAAAAGATCAGTGGGATCCATTATTACCCGTCAGTCTGCGCGCCAATCTGCCTCAGTGCAAAGCAGGAGTGAAAACATAGTTTAACCTCATAATTATCACGTTATTACAATAAAATTATAGAGTTAATTTTTCCCTTTGAGGCAGCAATACGCTTCTGTACAATCCTAAACAAACTGCAACCCTTTGACAAACTTTAATATGTGATTATTATTGTGACCATGACAGTGAAGGTCACAAGACAGACGTCACTTGACTTGGTCCTTTCCTGCATGCCTAAAACTCTTAAATGCAGAAGCTATAAAATGGAATGCCCAAAATCTTAAGGTATCTGACTTGACACATGAAATGTTCTTAAATGTGGTGTGCTATCTATACGCAATTCTATGAGATCACATACTCCTGGGACAGGACTGCACAACAGTTCCCACAGCCAGCACTTTTTAATAGCCTGACATATTTTAAAGAAAAGCTGAGGTCACACAGCACTGGAACTGATTCGACCATTTAGTTTCAGTCAGTTGGACAGCAGGGTTATCAACAGTGTTTTAACAGAAAGCATGTGTGTGTGGTTAGAGTAAGGGTTACACTTCATTACACTGCCTTTCAACAACTCTCCCACAATGATTCAAGTTCTGTGGCTGCTCTTACCTGCTTTCATGTAGACGTACAAGTCTTTCAGCAGGGCTCCCTGAGGATTCATATATGCAGAGTTGAATGAAATCCCATTTTGTAATGTTCCTCTGAATATGGATCCACACCCAAACACTGATTCTACTAGCAGCACTGTTAGATCCACTCTGCCGTTGCTATGGGACTGTGAGCTCACTCTCTGGGTTTGTTTGTGGTTAGTAGAGGCGTTGGGGGGTGGGGGGTGTTGGGTGGGGGGGGGGATAGTTGTCTACTGTCATAGTTACACGCCTTGATTTGTGTGACACAATGGCACTATGGCTGATATTTTAAGTCTTTAAGGGGATGTAACCTGCTCTCTGGTTACCATGTTGAGGATCCACACTTCCAGGGTCAACAGTGGTCTTAAAAAAAGTTAGTCAGTGTGTTAACACCCAGCTTGAATGGTTTATTTAACTTCTGGCATTTATCCTCCTTTTGCTTGGGTCATTTGGAGAGAACATTGCAGTTGGAACATGGCAGTGGCAAATAAACACATTGCTTGTCAGTCTCCTGCCAAGAGAGCTGTGGTACACATTGTTAAAAAGTGAGAATGATATCCAAACCAAATGCTGTTAACTACCCTCAATGGGCCTCATGATGTGCAATAAGGAGAAGGATGCAGTTCCTCAAGCAAGACAAACATTGCCAAATCTGACTCATTTTCTTTGTCTTTGTATATTCTTATCTGATATGATCATCAAAAGTTATTACAGCTGCTGTAATCAGATGTATCTTGACTAAGATCTCTACAGGTATCATTAACTCCTTGTTTTACTTTTGATAGGAAAAATCAAGCCAAATCCAAATTTGCAACAAAGATAACTATAACACTATAAGTTAGAGTAAAGGAAATTATTTGAAAAATTTTCCCTCCAAACCTGTCTTGTATGTGAATAATTATCCCAGCCCTGTTCCCTGTGCTCCCCCCAGTGTACTCACGGTCCACACCTGTCTTGTGTCTCTATCGTCAGCCCAGCCCTGTTCCTAGTGTTTTTCCACTAACTACTCTCACTTGTGTTTCTCCAGCTCTCACTACCTGCACCTCATCCTCTTGTTATTTGATATGTATTTAAGTCCAATCTGTAGTTCAGTTTTTGACAAGTCAACTATTGAGTGTCCCTGGTCATGCTGTCCTTAATAAAACGTCGTTCAATGACCTTCCTGCCTGACGTCTACTGCATTTGGGTCCACCTTCTCAACTTCATTGTGACAGAATGACTCGACCAGCCATGAACCCAGCAGAGACTTACCTCCCTGTGTTCCAGACTCCCATTCATCCTCAAAGTCCGTGTAAAGCAGAAATCAATTTGTGTTATGAGTTTGTCACACCACAGAAACATGTGTCATTGACCACTGAGCCAAATTTGAAAGATTAAAAGAATTGCCAAGTATATAAAATTAGGTCTGAAAATCATGGAAAAACAAGCACTTCTCTCTGCTGTGAAACGCTGGGGGCGTGTCAGTTAGAGGCGCTGGAGCCACGCCCACGCGCGGGAGGGGCGCCTCCTCCGTGTACTGTACAAGGACGTAACCTACAGTAACAATGGAAGCTAGCAGCATCATCAGACAGACCCAGCCCGACCTGTTCGAGCCATCAGAGCCAGAAACTGACTCTGAGTCAGACACTGATAGTGCTCAGCCTCGTTCCTCACAGTCCATGTTTTACATTACACACAAACATAAAACCCCAGTCTACATATAATTCCTTGTCATAGATATATTGGTGCACATGAAATATTACCTGTAGATTATCATTGTGCTGTCAGATGGACTCCGCTCAGGGAATGAGGCCAAATTATGTCATGATTAAATGCAATAACATTTGCTAACATTACATGGGCATGACAGGATGCACAATGTAAAATCACTTTCAGGATTTGCACCTTCAGCAAAATGCATTTAATTGCCCAAATGTACAATATTTATAACATACATAAGCACACACTTACACTTAGAGCTTAGATCTGGCCCCAAAAAAATTAAGCCCGACCCGACCCGAGCCCGTGCACCTTGTGTCCGAGCCCGGCCCTTTTGTAGCTGGAAATACAGTCATTATTTTGAGTTATTAAATAAACACACACACACACAAATGCTTGATCAAGGGCCGGTCCGACCCGGCCCGAGGATATTGACGGGAAATATCGGCCCGACCCGGCCCGAGGTCAGAGTCGGGCTCGGGCAGAGAATCTAAACTCTACTTACACTCCTTGGCGGGCACGTAATGCCGGATGAGAGACCTGTTGTCGGCGGGACGGTTGCAGGCGGGCACATAATGGCGGCTGAGATGAGAGGATGCAAGCCGGGGACGGAGAGGGTCGGTTCGGCCCCACTGACCAGCGTCAACAGACTCTTCAGATATCCAGACTTTACCTGGTGACAGTTGCTGTAACTATCGGGGGTAAAGTGGACACTGCAGACGGGTGATGGTGGTGACTTCACAGTAACGTTAGCTCCTCTTGACAAAATTGATCCACCGTTTCCTTACTTTGTCCTCCTTAGAAAACTTAAATAAGCTAACAGCGCCGTTACCCTGCACACTGTGGCATCCAGGAAAGATGCATGAGCGATGTGGAGGAGACATGACTGGTTAGCTGACTGGTTGACTGGTTGACTGGTTAGCTATCAAAGACTCGAGAGTGAGCGGAAAAACCACTGAAGTTAATGTGCTAAATGTATTTATACCACTTCCGCAGCAGGGCTGGGTTTATGCAAATCATGGCCGCGATACGTAACGCGGCCATGATTTCTGACCCGCCCATTAAATCCTGAACACAGAAATTTTGAAACAGTTTGTGAGCCTAGCTCCAAAATTAAATTCTAAATGGATGAATGGCTTTTTACATGTTTTAAGGAAATACATTTATGACCTTTTTAATGTGTTTAGAAGAAAATGGCTGAATTTGCTTTACACAGACTTTAAGAATCTGATGGTCTAGACTCCTCCTGGGCTGGCCAAAATCTTGTCTCTTTATGGGTTGGCCAACACACCTCCTGGTGCTGAGCCTCTTCATAGATCAGATGTCATCCCTGTAGCTCCTGGGTCGGCTGACGCCTCGCCAGCCTCCACTTCCTCAGTCAGCTGCGTGGCTAGCACCTGCTAGTCTTCTACCCCTGCTTAACTTTCCACCTTGCCTCATGCACCAATTCCACCCTGTTGCCGGCTCTAGTGCTGCCTCCAGGGTGGCCTCCTGTGGACCTCCACCTTGCACTGTTATATCCCTGTACAGTTATGCTACCTCAATTTGCACATACTTTGGTATAATGACAATAGGTACAGCCTGTTACACCACCTATGCCAAGTTCTGTCTTAAGTTAGAGTGTAAAGTCCACAGTAAACGATAGTTTGTACTAAAATTGTGTTGGTGATTGGTTGCAGACGTAAGGTACAACTTAACTACTTTGGTGTAACTTCCAACTAACCAACATTTTTTCGTAGAAAATAGCAATGTTGAAGTTGTAACAATATCTCAAGCACTAAATGAGGCAACACTCGCAAACTGTTATGAATTAGAAGCTTGCTGTTAATTAGGCTTACACCATACACGATTACACTCAGTGCGTTTACATGACACTCAAGAAAACCGAATTACTGCGTTAGTCTGGCTATGATCGGATCTTTAAGATGCATGTATACACCTTTGTCTGACTAAAATCGGACCGGATCGGATTTCTCATAGTCGAACTACACTACGTAGATTATTCGATTGAAAGTCGCATTACTCCTGCATGTATACGTTTCCAGCGGATTGGATCGGATTTTGCGTTCTGCGTCACCGCAAGAAAGTACGCCAGAGTGCCCCTAGTTTGTGTAATTATCATGTACACCATATACGAAGTGTACAAAGATGTAGCTTCGTCTCGCTCTTCGTACGCCATCTTTCTTGAATGCTGAGGCAGCTGGTGACGTAAAGAGGTCAGCTGGAGATGGCCCCGTTAACACTAGTTGAAATGGGTACAGCGCCACCTAGCGTACCGGGGTATGATATGCCTTCGGCCAGTAATTCGATTTTCTCACTGGCATGTATACTCGGATAATTGCAGTTGTCCGACTGAGCAGCATAGTCGAACTATGGCTTTAATCTGACTAAGCTGTGCATGTAAACGCACTGACTGTGTGTAATGTCATATCATTCAAAATGATGCGCCATGCCACCTACTATTGTAGAGAGGACTTTACACCTACTGAGGGGTGGGTGTAAAATTTAACTTCTGCCAATGTTTGAACTATTTCAGGTTTTACCGCCTGAAATAGTTCAAACATTGGCACCCTTAAAATGTTAGTAGAGCGTAAATCTTGTCCTTAATAAGAAATGACATTCAAACTAGGCTAAGTTTGAATTTACGCATAGCTGGTGCAACCCACTGCTGGTGGCTAGACTATTTCTTAATTGTTGTGAGTGTGTGTTTTTTCTTCCTTTTCTTCAGTTTTTTTACTCCTACATTTTTATTTCCATTTTCATTTTTATATTGTTTTCTATATGTTTGCATGTGTGTTTTGTATGTATCATATAATCTAAATTTCTCTCTGGATCAATAAAGTGTCTGTCTGTCTTTCTTTTTTATGTTGATCATGTGACCTAAACATTACTTGATAATTTTGAAACATACATGTTAGTTATACTTTTGTACTTGATTAACCAATTTTATATGAATATCGAAATATAACTAGATAAGTTTAAATACATACCAAACTAAATGAATGAGCATAATAATAGACACATGCTATTTAAGTTATTTTGTTTGTTAAAGCCCCTGTACGGAGTTTGTAACTGGATATAGAAAAGTCTCTGGTTTCTGCTGATGTGTCTCTGTTACCTACAACAGCAAATGAGCCCATCAGCGTGAAGATACGCTTTTTCTAAGTAGTCTAATTCTATACCTCTGAAAGGCCTTGGTCGGGTCGGACCACTGACGAAACGATTTACGGCAGTCAGACCGGAAGTGACGACATTCAGGATACGGCATAGCTGTTTTGTTGCTACGCTAGCCAGTGCTAACCGAGCTAAAACTTTTGTCATGGCTGATAATGAGACAAAGAAAAGAAAAAGAAATCGAACCGAAGACCAACGAAAGGCCAAGAGGGAATCCGATCGAGCTAGGGCTAAAACACGGATAAACATTGGCGATTCCTTCCAGAGATGGAGAGAGTTGCGGGGCTTGAAGGGAGGGTCGGATCCATAATTCGCCCGATTCCTCCTAGACAGGTTTGTAAATGTTATTTCATTTATGAAATGTAATGCGGGACGTAGTTTACAGCAATACATGAATTTATGTTGTTACAACAAAGCTGGCTAACGTTACCACTAGATTAGCTCTTGACACTACACTCGTGAAAACGACAACAAACGTCTTAGATCACGCATCCATTTCAGCTGTGTGTATCAGCCCAGCCGACCTGCAACGATGCATCGGTAATATCCTCTGTCATTATAAATGATTCAGTTTCTTACTTAGAACAAAACATCCATCACAGTCACTGTGACTTTGCTGTAACGCTAGCTCTGTAGCACCGTGGGTAATATATATAGCTGGGAAATTGCAGCGTAACAGCAGCATTACTTTGTTTCACCGGTGGCATATTATATTAAGTAGAAATACAAATAGACACATTACCTCGTCCATATGCACGCTGCAGATAGCTGCTAAAAAAAAAAAAAAAAAAGTTTTCAAAACAAATCTACACGCGCCGGCCAGACAAACGTCTTCACGACAGTGGGCGCTAGAGCTCATGGGAAATGCAGTCTTCATTCCGGCAAAACACTACCGCTTTCGTCCAGCGGGGCCGCCAAAATCAACACTAAATGAAAAGTCTGTACAGGGGCTTTAACAAGATATCCATATGTGCTGAGAGGGTCCCAGTAAAAAGGCTTTGGCCTTGTGTAATTTATTCATCTGGAAAAGAGTGAAAGAAAGACAAAACACGTCTTTAATACTATTTTTCTATCTGAATCAGCTGTATGCAGGGGATATAGTGGTGACTTAATGTATCTATTTTTGGTCATATGAGATTAAAATCTGTAATATGATGATGGTGAAACAAAGTAAACTTTTTTTTTTTTACAGTTACAGTTCATACACATAAGTTACATGTAATCCTACAGCTAACTGAATCAGTTGCTTGGCAATAGTAATTTTCTTAAGAGGGCTAAAGTTATCAACATTCCCTAATGTTATGTCCCCACAATAATAAGCCAACAATAAGATATGCCTCAGCAAGGCCAACATCAAATGTTATTATATAAGCCAGTTGTTATGTGGAGAAGTGTCAGAAGTGTCTGCTGCTGAATCAACAGACTACAGGCAGCATCTGTCCTCAGGCTGTGAGGCTCCTCAATACATCCACAACACTCCACTATAAAAAACATAGTTAGTCTTCTCACTGAAGGTCTGATTTAGTCATAGAGTGGCAACAGTATTAAACTGAGACTGTTTCAGAACCAGATAAAACTTCCTTGTAGTACATTTAAATTAAAGCCCCAAAATTTAATCTCAAGTATCCTGTAATGATGAAACACGCATCCCTCAATAACTTTAATCGTTGTCTTATCTTAAAAACATCCTTATCTATCATTTAATAGAATAAAGCTGGCTTCATCAGGACAGTAGGGAGTGGGGTGACCAGATTTGAATGACAGTAACCAAACAACCCATCAACTGTCATTACATTCTAATTCAAATGTTGCTAAACCGTAATTGCTGCCTGAAGTGTATGACATCACCTTTTTATGACCGAGCCCCGCCCACTTTGAACCAGTGAAAAGAGCACAGAAAAATTACACATAATGTAATGTGAATAATCAAAACTATTCTAAATATGGCAGAATAGTGTTTCTTAATGGAGAAGCCCATCATTCATAGTTAGAAGATAATTTACTTGAAAATGTAGTTTGTAAGAAAAGTAAGTTTTTGAGTCTCATTCCAAACTTGTGATGCTTTGGGATGGCGACCCATCCTACAATCCCAAAGCACCAGTTGTTGATGAGTTGGAAATGAAACTCAAAAATCAACGTTTCTTACAAACAGTACCTTTAAAGGGATTACAACATAATGAGAGTCAACGATCACAAGATTACAGTTTAGATTATTAGAGTTTAGAGTTTCTCTAAAGTTGAGTGATATGTGATGGACAGATTAATTTAAGAAAGATGGTGGCAAATATATCCATGTTTCTGGATTCTTTAACTGACAGTGCTGTGCTACAATTCATTTAAAAAAAAAACACATCTAGGATTCCTCTGAGAAAGCATGCATACCACCAGAGGTACTCAAACCACAGTTTGAGAACAGACCTCGAATATATATGTATATGTATATATACATACATATATATATATATATTTATATATATATATATATATATATATATACACAAGTGTTTTTTAAAATCTTTTTATCACATTTTTCTTTGTGACATAATATTGTTGGAGTTATTTTTTAAACATGGTCATGTTTGCGTGAATGTAATCATTAAAGATTACAGCATCACAGGAAGCTGGAACCCACCGTTGATTCTATTTCATTCTGGTTTTAATGTTTTTAATGTTAATGTTTTATGATATAAAAAATGTATTGCTCAAGGCCAAAATATGAAAGAGTTTTTGTCCTGCTTCACAGAGTCAGTCTGTTCTATACCTTTTAATGTCGGACAGTATTGAATTTCAGGCATCCATGTCAGCTATGATATGTTTGTCTTTAACATAGACTTGTTTGAAAAGGATATGCTTTGAAATAAATATCTGATATTACAAATGTTGGCACAATTCGAGTACAAAATGTACATCTGGTTGTCTATTTACTTACAGTATTAAGCCACTATCCTGTTTCTAAAATCACAATCTCCAGTGGACCACCAGGCTCCACAGTGGCTCCAGCTGTTTCAAGGACATGTGTGAAGCAACTGAATAGCCTCTAAAGGCAGTGGAGTTTATATATACAGTGATCCATGTGTGCTCTATTGTTCCTCATGAACCCAGGCTATTATCAGCCTTGGGTAATAATTCAGAAGGTGAGCGACTAAAACAAAAGGTCATGCGTGAGGAGTCAGCTTAACATTACTCAGTGGATTTGAGGCTCCTCCGTGATGCTTTTATCACCGCGTCATACTGATTTAACTTAAAAGGAGGACAGGTGCAGAAGGAATTCATATAGTCTGCACTGTGTCTGTCTTCACTTTCACCTTCACTTGGGATTGAGTCCAGCAGAGGAGGGTTTGTGGCTTTCAGGGGCTTTTGTCTGTTTTCATTTACGCACCATTTACAACGGCAGCATGGAGCTCACTTTTGATGGTATCCAGGTGAGACCTGGTGGAGAACACTGAAGCTGAGCTGACAGAACAGCCACCGTTGTCCATGAGCTGGGTTTATATTTGATTTATATCAGTCCAGGGACAATTGACTGAGCAGGACCCTCAAACTTG
Organism: Sparus aurata; assembly: GCF_900880675.1. Classification (NCBI taxonomy): domain Eukaryota; kingdom Metazoa; phylum Chordata; class Actinopteri; order Spariformes; family Sparidae; genus Sparus; species Sparus aurata. Next base: position 1,967,325 of record NC_044191.1, on the reverse strand, counting down.
GCACATGTGCATCTACTTTGGGAGCTGCCTTTGTCAATTCACGTTCACTTCTTTTTACTGCCCTGCTAGTGTAATTAGTTGTTAAAGTGATGATGCAACCCAGTATCTTCATATGCCTTAGTCCAAATTTTTATGCAGGTATTGGGGCAGTCCTTCCAATTAATTTCTGTGGAGGGCGAATGAGATATCTCTCAACAACTGACAGTAATACTGGCAGTCAGTCATGACCCCAGGGGATGAATCATGGAGACCCATGTCCTTTCATCAGTCCCAGTCTTCTACTTCTATGTCTGTACAAAGTTTCATGGTAATCCATCCAATGGTCACTGAGAAATTTCAGTCTGGAAAGATCGACTGACCAACACATTAGCATGACTTAGATTTACATTTACATTTAGGGCACTTAGCAGATGCTTTTGTCCAAAGTGACTTACAATAAATACATTTGTCACAAGAAAGAATCCACAACATATCACCATTAATAAAGAATGAAAAAAATAGAAACAATGTTCAAGCCCTTGTCTGAGCAAGGCTACTATTTATCAAGGGTACCTTAAAGCTGTAGTCTGTGACTATTTTTTTTATATTTGCTAAAATTGTCATTTTGATCTGACAGTAGAATAAGATACAGGTCAGCTATGAAAAAACTCCACTGTCTGTGGCTCAACCCAGTGGCTGTAATTTGATTTGCAAGAATCCCCCGCTCCCGGATCAACACACCCAATCAGAGCCAAGGGGAGTGTCTGAGAAGTGTCATTCATTCTTGTGCATACTGCTGGCATCCGCTCTCCCTCACGCAGCGCGTACTGAGCAGTTGATGGGAGATATAGTTTGTTAGCTTGTATGCTAACTCTGGTGTTTAGCCTCAACCAGGAGATTGGTAATATGACTCAGTGGACTTTGTTCCTTAAGATACTTTTCACTAAAATCACAACATTTTGTAAATCACTTTATACTTTACATTGCATAAAAATCTGACAGTTACAGTTACTATTAACGTTGGAGATGGAGCTTTTACATTCAAACAGAATCAGTTTCAGGTCCATTTCTGATAAAGCTTGTGACTGATAAAGTATGTCCCCTTTTTGTATTGTGGAATGTAATAAACGTTGCAGCCTCGTGGTGGTGTTAGCAGATTTTTAAACTTCAAACTGATTCAATGAGGATGTTTGTGTTTAGCACATTAAAAAATCAGCCTCATGTACAAGATTATAATAGAAAGCATGTGTGTGTGCTTTCAACAGGTCCTCGGGGACAATGTTTCACATGACCTTTCACCACTGCTGCCACAAGCAAAAAGCTCTGCAGTGTTTCCTACCTGCTATTGACTAGTTCAGGCAGTTGGACATTGAGCAGTTTCATTCGAGCAGCAGCTGAGATGATTGCTCCGAGTACCGTGGCTCAGTAACAGTTATTGAAGGATAGATCCATCACAAACTGGTTTTCAAACGTCAAATGTACTGCTTATTTCTGTGACCATAATTGTATCTATCACCGTAAGAGGAAACTTTATCTGTCCTGTGGGAAAACTGGGTTGCTACAGTAACAAACCATATAAACAAACAGTTTTCTCTAATTCCTCCCTCTTTTCTTCTCCCATTTCAGTAGACTGCCTAACCCACTCAATCCCCACTTCTATCTTTTAATTCATCAAGTAAATTTCCCCATCTAAATATATCTCTTTATATTTTATAATTCTCCAAGATGGCATGCCATGTTGCTGTGTTGGTGCACATTGCGTTGTTTGCTTTCTTTGTAAAATCAGTTCTCTGTTGTGGTACCCTGAGCCCTTTCACCAGAGAAGAGCCAATAAACATCAGGGAAACAACGCGGTGTGGAACAGTGTGGAGGATCTTTGGGCGTGTTTCAACTGTAATGACTGGGATGTTTCAATAACTGCCAACAGTTTGGATAAGAACACAGAGGCTGTGACATCATACATCAGCTTGTGATGACTGCTGTGTAAGATTATGCATCAGTGTGAGGTATAACACTGACAAACCCTGATTGGCTCAGACAGTTAAGGTAGCAAACGGAGGACGCATTTAGGAGTTGGGAAAGGTTTAAGAGTGTTGAAGTACAGGTTTGGCAGGGAAGCTAAATAATACTCCGAGAATATTCAACACAAGTTTGCAAAAAAAGACTGAGGCCATTTGTTCTGTCTTCTCAGTCGAATGAGAATTGCTTGCCTGGCACATTAACATATCCTGTGAGGTCCCGCTCACTTTTTTCAGCTCAAAGTCAATATTGACCTTGTTTGCAGTCTGTGGGCAATACTAGGAGTGGCCACTGTGCAAAATTGGAATTGAGGCTGAGTGGCGCATTTAAAGAAATGTCTCAATAATACATTCATGTGCTGAGTTACCTGCACTCATTCTCTGACAGGGGGTGGAAGGTGTGGCTTATTAGATCCGACAGTCACGTTTTCTTTTCTTTCTATTTTTGTCAAAAATGCTTATTTTGGTTGTTTTATTGACCAACTGTAGCTTTAATTGATTTAGTCTCATAAATAATAATTTCGAACCCTGAATAATATCAGTTGGGACGAATAATAGCTCTAATAAGTAACTAATAGAATCCTCTCTTAGATGGACCAGCATGTATATAAAAGAGTAAAACATATAATTAATCTAACTAAATGTACCTAATTAAAGAACAAGGGTCTGTGTGTGTGTGTGTGTGTGTGTGTGTGTGTGTGTATCTGTGTTCCAGAAAAGCCTCCTCAGAGAATGTGAGTGTATGGCAGTGTGCACTTGTTAAGTCCATAACAGAAAGAATGTGTGTGTGTTATTTTGTTCCACTTAATGTTCCGCACACATGGCATGAACAGATGTACGAAACGATAGAAATATGTGGAGTGAGAGCTTTGTGTTTCCTCTCCGTGTGTGTGGTTACGTTTGTGATCTGTGTGGGGCAACAGTGGCAGGTTAGAGAAGAGGCTGGTTGGTTGTATACACAACCCTCCATTCATGAGAAGCATTACTAACATTAACTTAACAGTGTAAAGAAGCCAACTTGACTACTAGCAGATAACAACCAGAACGTTCAGACAGAGAATAAACCAAATCAGTACATGTGCATTGGCAAAAGGTAGCTGTTGTTGCCAACTAAACATGACTTGTGAAGGATTCCAGGAGAAACTCAATGGCTTGTGTTTCATAATAAAAGTTCAGTTCAAGTCATCAGTGAACAAATTAATCTGTGTGATGATTCTCATTGTACCTGTACTGACTAACTGGTAAAGCAATCCATAGAAACTAAACAATGAAAAAAATACATCAACACCCCAAAGACAAAAATAGCCAAACTTAAATTAGAACACAATAGATTTGTACCTCTGGGCTATGAATGTAGCTAATGTTTCTTGTCATTCAGTAGCAGGTACATGTACATGAAACTGCCAGTCACAGGGAGGGTGTGTCCTGAAATAAATTCAGGTAATCCACAGGGTGACTTTGGCTTTGCTGAACTCCAGAATACCTTTGTACTCCCCGGTGCTCCTGTGTTCAACAAATGCCCTCTTGGATGAACCTATGATAGATAAAACATAATAAAGTGCCCCTTAGGGTGCCCTTCCAGAGGAGAAAACATGGTGAAGTGCCCTCTGGTGTTTATTTTTGTGCCACTGCCCCTGAGCCTGTTGCTGGATGGACTGTCAGAGGTCATCAGTAAAAAGTCATGAACAGCATCTCTACCCCAGTAATTTGTCTGACTTTGGAAAAGTCGCCTACGTCCCAGATGACATAAAGATGCTTGGCACAAAAACTTTCCCCACAACAGATCTGTGATACAATACCTCCATGACAGCTTCAATGCTGGAGTCACTGACGCAGCTTTGACCTGTTATTTGACCTATTTTGTGTTCTTTTTGACCGGGCACATTTTGATACTGTCTTCTCTCCTAGCATTTGTATGATCATTGTTCTTCCATAATCTTTGCATTTGGTGTACTAATGGTCCAGTGGCAACCACTGGAACAGATGAGGTCACTGAAACCTCATTCATTCCATGTCTTACATAGGTCTTATTGAACCATTTCTCCCAAACTTCTCTTCGTCCTGAGGGGTCCCCTCTGTGAAAAGAGTCCCAGTGAGAGCTGATGAGTGTGAATGTGGAAATCTTTCGCCACACTGCTGCCATTGTCTAGAGGATCTTAATACTATTTCCCTCTCAACATAATTTGGGGGGTTTTCCTGCTCTGAACCATGATATCACTGTGGTTTTTTTCAGACTCAGCATGTTGGACACGTTGTTCTCTGTGGGTGGGGGGTAATGAAGCTTCACTGGGTCAAGACTCCAACCCATCCCTTTTTTGGATCTCCACAACACTGATGAGGTGTTTCATTACACCTCTTGTGAGCCTTTGTGACTTCAGCTGGGAGAAATATTTAGTTGTTACACCCTTTGAGCTGATGTAGGTTTTGAGTAATGAAGCAGCTATATGCAACACTGTGAAATCAGCTGTTGGTGAGAAGTATTGCTTGTGAAGATAAGAGTGTGTGAACATGGAGCAAACTGAAAGAAGCACCGGGCAGAGAAAAAGACATGATCTGCTGTAGACATGGATGACATGTTCCTCTGGGCTAAGCAACAAAACACAGAAATTGTGAAACATATAAAGCACATTATGTACATATGCAACACATTATAAAGCAGATTAATTATATAATGTGTTTGCCAGAATGTGATAGGACCCTAGGGATTGATTCTAAATCATAAAGTAAGAAACCAGTACAGATTTACTTCAAGCGTTGCCCCGATAGCATGTCATAAACAGATTCTGTGTGGATGACAATCAAAGCATGTTGTTACAGTGACACTCAGGGAAAAGGAAAGCTCTGGGAATTGAGTGCTTTATTACAATTGCCATAGCACAAAAAAGTTACGACTGTCTGGGTGTCTTTGAAAGTCTGCTCTTGTGTGTTCCCAGTTACTTTTTCTGCACAGATAATGGTGCTGGCTTTGGTAGCTGCACCTGCATTAGAGTTACTGACAAAATGATTAAGTCAATATTCACAAACCCAAACAATTTTGGGCAGATTTTAAAATTTCCAAACTTTAAAATGCCACTTCCAACCATACAAACCTTTGTTGAACATACGATTGCCTTACAGAGGGGAATGTAATCATTGAGAACAGAAGCATTCAGCATTAATGTGCACACTACGTTTCATATAATAGTCTAAACCATTTTCACCTGTGAGCCCTTAAAGCCACAAAGGCCCCTAAATAGTACAACAACAACAGTACTATTTTAATTGTATTTAGCAACATTGCTCCTCAACTATTCTCTAAATACAAAGTGTATGACAGGCTTAGTAAGCTGTAAGTATGTGTTGTGAACATGACCATGAAAATTTTTACGAGCATATTTCCTCATGTTACACTTAAAATAAACATTTGGTTTCATACGCAGCATCCTAGATGAGAGCAAGAGTGAGTTTTGGCTTTGTTACTTGGCCACAGATTTCAGAGCACTTGGAAAGAGGCATGTTGATGAAAGCTGTGGGAATGTGAGATTGTTCAGGCTTCTTCGTGTTACCTGCACTCACTGAGGACAGATTTCACTTTTTATCATATGAGAGAATCATTTCCCCTGGGAGGAGCAGAGCAGGCAGTCAGGATTGCTTGCCGGTGTGCACAGCATATCACAAGTATAAAAAAAACCCTGATGTTGCTGTGTGAGTGTGTGTTGTACAAGGACATATACAAACCATGAAGACCCCAGGCATGGCAAGTATTTTTTTAAGACTTGCATTGCATGACCCTGCAATTCTTTTTTTCCTTCTTCAGTCATGCCAGCTTTTGCTACAAGAGTGTCTCTTTGCTCGTTTGGTAGAGCGGACAGGCTGATGGACGGCAGGGCGGTCTGCGCCGTCTCTGCTCTGCCACCCAGCATGTCAGCTCTACTTAACTAATCAAGAGACACTGCCGGGACCACTCAGAATCCATAAACCACTGAATGGAAAGTTAGTAAATAACATCTCAGTTACACTGACAGAGATTTACTTGGCCCTAATCAGCTGAACAACAAAAGGGAGAGAGATTTGTAGGACCCATTGCCAAGTGCCTGACCTTCGCTGTCCGCCTGTGTCCACTCCCATCAGAGGGTGGAAGGGGGCTCAGTTGGCCAATCACACCACAAAAGAAACATATTGTTAAGATGAATAGAAGGTAGAAAAGTATTGCGAGTTAATTGAAAATGTATTGTGAGAGAACGCAAAAATATTGCCAGGTAAAGAAAAAGTAGTTTCATCCCTAGGGAGCTCTACAAAGGCCAGAGCAGAGCTAAAAGAAAAATAAGTATTGGACTTAAACTGTACAATGGATGCAAGTGATTGGAAGTACTTGCTAGATGCCTCATACATTATTAGGTAGGTAGGGTTACATGCTGGGAAGCTCCATTTTGCCATGTGTCATTAATGAGTAGGACACTTCTGCTATGCAATCACAATTTAAATGCTAGTTAGCATTTCTGCACACCAATGTTACGTTTACATTTGTACATGTTATAGGATTAGAATCAGAATCAGAATCAGAAATACTTTATTGATCCTCGGGGGAAAATTGCTTGCGTCACAGCTGCTACCATTCAAAGTCAAGAATATGCAGAAATAAAATAATAATAATAATAATAAAAAAGAATAATAATAGTAATAATAGTTATGATAATAAAAAGAACTATGTATATGCAAAAACAACAAAAACAAAACAAAAATACAAGAAATTCATATTTAATATATCCATATATACAGAGTAATAAATAATGCTATAAAAAGTATGCTTTACAAGGGCACATTGTTTGTCCAAATTATTGCACATTGGAGAGAAACAAAGTGTCCAAAGTCCTCCTATTGACTCAGAGTGTCTGACACTCAGAGCGAGCAGCTGAACAGTTTGATGGCCACAGGCAGGAATGATTTCCTGTGGTGCTCTGTGGTGCATCTTGGTGGGATCAGTCCAGTACTGAATGTACTTCTGTGGCTGGCCACCACATCATGGAGTGGATGAGAGCCATTGTTCAAGATGACATATAACTTTGACAGCATCCTCCTCTCTGACACCAACGTCAGAGTCCAGCTCCACCCCCACAACGTCACTGGCCTTGCGGTTCAGTCTGTTCAGTCTTTTGCAGCCTCTACCTTCAGCCTGCTGCCCCAGCACACAGCAGCATAGAGGATAGCACTGGCCACCACAGACTCAGAAAACATCCTGAGCATAGTCCATCAGATGGTGAATGATCTCAGAAAATAGAGACGACTCTGTTCCTTCCTGTAGAGAGCGTTAGGTTCTTCATCCAGTCCAGTTTATGATCAGTGTGGACCCCCAGACACTTATAATCCTCCACAATGTCCACACTGACCCACTAGATAGAAACGGGTCAACGGCACCTCGGTCCTCGGTTCCTTGGTCTTCCATTGAGCTGTAGGTGGTTCCGCTCACACCATGTGACAAAGTTGTCCACAGTAGTCCTGTACTCATCCTCAGCACCCTCACTGATACATCCAACTATTGATGAGTCATCCGAGAACTTCTGCAGATGACAGGACTCTGTGCAACTTTTGTGTAGACTCCACTGTCCCAGCTGAGACTGTGCATTATTACCCAACTAACAAGCTGTGGGTGACAATGGACATCAAAGAAATCCTCAATGATAAGAAAAGTGCTACAGGAAGGAAGTGAGAATAATACTGGGACACCTAAAGTTGAAGATCAGGGAGGAATCACAGGCCTATGCTGGATTGGAAACTTCAGCAGAACAAAGCGATAGAGGTCTGCAGAGGAATTAGGACCATCACTGGATTCAGCTAACTCCATCTGTTTTTTAACAGATTTGATACTGAGGCCCCTGCACCCTCTTAAAAACTCCACCATCAATCCCACTGCTCTCTGCCAGCTACCACCTTCTTCACCCCCTTCTACTCCTTACAGCCTTTCATCCTCATCCTCCCATGGTCCCCAGACTCACTAGACACTACAACCAAATGAGTCTTCACTTCCCCCTCCCCTACCTACCTGTCACCTCTACAGTGAGCATCACAGCTGACCATGTTAGGAGACAGCTGATGAGACTAAACTTGGGCTGAGAGTCCTGATGGTGTTGGCCCTAGGGTGCTCCAAGCCTGTGCACCCCAGCTATGTGGAGTACTTCACCATGTCTTCAGCATGAGCCTGAGTCTACAGAGGGTCCCAGTGATGTGGAAGACGTCCTGTGCCGAAGACAATGTGGCTTCAAGGACAGCAGACCTGTGGCATTGACCTCCGACCTCATGAACACCCTGGAGAGACTCATCTTGGAGCAGCTCCGGCCCTTGGTCAAACCACTCTTGGACCCCTACAGTTCGCCTATCAGCCTCAACTTGGAATTGAAGATGTCAGCATCTGCCTGCTCAACCGTGTCCACGCCCACCTGGATAAATCAGCTAGCACTGTGAGCACTATAAATTATTAACAACTACATACCATATTGACATTCCAACAAAACAACAAAACAAAACACAGACAATTCATATCTATAGGTGGATGGGGACTGTGGGCTGGCTAGCCACAGAAATCTGAGACAGCATTTTTAATATTTTGTGTGGGACCACTGGATATTTTTTTGACGAGGGACCATGGCATTTTCAGAACTTCTCATCCATGTACAATCCATCTATTCTCATCCTTTGTGATTCATTCTGGGAATGTATACACTCTACAGTCAATTGTCTCTGCAGTAGACCCGGGTTTTTATGACCTCAGCTTGGCTTTGGGAGTTTGGGATGCAGTCCATCAAGGACATTTTATCACAGGACAGGGCGTTCGTTTAAGGTGGAGCGCCGTTCATTCCTATTAAAAGTGGTCAGTGGTTTTGAAGCCGAAGAAGCTTGACCCCCTGCCTGTGACGATACCTGGATTGCCGACCGAGCAAACTTGAATAGGAGTAAAATACTTTAATCGTCAGCTCTTCTAGACTTTTCTAAATGTTTTTGGACCGAATGGCACAAATTATGACAGTGAAATGATTCATTTTGCAGGGTTTGTGACAAATGTACACTTCTGACACTTCTTTCATAATGGGTCTATTGTTGTTTCCTCTTCTGTTACTGTAACTGTTTCTGGTGCATTCATGATATGAAATGTGACCTCAGTGACGTACAACTTATCGCCACAGATAAAAATTACAGACGGGCTGCCTTGCCTGTTGGAAATGGGCATATGTGATTTTTAGCATGTGTTCCCACGTTCACAAAACCTGTGTAGACCCACTTATTTTGGTGGAAAATCGGCATTAATCTCTCAGTCCCCGAGATCCCACATTCATTCCAAAATTATTTTTACACCCTTTTTATCCTTGAAAGTTGCAGATCAAAAACAGTTTCATACAAGTAGCTAAATAGCTCGTGAGCTTAAAACTTTTTTAAATGAATAATATTCAGTATTTTTGTGATGATAATTTAAATCTTAATAGTCATAGTAATCTCAATATTTAATTAATCAAATAAGTAGTTAACTTAAAAATACAATATTTGCTTCTGATAATAGTGGAGTGGAAGTATGACTGTAGTTAGTTTCATGGTGTTGTCAAAACAATTAGACAGCTGCCAAAAGCTGACAACATGTCAAAGAACTTGTTCCCCTGTATGGCCTGTAATGTGTAATGGGTGATATCAAACTTCCTTTAATTACTGTAAGTTTTCAGAATTTGGTCCTTTGCCCTTACCTTTAGGAGACAACTAAGAGTATTCCCCAGAAAGAATGTCTTAGAATTATTCATGCTTTCATGCTCTCTGGACTCTACTTTCCTCTCTGTTTTACAAGTGAAATGAAGCACGCTCTGCCAACATCTGGCAGTAAATCTACATTCATATTTGACTCTTTATCCTGCAGCGTGCTGGGATCCACCACATGATCCCCGTCTCTGAGGACTGAAGGATACAGAAACTGGATTCCTTGGATTGATATGCTTGGCATGGCCAACCTAATGGGTGAAATCACTGCCCCAACGGAAGTCTGACCATCTCTGTTCCCGTCCCACGTCTAGAGGAAGAATTACTGCTCACTTTTATCCAAAGAGCTGAAATATTTGCTGTGGTGTGTCAGCCATGTGGAGCCTTCATGACCAATACATGAAGATGACCACAAGCTGCTTTCTTTTGTTCTGAATGCTTGTTCTCTTAGGTCAGTGCACAGGGCAACTTGTAAAAGGGCAGAGATAATGTTCCCTTTTGTTTTTCCTAATGATCCATATGAGTTAGCAGAGTGTCAGATAACATATCTCTACTAATCAGATTTAAAATCAAATCAAATCGATTTTATTTATATAGCCCAAAATCGCAATCACATTGCCTCAATGGGCTTTACCACATCTTGAGTACAGATGATGACAAATGAAAACAGTGTCTCATATTGGAACATGATGCAGGAGTGGCTGTAATATATATCAGCCTACATTGTCCATAAAACAACACATGAGTCATTATGCTGTAATATACCTGTTTCACAACATGGTCAGTTGCATGAGCAGCCAGTTCCACAGTTTGAGCACTGGTAAACTTGACGTCTGTGAGAGGCAGCATTAGGTGTTGAATATTTTACACATTCCTATGGATGTGGAGACATAAAGTGCATTAAAAATGTCAAACCTTAGCACACCCAGTTGTGAAACTGATCTGCACTGCTGGGTGGGTGTCAGTGTGAAGCAGCCAGAGGGGATTGCAGAGTTTCTGACATCAGGGTGAAATTGATTTAAGCAACAGTTGGCTTTAATGCATCAAGATGTGTCAAGAGTGCGTCCATTATGTTATAGTGTGGTGGCACTCAAATGTTGGTCATTTTTAAAACTTTAAGGGTGAGACTGAATATTTTTTGGTATTCTTTTTTGCTTTTCAAAAATGTTATTAGTTTCAATCTTTTAATTCTAATTCTTTCTTAATGCATGAATAATAAATGATCTAATGATATTGTATAGCCTGTACCCGGGCTTTTACTTTGAATTGAGCATATTGTCCTGACTTTTCAATGCAGGGCTTTAACTTGTAACACACAGTTACAGAATGAAATGCAAACCTTTAACTCCATGCTGCACAAACACATTATTAAACAGATTGCATGTGCACGCAGTACAATTTTGAATCTGCATCTGGGTGAATGTAAACAGCAACAAGATGGTGATGGTGACATGGTCAGCATCTTCTCAGTAATAGTTTGAAATCTTGTAAACACTGTTCATCAACTTTGACTGTGTGTGAGCATCAAGCATCAATGATGTAAACACCTCATGCCCATTTCATTTTCCCTCGACCAGACATCAGTCAGGAGCAGCCTTAAATCTAAACCAGATTGCTCCCATCCTGGTTCTCTCCCCTCTCCTCCCTGGGGCAGTCCGGCTGGTCAGGTTAGATCAGGCCTATTCAACTACTTTTTTAGAGAGGCCAGATTTTTATAAAAGTAAAGTACTTAGGGGCCAGACTTTTACCTTGTATGACCTGTAAAACTTGGGAAAACGATGTTAAAAACAACACACAATTATTTTTTTCTTTGCTTTATTACATTTAAATTTGAAATGGGACTGTTAGACACAGTTACCTCTGCTTAAACATTTCGGGCTAACACTTTTTTTTTTGATAGAATAAGGATATTTTTAGCATAGAATAGAATAGAATAGAATAGCCTTTATTGTCATTGTGCTGTGGGGGTACAACGATATTTAGGGTGCCTTCACAGAGCCACCGTGCATCACAAAAAGAAGACAAACACTGTAAACAGCATACCACAAAACAATAACAGCATACAACAAAGACAAACAAAAACAGGCTAAAAACGAGTGGTGTTCTCTTAAAATAGAGACAAAAAGTGAATCCAAAGGTCTGGGTTAGCTGGTCGAAAGATGCTGTGGACAGTGATCATCTCAGAGACTGTCCTTAATTCAATACCCAGGCTTTCTTCTCCAGGGCTGATAAATGTATGTACATCAAGAGTCATACATGTTACAGCAACAAATCTGCATGCGCTGCTGTTGCCATAGTTAACATCAGGATCTGCGGACCTCCCTCATCCCTGCCCCCACTGTGTCTATCAAGGTAAGTAAATACTATATTGATTCATATCCTTACTATGTTTTTTTTTTTTTTAAAGTTTGGTTAGCACACCAGCAGCCTAACTGCCCCCTCTCCTTTAAAGAAGGTAGTCTTGTGTTGGGTTTGTTGAAGGCAGTGAGTGTGTGGTGGTGTGTAAGACAAGTACCAGCATGTTGTCACAGTCACAGGGGAGAGCTATCAGAGGTAGTTAAGTTTCTTTAGTCAGCCATAACGTGCCTTGGTGTATGGTGTCACAGAAGAAAGAAAATGTCCCTGCTCATGCAATGTTACTATGGCATCCTGCCACCCTGAATTCAGAGTAACAACTTAAGTGATACATATCTGGAGGGGAAACACTCAGCTAGCTAGATAATCTAACAACGGTGGACGGCCTCTTTTCTTGTCATTTGTAAATGGCGGTTTTCTGAGGCTAAAGTTCCGTAACTGTAACGGTTAGCTCTATACACACACTCTGCATGCGATGCAGGTACGGCCCCACCGCCCCCGTGTGTCAAAGCGGGGGTTGATGTCCACAACTGAGAGTGAGAGATGTAAGTATGAAGTATCTCTCTGTCGTCTGTCTGTCCTGCTAATGTTAGCTGGGCTGGGCAGTGCATCTCTTCTCTGTCTGTGTCTTCCTATCTGTGTTCTGTGACTGTGCCTGACAGAAGTGAGAGTAAAATACAACTTCTTATTATGTGTGATGAAGGCCAATAGGTGTTCTTTAACTGCTGCTAAACCCCCCCCCCCCCCCCCCGAAATCTGCAAACATGCACTCATATGTGCATTCATGAAATGAAACTCTGGTCCAGACAATATAGGGGAATGATGATACTCCTTTTCAGTTTGCACAATATTAAAACAAAACAATAATTACATAGGTGATGACCAGTGTCAATTTAAAACACGGCATGTATGATGATCTCTTTGTTAAATCATGACAGGCTTTGATTTAAAGGAACTTTGTGTTTTGTTTCTGCTAGGATTGACTCAGAAGAGAAGCAGACAAGTGACTCCTGCCGTGCTGCTCCCTCTCTGATGTCAGACATGATCATTTGTCAAGGACAGCCATGGATGTAGACAGAGCCCCCTCCTGGCACTGAACACTGTTAGGGGAGACTCTTTTACCTTCCAAGATTTTTCCTCATCTCCATTAATGAAGAAAATGCTGCCCAGATCAGCTCCAGAAGACCCCTTGAGTATTGTCGATGAATAAAGCCTGTGTAAGATATAGCCTTTAACCTCTAGACAACAGCTGTCTGTGTGGCAGTGGCGTTCGGCAGAAAAGGAAGATCTGACTGTCACTACAATGGTCACATTCTTTATCAGCCTAGATTCAGGCTGCTGTCACCCAGCCAGCATTCCTCAAGGCCAGGGGAGAAACTGGCTTTGTGCTGAATGTCAAGTATGTCTGGGATTGCATTGAAGCATCAACAAAAGCCCTGATCAAAGCCTCTGCAGAATTCAGAGATTCACTTTATGCACAGTTACAAATAAATGCAAAAGTCAGAGGAAACAGTTTCCCTAATGTGGTAGCAACTGTTAAAAACAGAAGACAATGTTGTGGAGACAAAAAATACAATAAAACCTTTAATTGATGATGCTCCCACTGTATTTGTTGCATCTCCCGTCCACTTATTATTGTGAAACAAAGAAACCTTTACAAAATGCTGTGAGTTTGACTTGGGTAGCTGTTGGCTCATAGGCTCGCCCTTTATCAGTGATTTCTCATTCACTCACTGGTGTTTCCCAATGCTGGATGGTTGCTTCACTTGTCTGTTCAAATTCATTGCGATGTGGCTGATGTTCTCTCTGGTCTTACATTGAAATTTGTGTTCATTTGTTCATAAAACTATGGTGAGCTATTTAACTTATATTCACTGCTTGTATAGGCTAGTTGGCAGCTTGGACTTAACAGATTGAAAGGACTTGTGAAGACTGAACTGAAGACAGTTCTTAGAGAAGAGCCTTTAAACAGTGATTCAACAACTCAGTTAAGGAAAAGGAGTGAACAAACAACAAACAAATGGTCAATGACTATGAATCTGGGTGATTCATTGTGCACCAAACACAAGCAAATGCTCTCTTGGTTCCATAATGTCCACACGTGTTGGTCTATGATATGATATGAAACACTGAATCTGATCTGTGATGGGGGTTTCGGCTTTTTTCTTTACAATATTTTCATTATCAGCAGTATATGAGCTGTACTGTGAAAAAACCTCTTAAATCTCTATCTCTTTCAATTAATGCGATCTGTGTTCACCCTTTTAGTTTGTGGTCTGAAGTCGTACATACTTGACTCTTTAAACCAGGCCAGCATTAGTCTGACCATCTTTGCGCTGAGGTTTCTCTTTTTTTTCATGTGGAATGGCTTGAACCTGAATCAGTTGTTAATGTCAGCTGAAATCTGATCCAGTGGGAACAGTTTTAATTGTTGTGCCGTGTTGCTAGGTTACCAGAGTCAGTTCTTTGACAGCTGTGAAGAATTTTTTGACATTTAGAACAAATCAATCCTGTTTCCGATGAGGCGACACTTCAACACTCATCATCCCCCCAACAGCTGCAAAGTGGTGTTGATATCTGCTCTCACTGGAGCTGGCGTCCGGTGCTGGGTGGGGCAGTGTGACGGAGAGCAGGGCTGACTGAGGCTGAAGTCGCTTTGGTGCTGTACCATAAGTGCCAGCCAAGGCCAGCTGTTTCTGCGGCTGCGTGGATTGCATTGGACCTTCTGGTGGTTGGTTTGTATCTCTGCACCTTGCAGTACTTTTCTCTTGACCTAAAAGCAAGATCAGGAACTCCCCTTTTATGCAAGCCCAAAAATTATATAAAGATAGCTTTCCAGATATTTGTTTTTTGTTCCTGAAAAATAAGGATAGAAAGTGTGGCCCTCATAAATGTGGTCTGGAAGTAATTTGTTTTCTTTTAAGGGGATTTCTCTCTGGCGAACTCCATGTTTCTGTCTCTCTCTGGGCCTGGCTTGTTAAAGAGTCATCACTGTTGCTTCAGTTCTTTTGGAGAGAGCAGTCCTGGAAGAGTCTGATGACGTGATTACTATACAAGAACAAAAACCCATTTATCCGCTCTGGCATGTGTGAGGGTGTTTAAGACTGAGATACACATACCGGCCACTTTTAGTATGATAATCCCTTGTAGTGACCTGCAGTTGAAGATGGTGTTTGAACATAAACATTTGAATCCTTGCTCTGGGGATGATGGGTTATTGCTGGGGCAGACCAAAAATGAGACTGTAATATCAGAGCAGATGGCGGGATAGTAAATGTATCACAACCCTTAAACATATAAAAAACAGTTATGTCAATGATGAATGAACTCATGAATTATGCAAATGCATGAACAAAAATCAAGGAAAACAGATAATACATTACTGAATTGCATGCGTGTGAAAAAAAGGAAAAATGCATGGATGTAATGCAAAACAAAACAATTAATTTCATTATAGTAAGAAATGCACTTCACTATAAGATGGGAAATGTATATAGGTAATATACTTCTATTGAGCATCACAAAATCTTCTTCAGTGGATGGAAACTGAGCAAACTCCTGCTGTGAACACTAAAATGTGATAGAAAACTCCAGAACAAGTTCATTACTGTACCATTAATTTAATATTTCCAAGTAGGGCTGCACGATTCTGGAAAAATGTGAATCACGATTTTTTTGCTTAGAATTGAGATCACGATTCTCTGGCATGATTTCTTTCATGAAATGTTTATTGCACTGATGAACTTGAACAAAACAAAAAAAAACATTGTAGTATGGCAGAGCAATGCTTTTTTTGTTTTGTTGAAGTTCTATCATTGATGAGAAATGATTTTCACAAAAGTAAAAAAAAAAAAAAATAGACGCTAGCATCTCCCGGATTTCAGCGGCTGTCCAGTTGCCCATCTAGCAGGCGAGGTGGAAATAAGTGTACCCTCCGAGGCGACAAATCGGTGGACCAAAACAGACCCTCAATTTGCCGCCCTCTGTCTAAAACCGCGGACCTAGCCGGCAAAAGGACGGGCAGATTGGCGGCTTGCTGCCTTGTCTAAAAACGGCTTCTCACTGACTCCTTCCAAACACTCAACTGCAGGCGGGCTTCCTCCACTGAATCAAGTGCTGCGTTTGGGGGCGCTTCAAAAAATCCGGGAGGAAAATAGGAGCATTTGTTTGTGATCCAGCTCGAGATATAAAATGCTTCAGAAAAGCTATGTGTGGAATGAGATCACGTGTATGTGTGAATCGAGATTTTTTAACGATTTTTCGCGAAGCCCTATTTCCAAGGTCTAGAATGAACATTGCTGCTCAACAACATCATTTTTCAGGTACAGGATATATTCTCACTCAGCTGGCTCCATCTATCATAAAATGATGGTCTTTGTCATTCTGGTGTATAGGTGACTTTTATGAAACTTCCCCTACAGACTTAATCATATGTAAAAGGACATTAACAGTACAAGCTACATGTTTGCACAATATTTGGGACTTGTGCACAAGAGGATTCGTTATCACGACTAGAGAGCAACCAAAAGATTATAAAGGCGGACTACTTCATTACTGATCACTGCGGGTGCAAAGAATCCATGCCCTTTCTCTCAATAAGCAGATGAAAATATGTTAAGGCTTAATATGTCCCAAGATGCATTGGTTAATATGTCCTTGCTTACATGCTGTATCTCAAGCATTTTGCTGGATATGAATGTATTCATCACTGCAGGTGGCAAGCATGAAAATCCAGGGATGAAGGACTGGTCCCATAACTATTGTGATTGCAAGTGAGTTTAACTCCTTTCCCCACACTGAATATGGCAATCTGATTTGTATGGCCTGATCTGACAAAACAATATTCTCCCTAACAATGTAGAGACGTCATAGTGAGTCATTGTTACCTTTACAATGAAAGTTATGTTTTGTGTTTGTTTGTTTGTTGATTTGTTTGTCAGCAGGATTACACAAAAACTACTGAACAGATTTACACCAACCTTGAATGGAGGATGGGTCTTTGCCCAAAACAGACCCCATCAACTTTTGGTTTTGATAAAGAGACGAATCAAGGATTTATCCCCCCCCCCAACACACACACACCTTATTTTTAAAATTGTGAAATAGGGTGTTTTTCAACATTTTTTGTTTCTCAGGGAATAATGCATGGATCTAGTTAAAAAAATCAGGCATATTAAGTTGGCTGGTTTATATAGACCCAGACACACCAAATCTACATCAAAGAACTAGCAAGCAATGAAGCAACAGGCTCAAGGAGCGTTCCCTTTCTTTTTCTGTTTCTCTTATCAGGCACTGATTTGATTAGCTGAACAGCCAATCAGGGTGAACTCTCTCACCAGTGGGCCCTTACTTCAATCGTACAAGCTCAGTCAGCTGAAAAGCAGCCGACAAGGGCTGACTTTTGCCAACGGTGCATCATACACCACAACTAGGGCCACAAACACTCACCAACGGCATGACAGTCTGGGCCATATGTGTGCATACAAAAGGGTACTGTTGGGCCTGCGCTCTACTGGGTGCCATTGTAGTTAAGAAGAGTAACTTTGTTTTCTTCAAGCATAAGACATGATAGGCCTAGATCTTAATCATGCAAACAGGATCTGGATTTCATTTCTCTCTGTGTATCATGTGCTCCTGCAGTCTACGTTTACCTGATGGGATGATTAAGACTTGTGGCATGTTGAGTCTTCTGGAAATTATATTATCTGACCTACAGTAGTAAGATTATCTTTATGACTTTAATGTAAAAAATGTCTTTAGTGCTTAAGCAGACATGATACCAACATGTTAAATTGCCATTCAAACTAGAGGGTGCATGTTGGAGGAGGGCTTAAATAAAAACTAAGGATGCAAAGAAAAGAATTAAATGAAAAACAAAACAAAACACAACAGATAAGGTATGCTTGGAAAAATGCTTGAGAAAATGTGGAGGACACATGTCTTCACCTTCCAGAAGCTGCAGTGTGAGCCAAGCTCTGGAAGTGCTCTTTGACAATGTGAAGCAGTCTGGTTTGAATGGATGGCACTGCAAGAATGTGAAGCAGGGAATTGCTTCCTGATGATTTTTCTTTAACATTTATGCATCTATTCATTTAATTTAAAGACATACTAACTATAGAGTGATCATCCAGATGCAGCTGCTCTGATGTTCCTGCGTGTCGACAGATTGATGTCCCTGTCTCCTTGGGGAACAGATGGGGCTCCCTGCCCTGCCAAAACATTAAAACATATCTTTTATCTATTTTGGAAAGACATATTAGATTCCATTTGGTGTGTTATTCAAAGCTCTATATATTTACCTGTTATCTTGTCATCTCATCTGAAAGACTCTATTATACCCAGATCAAAATGAAGCAAAGGCAAGAGTTCAACACTTCACCAAGATGACTTATGGATGTATTTGGAAGAATATTTCATCATCACAACTAATCATTGTTATGATTTATTTATGCCCTGCAGTGTTTGCCACGATCACATGCCAAAATCTGTGGGTGTTTTGGGGCATCTTTGTCTGCGCCTCTGCTACAAAATGTTGATGTGAGGTCCTGACACAACCACCCCTCCATCGTTTCCAAAGGCCTCCATTGTATCACATACAATGGCTTTGCTGTGCTCCTTGGTCTCTAGCCTACACCTCAGGAAAGCCCCGTCTACAAACAACATGAGACATTATTGAGTCTGTGCCAGGTCCCATAGACATGCTGAGAGAAAAAGCACTTCATAATTGGATTGCTATTGAGTATTAGACCCCCTGGCTTTATTTTACACATGAGGTTTCATAAAGCTAAGGGGATTGACAGAAGGTTGATCAAGCAGTTGTTTCCAAGCAGCTTTGAAAAGAATGGTGCTGCATGTTCGCTGTCCTCTTACATCCTGTTCAGCCAACTCTTTCTCCAAAGTCACCGTTACAGGAAGAAGCCCGAAGCATCTTAATTAAAGTCACGTTGAATCTCTCTACATTCTGTTCAGCATAACATTCTAGCTGTCACGAGCCCCATTTCCGTTCACACATGAGCACCAATGTGTTTGCATGTGTTATTAAGGAGAGCTCAAAATGTTAACCTTACACCAGCCGATCTCCGTAAGATCCATATGAAAAACGTGTCACACTGCAGTGTTGTAGACTTAGGCTTGTGAGTTTTCATCAATCTGAGCAGGAGAATATGTGAAACAAAGAGCATGATGATTGGCAAGAAATCAGAAATCCACTGATCAGTTGTTCAATGAACAGAATGATTCTGGCAGACATGTGGACAATGTCACTGTTTCAAGTCACATGTCTTAAGACTAAGCTCCCAAATCAGGACCAAGAAGTGACAAACCTAGTCCCCAGTCTACACTTTAAAACAGTTTTGAGTCCCATACATGTCCTTTTTGACATGTAATATGAACAGAAATAATGTTTAAAAAAACACACAAAAGAAATGTAAATACATTTAAAGATATAAGCTGTGTCCCAATTCAGGGGCTGCAGGCCTCTCCGAAGGTCTCTCTGAAGGACTCGCCTTTTAAGGCTGCAAAGGTCGTGTCCTTCGGAGGAGAATCCTTCGGAGAGACCTTCGAAGGCCATGTCAACCGTTGTTTAATGGGATGGTCTAGGGCCCACGAAAGTAAGAGTGAAAAGACAAGTAGAAAGTAAAAATGTTTGACCTAGAGCAATTTTTATTTTCTTTTTAATTCTGATGATTCTGGAGGAAGAGGAGAAGCAGCTCTGTCGGTGTCTGGTATATTTCCAGTTAAGAGAGGACTGTGGAGAGGAAAACCTGTTATTTGAACCCAAAGTAATGTTATCATTACACTTGATGTTGCCATTGTCATTTTTTTTTCGGGGACTGAGAAGCAGCGCACAAAGAATCTTGGGATTTGGGAGGCCTCGAAGGATAGTAGCGGTGTATCCTTCAAAAAGAGTGAAAAGAAGCATTTGAGCCCTCGAATTGGGACAGCTTTTGTGCAACATTGTGACTTAATTGGCCTTCAATTGCATCCTTCGAAGGATCCTTTCTTGGCCAATCAGATTTTTCACTTTATGGCAGTCCCACATCTCCCCCTTCCCCTTGTCCTGTGCATAGGGATGAACCCCCCATCGTTGATTGGCAGAAATGATTTGAGTGGCCTGCTCCGGGCCACTTTGTTTTGATTTCCATATACAGAGCCAGGGGTGAGTATGAAGACTGGGCTTTTAATAAGCGTGCACACAGAACGCACAGCTAGTGAGATATACAAGATATATGAGATATATAAGGAGATATACACCAAAACTGACTTCATAATTTTCAGGACAGGTACAAATGATCAGATGGACTTATGTCTAACCTGTTGGGGTTCCATAGCATTTTATCAAATCATCAAATTTAGTCTTGAATCCTTGAGTAAATCCACAAAGGTTTTAAAAACACAAAGTTAGACTGTTGCATCTTTTTCCCCACAAAGATCTTTGGGCAGTACAGACACTAGCTGCAGAAGCAAACATTAAAGTCTCTTTTTGGCTATTCTCACATAGCCAAACCTCGACAACACTGGTTTTACCAGTTCTCGTTTTGGAGGAGGGGAAAAACTGCTCTAGTGGCGGTTGTTTGTATTTCTCTTAACCAATCACAATCATCTTGATACGTGTTAAGCCCAGGAAGCAGCAACACTCCCCCTGCAAACTATTGTCGGGGTTAAAGTCAAAGTCAAAGTCAAAGTTGGCTTTATTGTCAATTCTTCATATGTACCAGACATACAAAGGAATCGAAATTACGTTTCTAACTATCCCACGGTGAATACAAGACATACTTAGCACTCAATTAAACAGTCAAGTGCACAACAAATAGAGATGGACAGTAAATAAAGTAAATAAGTAAAGTGCACAGTAGACATTTACCAAAAAAACAATAAAGTTCACAGTGTAGATGTGTTGAGCAGCAAAGTTATAATTGTTGTAATAGTGCAAAGACAGTCAGTAATAGCAGCAGAAGTTTTCTGTTTGACATAAGTGTGCAGTGGCACATAGTGCAAGAGAGTCCTTATGTGGGTCAGAGGATTCAGAGTCCAGAGTCTTTTCTTCTGGTGTGTGTGTGTGTGTGTGTGTGTGTGTGTGTGTGTGTGTGTTTTTAGGGGGGCCGAGTTTTTAGCTTCCTGACAGCCTGGTGGATGGAGCTGGGGGTGGGGAGGGGAGAGAGTTTAGCATCCTAACAGCCTGGTGGATAAAGCTGTTGGTGAGTCTGGTGGTGCGGGAACGGAGGCTCCTATACCTTCTACCAGAGGGTAGGAGGCTGAACAGATTGTGTGCAGGGTGGCTTGCATCGCTCACAATTGTGGTTGCTTTGCGGGTGAGGCGGGTGGTGTATATGTCCTGCAGGGAGGGGAGTGGGACACCAATGATCCTTCCAGCTGTGTTCACTATGCGCTGCAGGGCTTTCTCTGTTGTAGTGAGTGCAGCTCCCGCCCCACACAGTGATGCAACTGGAAAGGATGCTCTCAATGGTGCCTCGGTTGAATGTGCACATGATGGATGGTGGTGCCCCTCCTCGCCTGAGTTTGCGCAGGAAGTAGAGGCGCCGCTGAGCTTTCTTCGCAAGTGATGCAGTGTCGGTGGTCCAGGAGAGGTCCTTACTGATGTGCACCCCCAGGAATTTGGTGCTGTTCACTCTCTCCACAGCAGCACCATCGATGGTCAGTGTTGGGTGAGGCCTCCCTGGAAGTCGACAACAATCTCCTTGGTCTTGCTGACATTCAGTAGGAGATTGTTGTTTCTGCACCACGTGGTAAGAAGGTTGACCTCGTTCCTGTAGTGACTCTCGTCGCCCTTGGTGATGAGACCCACCAGAGTTGTGTCGTCCGCAGACTTCACTATGTGGTTGGTGCTGTAGGTTGTTGTGCAGTCGTGTGTCAGCAGGGTGAAGAGCAGGGGACTGAGCACACAGCCTTGGGGGGCCCCTGTGCTCAGTGTGATGCTGCTCGAGGTGTTGTTGCAGACACGCACTTCTTGTGGCCTCTGACTGAGGAAGTCCAGCAGCCAGTTGCAGAGGGAGGTGCTGAGCCCCAATTTGTCAAGTTTGCAGATGAGTTGTTATGAGATTATGGTATTGAAAACTGAACTGAAGTCAATGAACAGCATTCTCACATATGAGTCTTTTGTGTCCAGGTGGGTGAGGGCTGGGTGGAGGGCAGAGCAGATTGCATCCTCTGTGGATCGTTTGGCTCGGTATGCAAACTGGAAGGGATCCAGGGTGGGGGGTAGGATGGATTTGATGTGTGACATGACTAGCCGTTCGAAGCACTTCATGATGATGGGTGTCAGTGCCACAGGACGGTAATGTGAAGCAGGATGGAGCAGATTTCTTTGGCACAGGTATGATGGTGGCGGCCTTGAATCATGATGGAACAACAGCTTGCCTCAGAGAAGTGTTAAAGATGTCTGTGAAGACATCCTTAAGCTCTTCTGCGCAGTCCTTCAGCACACGACCAGGGATGTTGTCTGGACCTGTGGCCTTGCGGATGTTGATAGCGGAGAGGGTCCTCTTTATGCTGGCGGCAGACAGGCACAGAATCTGATCGTGGGGAGGGGGTGAAGTCTTCTGTGGGCGTGTGTTGTTTTGTGCTTCGAAGCGTGCAAAGAAGCTGTTCAGGTTGTTGAGCAGAGAGATGTTGCTCTCACAGCTCTGTGGCGTAGGTTTGTAGTCCTAGTCTGGATGCCCTGCCATAGGCTCTGTGCATCTCTGCTGTCTCTGAAGTGCTAGGTTATCTTGTGTGTGTAATCCTGTTTTGCTTTCCTGATGCCGCGGGACAGATTGGCTCTTGCTGTTCTCAGACCAGATTCATCCCCGGCTCTGAAGGCGTTGTGTCTAGCCCTCAGCAGCCTGTGGACGTCTCCTGTCAGCCATGGCTTCCGGTTAGCCCGAGTGATGAT
Organism: Sparus aurata; assembly: GCF_900880675.1. Lineage (NCBI taxonomy): Eukaryota > Metazoa > Chordata > Actinopteri > Spariformes > Sparidae > Sparus > Sparus aurata. The sequence goes on along the minus strand of NC_044191.1, from coordinate 1,944,369 downwards.
GCTTTTTGTGTGGTTCACATCATCGATGCACTTGGTGATGTAGGAGGACACAGTGTCTGTGTACTCCTCGATGTCTGTGCGGTTGTTGTAAGTGGCTGCCTGCTTAAACATTTCCCAGTCTGTTGTGTCAAAGCAGTCTTGAAGAGCAGAGGAGGCCCCCTCTGGCCACACTCTTACCTGCTTCTGAACAGGTTTGGTGACTTTCACTCTCTGTCTGTATGCTGGCATTAGCATAACAGTGATGTGGTCAGAGAGTCCGATGTGGGGGAGGGGGTTAGCTTTGTATGCTCCTTTGAAAGTAGTGTAGACAAGGTCCAAAATGTTATCCCCCCTTGTTGGGAAATCAACATGCTGGTGAAGTTTTGGAAGGACAGTCTTGAGATCAGCATGATTGAAATCTCCAGCGAAGATGGTGAAACCGTCTGGGTGTGCTGTCTGTTGTTCACTGATGGCCTGGTACAGTTCACTAGCAAGATCGCAGTAAACTCCCTGGGCAGATAGAAAGGACGGCACCTTATGATCATGAACTCTGCCAGTGGTGAACAGTGTTTGCATACCACTACAGCGTCCCGGCACCATGTATCACGGATGTAAACACAGACCCCACCGCCACGAGTCTTTCCTCCGTTTACGAGGGCCCTGTCCGCTCGATAGCATGCTAGCTACTCCTGTTTCACTGAAAACGAGCACACAACAGTTACTCACTGTCCGATTCATTGACCTCAGCAGTCGTATTTGATCCATTTTATTGTCCAATGATCGTACATTAGCCAGGAGGATCGATGGTATGGCTGGGCGAGTTGGACTAGCCGCTAGCCTAGCCCAGATACCTCCGTGCTTGCCCCTCTTCTGCTTCCTTGCACACCGCTTCCAATGCCTCCTTTCCGGGGGAGGCTTTGCTATTTTTAGTGTGGAGGCGAGTCCTGGTACTTAAAAAGCTAAATCCACACTAAATAAAAGGTAACAGGTGCTAGCTTGTTTACGTCAGTGTTCAGGTAAGGGTTTAGGTCACTTAAGACCCTCATGCTGTGAAGCAGCAGTGCTAACCACAGCTACCAATCTTCTGCTCTTTAACGCCATCATCATGTCAAAATAAAATGTAAACTTTACTGCATTACATGCACTAATTATTGACCAAGTACAAAATACCTGCAAAATAATGATATTCCCATAAATGTACTTTGTGTTTAGTACTAATTAACAGTTGTTTGCATGTGAACATGCTGCTGTAATTCAAATTAAGTGACATTTAAAAGAATAAAGTCAAACAGCTTTGCATTCTTAACTCTATATAATCCAATCCACTTGCAGTGTGATGGAGAGTCTCTTCCTACATTAGCCCATTTACTTCTATGGCTCTGCAGTGCAGTCTATGGCTTCACGGTGGCATGTAGCATGGGGACAAAGGCTTTACATCTCAGTCACTGCGAGGACATGACGGTACATGATGAAGAAGAGGCCCTGCTGACGTGAACAAGATCAACTTGAATCCTGATATAGCAACAGGAGAGCCTTTGTGTTTGCCATGAGGCACTGGGACTGAAGCTGCATAGGTCATGTGAATTGTCAGTGTTCATCACCACAGCTAGCGTGGACATCATTGTTCTATTACAACAACATGTCAACATTTCGTGACAGAGTTCATGATTGGACACACCATTAGCGCTGCGCTCAACAAACTCATGGACTTGCTTTGCACTCATTAATGAATGCCATTATCTGGGTGTGAAAAAAGAGCACAGAGCACTAAGATGTTCCGTTAAAAGAGAACTGAGTAGCATTAGGGAGTAAATGAAGACCACATGCTTCGACCTACCACGCCCAACATTCTGTTCTTGGTATATTTCAGTGTCTCCCTCCAGAATTGCATGACTTGGAGCTGAAGCACAAGATTTCAAATCCCTGCCAAGAAATTAGGCAGCCATGCCCTTATTACTGTGACCCTGGGCCGCTCCTTTTGGTGTATTTTGGGATTGAGATCAAGCAGAGCATGATGACCTTTACCCCAGAACTAAACACAGCTCATAAGAGCTTTGTTATCCAGAAATCAGAAGATCTGAGTCATTGGTCATCATCTCTTCAACAAGGCGAGTCCTGCTATCCCATGGCATTTACTGGGCCTCTGTGGATTGACTTATAGGGCTCACAACAGACTTTTATAATGGAAATTTTAATTCATAGCACAGACGCACACACACAGCTGGGTTCAAGTGTTACATTTCATGACATTATTACTTACATATAAAGACCTACAACTGACCAAATAACTTGAAATCAGCATGCCTTTTATGAATAAACTTAAGCAAACACTCAAGAGCAGGCAAAATAATGTCACTGTAAATCATGAATGGTGAGTCCAAAACAGCACTATAAAGTGCTGTAAAAGTTACCTCTTGTGTTTTAAAGCTCCCAGTATGTGCCTCAGTACTGTCAGTCATCATCAAAAATAGAAACATTTGTGGTGTGTGTTTATGGTGTCTACTATTGGAGATGGCACAGCTAATGGTGCAATGTACGGTTGTTCATTTGAGGTGAAAATGTTAAAAACTCAATAATTATAATAAATGTAATAGTTATGTTAATGTTATCAACAAAACAAAAACTGCATTTTTAAAGAACATAGACATTTACAAAAAGCATGGAAATTATAAAAAAAGCTGTATGATTTTATCAAATAATTTCATGTAAATATAAAAAAAATGTTGAGCTTAAAAACGTGTGTACATTGTTTGGTTTTGTGAGTTCATATCAAATCAACACATCCCTCAAAACATCATCAATGGTAAAGAGACAGAAAGACAGGCATCATGAGGCCGGAATAATAATCAAAGCAGATTCATGGTCAAAGTGCATGGTAATAGGATGGAGTAGATGGGCAACAATAGCTGATAGTTTAGGTATATGAACATTTCTGACAAATCTAGAGGCAGAGATAATCTCGTTAGTTGAGTTAAATGTTGGAGGTGCGGCCCAATATCATTAGCTGTGTAAAAATATTTGGAGCACACATAAAAGGCATAGAAAATAAGAAGGATGTTTCTCAGATTAGAATGGCAAACCATAATTGCCTAATCTTGTAATGCAATGCTAGCTAATAAGTTAGCTAGTTCATCTGACTTAACACTTAAGAGTTCAAATCAACCAACAACAACCATGACTAAATACTTGAAGTAAATAAGTTTTCTTTACAGTGCATTTCCTCTGATAGATGCTAGCTCTTATTGAGCATTCTGGTAGGGTCATGAATCTACTATTATCAGAGGCCACTTGTGGTATTGCAGTTAGAAATTCCCCTGCAGCCCAAAAAGCATTTTCCCCATAGAGGACAATTATAAAAGACAGGTTTGGTGATAGGACACCTCGTACCGCAAAGACAGTCAATTATAATTATTTCTCATGAACTTTGGATCCACAAAGGTTTCGTAGTTTTAAAACTTACCCTGAGCCGAGGAAAGTGATGTGGCCCTGATAGCGAAATTGTACCAGACAGTGTCATCTGGCCCACATACCGTGTGTACGATGGCACTTAAGTGGTCCACTTCTGTTTGCCACAACTGAGCTACAAGCAGGCCTTACCATAGCCACATGTCGACCAAAAGCGAAGTGATATAACCTGAACACAGGTCATTTCTATTCTGCTGGGCTGGATCTGGCCCAGACTTGACCCTGTTCTGGTTTATTTGGTTTGCACTTGGTTGACATGTGGCCATTCAATGGCCTGCTTGTGGCTCAGATCTGGCAAACAGGAATGGACCACCTGAGTACCATCATTCCACGTGAGATGTGAGCCTGGTGAATGTGTCTGTTGTGGGCCAGATCAGGGATCTAGGGCTCATGTGTTGGATAGTATATACTTTTTTCAGGCCTCAGAAACTACAGAAATAACATCTAGTGAAAAAACCAAAATGCAAGCCTTGATGTTTGCCCCCCAAAACCAGTGATGTTACAACAGCTATCACTTAATTAAAATAACTATTTTCACAACTATAGCCCTGTGTTTGTCTGCTAGTAAGCCAGCCTGCTGACATTTCATACATGAAGATAAAAGGACATATCTATGCTTTCCTAGGATCTGCACATCCAGTGAGCTTTAACTCAACGTCTGAGATTATATCCACTGTCCAAGGTCCATTCTATTGACATATTGTACAGTCACATCCCAATACACATTTGAGGCATGTATGTTTGGTACACTGTGAGGTCAGGTGTTTGAATAGCATGCATTGGTAGTGATAGGCTGGTGTAGGTTCATCCTTTGTCCTGTTGAGTCCAATATGGCTGCTTCTAAGTTGTCAAAATCTGAGCATCTTCTTTCTATTTAGGTGCCATACTGGCGGCCCACTGTGAACTGTGTCACTGGTCGACAAAGTTAACCTGATATGTGAGCTGATGGCCATTGTCCCAGGCATACAAAACCTTCTCTTTGGGGTTGTAGTCAATCTGGGTGGTGAAGGAGTATTCATTGGTGAAGGGCAGGCGTGGGATGGCCTCAGTGTTGGTGTGGGTGTCATAAGCATAGTTCACCTCTCCTTCCTTTTGGTTGTACACATTGACAGCATACAAGACACCACAGATGATGAAGCAGTTCCCATAGGAGTTACGCTTGAGCCCTGTCCTCCAGGTTGTTTCCTTTTTCAGTGACAAGTCTCCAGGATCCAGTTTACTGATGACGATCATCTCTTGTTGGTTGTAATCGTAGTCCATTGAAGGGTAGATCACCCACAGGCCACTCTCGTCCACTGCAAAGTCAATGTCTGAGTGGCCCCTCCATTTCCATGGGGTGGTGTCCTCATAAACCACGTCATGCAGCAGTGTCCAGGCTGCCACGTATCGCATCCTCAGGTCATACTTGATGATGTTCTTGGTGAAGGCTCTGTTGTAGTAGAAGGCTCCGTTATAAACCACATGGCCTGTGCCGATCCAGTTGTAAGGCAGTTTGAAAAGGTTACTCCATCGGCCTACAATAAACAGAAATAGAAAGTTAGGTTTTATTGTTATTATATAAATGGTTGAAACACAATTCTCATTTGCCAATGAACACATTCTATTGCACAAAACAGACCGCTGTTTCACCTCTGATCCAACTGCCTCCAACAAGGCCTTTACATTTTACATAACATTATTGTATTTCATAAAGTTCCACGATGCGAGAAGATCATTGATTTAATATTCCAAAGCTCTAACATCTAACTGACATCACTATTACCAACAAAAACAAAGAACAGTTCTGACTCCTCAAACGTTTACTAATTTGTTCTGGTAAAACACATTGAAAAAGGTCAAAATATACTTTGGCTTTTATAGAGCATTTTAAACTTTTAAAATAAATGCATTGACTTAATCTGTCAAATGAGTCCTGTCAGTTGTATTAAATACTCAATACAAATATAGAGGCTTGCAGAAATTCCTTGCTGGAAGTGTACAATGAAATCCATTCTAGGTTAATGCTAGAATTGAGACTGTATTAGGTGTAAATTATGTGTTTTGCATGTGGTTGATTTGTATAACAAACAGCCAGCAGTGGAGGTACACCACCAGAGAATATCTGATTAGTGTGAGTGCAGTCAGATACAGCTGAAATCCTCCTCTTTAACAATGTTGTGTTTGTTGTCATTATATTCCCCCTCCACCCTCTCTTCTTCACCGTTTCTGTGTGAGGGGCAGATAGCAAACCAAATATTATGTGGCATAGAGCCACCCACTGCATCGGGGGAATTATTGGCTATAATTTAGTTATTGGTAGTAAATAATAAAAATGTCCCATTATCAGGACGAGAAATTATAATTCAGATAACTAATCCCTAATTTGTGAATCTTGTTTGTAGAGCTGTAGAACCGGTAGCGATGTGTTTCAGTACAAAGATTGGTTTGCCACAGCTGACGGGGCAAGTTGGTCTATTTGCAGACGCCCAATACTATTACTATGATACAACCTCGAAACAGTTGCAGTTAGGTTGGGTTTAGGCACAATACTACCTGGTTAGGTTTCGGAAAAGATCTCAGAGGGTGTGTCAAGTTGTGCTTTATAAGCTTTCACCCGTACACTAACACACCAATGTCCAAGTTACCACACAGGGTGATGGCCAGACCATCAGGAGCAATTTGGATTCAATGTCTTGCCCAAACCACTTCGACATGTAAACAGGAGGAGGTGGGGAACAAATTGCCGGCTCTGTGGTCAGTGGATGACCCACGGTAAAACCTTTTTAAAAGCTAAGGTTAAAAGCTCTGTTTTCTTTGTCTACTTGGCTCATTTTGGAGCACTTTGCACTCTCTCATCTTGTCTCTCCACTTGAGAATGCAAACATTTAATTGGCTGAGTAGCATCAAGTGAGATGATTTACAATGCATGCAATTGGTCTGAGTTTCCTGGGCCACTTAACAGTGCCGTAAAAGCTGGAAAATGCTGGTGATTAAACAAGACACGGGCTGTCAAAATGTAATAATTTATTACTTTTAGGGCCTGGGCCAGAAAAACTGTATGGCAAGCTGGTCATCATTGCAAAATAAAATAAGATGCAAAGGGTGCTCAAGACCCTTATTTATACATGATCCTTTACTTATCATGAGATGGATACATTTAGCAGTATGTGTTTCATTACGCTCTTCAAAGAGCCAATGACAATGTTTTTACACTGCCAGACTGTGTACACACTGGCTTCATGTGACAACGACACAGTTTGTTTAGTAGTTCAGACCTGAACAAACTTGTTGTGTACTGTAGGTATCATTTTCTAATCACATCCTTTCAGCTATCCTAACCTTCCACCCTCAGGAAGTCTGATTTAGATAATGATAATAAAAGGAAAGCCCAGTGAAGGACAAAAACAACGTGCAGTAGAACAGCCCCACCAACCCCACCCCTAAGGCCAGCCCACACTCTTAATCCCTCTCCACTGTGCCCAGTTCAAAGGAAAGGCCAGAGCACATGTCAGGGAACAGCAGGCATCACCGCCACTCCAAATACCTAGTCATCCGCACACAGCTGTGAGCTCACCGCACTGTAGGATGCCTCACATGTAAGTGCATTTAGAAAGCCCATTGTCCAAACACATCTAGATCAACAAACCAAGTCCTTAGAGGGGAGATCATCTTAACTCTCTTAGGGAATGTAATCCAGTTCCTTAGTAGATTTAGATGTGGAAGGAGTTGATTTTCCCACCCACTGGAGCCATGAAACAACCAAGACCTGCATTCCACAGATCTCATCAGTCCCACGGAGCTCATTGGATAATCAACATGAATCAATGTCAGCATTGTCAGTAGAGAAAAAAACATAGCTATATGTTCTAAAAAGGCTGACCAATGAGTTGAGACAATAATGGTGTTTCGAGTTGGATAATGAAAAAGATATAAAAGTGAGAGAAATACATGTCAGTTGGTAAACACTGAAAGAAAACCTCCTACAAAGCTGCTCCTGCAACCCCAGTCCATAAAACAGACTGTAAAAACAATTACATCTTAAAAATGTGGGTTCAATTGGGGTTGGCACTTTATATAACTGTTCTTGAGTGTTTGGTAAGCACATTCTGTATCAAATGCAGTATAACAAATGTACTGTATTACGTTAGAGACTAGGGTTGTCACAATTCTGAAGATCCCCATTTCAATGAGCTTTTTGATGTTGAGGTCCTAATTCAGTTTGATTTCTGATTCAAATCTGTATTTGTAAAGATCAGCTGATGGTTTTATGCCCTGACTATTTTCAAATTCTTCCTAAAGATGTGGGTATTTTACAACAACAGCTCAATTTAGGAAATTTCAAATAATATTCACCAAAAAGTTGATTATAGAGACAAAAATATATACATTAAGGGGATTCAAAAATAAACAACAAAAGATGTAAATTCAATTTGTTACAAAGTCTAGTTTCTCAAATCTGTCCAGAGTAAATGCTCTTCCAAAACCAACCAGTAAAGAATCTCTGAAATAGAAAATAAACCGTGATATAATATTCTGTGACGCTGTCAGAATTACCTACCAGCTGTGACATCTTTATGTTTTTTTTTTTGGTTTTTTATTTCTAGACATGGACAAGTAGACAGAGAAACAAAGTCAAGTGAAGAGACAACAAAATACTGTGGCCAATCCTACTTTTGATTTTCGCGTTAAAACTCAGAGCTTATTTTGATCAATCTTAGATCGAGAATTGAAATCGTGACCCTATTTGATACATTTATTGAGTGGGTGCCATCAAGGGGTGAAAGGCTATGCTGAACTATGAATCAAAACCTAAACCTTCAAGTTCTTTGGCACTTAGCCTGTTAAACCCTGCCATCATACATAAGTACTGCTTCACTCTATGGCTAATGGTTGGTGAGTGGGGCATTGTAAAAAACTAAATTGAAACACACCCTGCTTGAAGTTGTCCAGGTTGCGGAACTCCACCAAGTTATTCCCGTAGTAATAGTTAGTGACATAGATCTTGGAGTCTTTAGCCAGGGGGTCCTTCATCCACGCTCCCTCATTGCGCCCATAACTGTGCTGCTTCTCTGGCTGCTCAATCGAAGCTACAGTCCCTTCACAGTTCAGGATCTTCCCTAGAAGAAACAAGCAAAGCATTCAACATTTATGTTTGCCTGGGAAAGGATGACTTGTATTGACAAAGGCTTAAATCAATTTCACATTCATACATATACATACATTTTCTACTGCTTGGCCTTTGTCACTATAGTCACAGCCTGTAACAGAATACTGAGACTTTAGCACGTACCTGCTCTGTGGAGACTGGGCCGACTGTTGTTGTTGGAATTGTCCAGTACCAGCACGATGGTTGGAGCTGGTCTTTCAGAAGCTGGTGCACGATGTGTGGTGATAGTAGTGGGTGTAGCAGTACTGGTGGTTGTGGTGCTAGTAGTTGTGGTGGTGGTGGTCGTAGCGGTTGTAGTGGTAGGGATTTCAGTGATAGCAACAGGTTCAGCCACAGTGGCATCCACGGTTTCCAGGACCATTTCAGCTCCTCCGTCCTCTGACTGGTTTTCGGTGATGTGATGGACTGTGTACGTTTTGGCTGAATGGTCTGTGAGGGTGGGGAGGAAGTGGGCAGTCAGGCCAGGTGATAGAAAATAAATCTGAGATTCACAAAGCTAGGTTTCATTCAAAATACAGCAGATGGCTCAACAAGATTAGACAGTCCTGAGGCTGAGTGGTGACAAGCTGCTTCTTGAGCTTGTTAGTGCTGGTTATATTTGACCAGTATCACCCAGTACTTGTGCAGACACATTATCAGCTTCAAATGGATTTTTAAAGGGTTTTTAAAACTTTCATTCACTGTACAGTAAATACAGTATAAGACTCCTCGACAGCAGGAGACACATTATAGTTTGCTGTTTTCACAGGTTCATATCAAAGAGGGCACATTAGCAATGTAGCACACAGAACAGCAACTCCCCCCTTTTCCTTGAACTTCTTTCTCCTCTCTTCTTCTTAACCGCGTTTCATTGTCTAATAGTTTGAACTGGTTTGTCGAATACCGAGGCAACATTTTGCTTTTAACAGAAAATAATTTCATTATATCTATGGCTTTCATGGGAGAGTGTTATGGTCTCAGTATTTAATGAAGTGCTTGTCCAGTTGCTTAACAGAAATTATCAAATTTGATAATGAAAATCATGACAAAAATCTTAACTGACAAACTTTTTCACAATAAAAATTAAGACTAAAACTATTGAAAAAAACCAGAAACCTTAAAAATGAAAAAAGGTATGATAACTGTCATCATCAAAATACACAAATAAATGTGAAATAGGCACAGATGGACAGTTGAACTAATTACTGTTTTAATGCATCTGTCAAATCACACACTGTGTCCTACAGATTGTGAAACAACTCCCCCACTACCCAAAACTATCTCTTCTTCAGAGGCTGTCTGAGCTAATAGGCATCATCTTGCAATTTGCAACATTATATCTTGGTAATGTTTGCTTATTTTATCAGATTTATAGACTAAATGCATGTATACTCCCACTGACTCAAACAAAAGCTGTTTTGTTGCATGCTGGGACAACAACACAGCTGGGACTAACTGCGAAAACAGGCATGCAGCACACTAGCATGTAACATGTACTGTAACATTTTGGCACTTTTTAGGGGGTGGGGTGTTTGTTTAAGTCTTTATTGGATAGGACAGCTGAGGATTTGACAGAGAATGGGGGGAGAGAAGGGACTACTGTATATGCAGCAAAGTACTGCAAATGCTAAGGATTCAGCCTTTCGTACATGCGATGCAATTTTTGTAACTTTCTGTACAGTCCAACAATCATTTTAACTTAACACAGTGATTGACAAGGTGTGCAAAGCTGAGAATGTTGGCCTGTCTCTCAAAGGTGGTCTCCGGTGTGTGAATAATAGTCGGACGTATACCATTACTATCAAATCCAGACTGCTCTTCTACCAAGATCAACATCATTAGCATAGATACAATAAGCATGAATATTAGCAGGGATAGTGATGCTGCCACTCAGACAGAAGTTTTTCTTGAGGAGCTTCTTGGTCAAACTGTAACCTGTATGGTAGATTTACTACCACTAGACAACTTCACAGCTACTCTCTGACTGCTCCGGTCAACAACACCTGTCTGCTCTGAGTGCAGTCACAGTAGCTTGCTCTCCGCACTGTTTCTTAAAGGAGCCACACTACTCTTTAATGCTATATAAGCCAAGCCTGGAGAATGACTTGACTCTGAGATTCTACTATAGTCCATTCCATTTTGAGCAACAACAACAAAAAACTTTTTTTAAGTTTGAACAAAAAAGTCAAGTCCTTTGTCAAACATTGTCAGGAAATGACTCAAAAAAATATTAAATATAAAAATGTCAAAACACAGTGGAGTGGGGATTTCAAAACACCTAGATGAACTGTTGACAGGAGCGCCATTCTGTGCATCCTTTCCAGTAAGGAATTGCCACACCATAGGAGAACTCTGAAAAGTCTGAAATATCACCTCCTTTTCAAGTTAAAATGAATAATTTTATAGAATATAATTTTATCCAAATGACATAAACTAAGCCATTGTATTTGTGGCTGAGTGTGCAAAATTACTTTGCGGATCTGGTAATTGTTAGTGCACATGATATCCATCTGTGTTCAGTAAAACAGATGGGATGCACATTGTAAAGATTTTGTTACCTCTATACCAGTTTGATACTCTGATGAAGATATTTAAGTAGTTTTTAAGGACCATGGAAGTTTTTTGTTTCTTCAAAGGCGTAATTCATATGTCAAATCCTTCATGCTTGACATTGCTGCTAATGATTTTCCAAACAATACCAATTGTATTTTCAGCTTTCAAAATAAACAAATACACATTGTATTACCAGTTACCATAGTCAAAGTTGCATTCTAATAGCACAATGATGAAGTGCAGACTTTTCAAATCAGTGTGCACTTATTTCTGTACTTTTCTGTTTTCAGGCTAAAATGAGTAGACAGGTAAAGTCGGCGTTAAACATTTTTGTTTCTTTCAACAACTGAGCAAGTCACTCAATGACCACACTGTGGTTACACTCAGCATCTCCCCAAAAAGGTGTGTCAGAAGAATTTCAGGAAAAAGCATGAAGGTATATGAACCTTCATTTGATGAAAAAAGGTTTCTGCTACCTGCTCTAAACCAGAGATTATGGAAATGCAGCTGACTGGCTTCAGTGATTTGACAAGGGTGGCTGGGCTCACTGAGGTTCACATGTGTGGCAGAACACATGGTCTGACGGCATTATGTGCGTGTGCCCTGTGCAAACGCAGCATACCTATTCACTCATCTAGACTTAAAGAGGATTGGAAGGAGTCAGGAAATGTTTTCTCTGCATTGGTGAAGGCCCCCACACATTGTTGTGAGGAGTGAAGCTGAGGCATGTCATGGACATGACAGTGTTCCATTGACACAGCATTCCATCAGCTCCATGTATTTTCTCAATAAAAGATTTGGATTTCCTGCTCGCTGAATGTGCACCAGCAATTCAATCCTGCAAAGACTAGAGCAGCTTTGCTGAAACAACAACGGAATACATCTTGTATTGAGGGGATCATGTGTGTTACACAACAGTCGATTCCCTGTTTTATTGCTTTCCATTTAAGTGATACAATTATAGTTGTATCTAACAGTTGTGTAAAACAGCATTCTTAGCAAAACTTCATATTGTCTTCTATTGATATCCAAATCCAGTTAATAAAGATCTTGTCTCTGGTTCTATGACTCTCCAGCTGCTCATTGATCCTGATCCAGCAAAGTGCCATGTGGAGTCAGATTAGATTGCTGAAGAAACTCATTTGGATCATTTTCAACACCAACAGTGGATCACGCACAGATGATCGCACACAGATGGGAGTGCAAACTCAGCTAAAGTGCGAGCACAGTGTTTGCTTTAGCTCAGAGAGGGTGTCTTTCTAGGGACACATCACTACACTTGGAGAGTACTTATACTGGGTGTCCGGCTAAATTGAAAACTCTCACCTCCTCTGTGCTCATCCTCGTCGGTCTTGGCAGCTTTGTAGTATGTGATGCCCCTCACCACGCCAGGCTGGTGGCCAACCACCTTGGCTTTGGCTGTAGGATCAGGCTTGACCGGTTTCCCAGGTTTAATGACCTCTTTCTTTGGTTTTATGACCTTTTCTTTGGGTGGTTTGGGTGGGGGTTTGGCTCCAGGGGTCTTTTTGTTGGGGATTTTTACAGCCTCCTTGGTTTTCTCATCATTAGTGTTCTGTAAACATGGATATTCAGGTTATGTAAATACATTAGGTCCTTTAAATTTAGAAAACATTGAAAGTGTGATTGGAACAGGACATGTTCTGAGAAGAAATTAACATGTTAACACTGCACAGAGAATTTTAACATTAAATTTAAACGTAATAAAGTAGACTGGTGGCAAGGAGTGATAAAAGTGAGTCCTGACACTCACTACACCGAGACAAGTCTGACATAAAACTGTCAATACTGACACATGCGACTGAGACTGGACTTGAATACGGGATGTGTATTGCTGGGGGGTTGGAGGGGATCTATCCCTCTCTGCTTCTGGCTTACACACATCATATCATATCCCTTGGAATTAATGCTACAAGTGAGAAAAACACAATCACAGCCCACTGACACAAGAGTGGGAAAGTGAGTGCTGACAGACAAGAAACTGTGAGTTAAAAAGAGCAGGTCAGCTTGCTACTACGACAGAATATTTATTATTTATGACATTTTATTGTGTTGTAAGAGGTTTAAATTGATTTGCCTTTTAAAATTGAGACTGGTCATTAAAAATGATCAATAATTATCAATGCTGGCCAGTATGAAACTTCACTAACGTGATAGCCTGGAGATAGACCCTCACCCTAGAGATGGTACATATGACATTTGACTTTATCCATTTTTTCTTTTTTACAAATCGCACTGACTTATAGCACTGCTTGTAATGTGCTGCCAATATAACAACTACTTATAGTGCCACTAGTAAAAATACTACAATACTACCAATTACTAGTTGATGCTTCATGCTGCATGTGCATGCAAACACAGATGTTTCTTCTAACCTGTGCTTTGTTCTCGGAGGAGTCTTTCTGTAGCAGCTGCAGGCTGAGGCTGGAGATCTCCTTCTTGATGCTCATCATAACGTTGGTGTAGTTCTCATATCTCTTAAACTGGTTGGTGAGGCTCATCATACTATCCCGAACAAATTCATTCTCTCGTGTAAGGTTTGTCTTGATTGTCTGCAAGAAAAAACCATGATCATGACAAGTGACATAAGCCGATACATTTAAACCCCCTTCCAATAATACGTCTCATACCAAATGTTAAATTATAATGGTATAAGGGAGTACCTGAGTTTGGCTGTTTGCCTACCTCTTCTAGGGTGTTCATCTGAGACACCACTTTGTTGATGTAGGAGTGGACTTTCATTAGATCCATGCTGTAAAGTGTTCCCTCGAGGAGGTCCACCATAGATTGGAGCTGCTCATTCGTGCCATAAATTGAGAAGAACTAGTGTTATTCACCATTTCCTGAACACAGACCCGACATTTATGTGCCTCTGTTCAACTGCACTAATAACTTAAGTGGTCTCCCAAACATTCACTGTGATTGCCACTATTGACATCCACACTCCACTAAATCAATAGGCAGCTATACTCTCTAATACTCTTTAAAGCTTTCCTTTTCAAGGTACTATTTTCCTTAAGAGAATCACTTGGTTACTCTGTAGTTTAAAGTGAAGTTAGATCAAACATCTGGAACTGCCTTTCACCACAGATGGTCCATAGCGTGCTTCTCCTGTCTGTGAAATATGAACGTGTGCTTTAGATACATGCAAAGGTGTGCTGACGTGTTCACAAACTATGTTAGATGACGTACTGCTATAGTCAGGTCACAGAGAGTTAAAGAATGATTGTTTAGGCTTTTTTTAAACTGGGGGGAGTTTTATTGTCACTGATTGCTTTTGCTCTCATTCTCTTTTACAGCTCTCTAAATGAAACAAGCACAGACTGTTGGGTGATTGATTTTCTTGTCCTTTTTTTCTATTACCCCCGCAAAGGAGGTTATGCCTTCATTCACATCTTTGTGTTGGTCAGTTGGTTTTCCAGCAGGATTACACAAAAAACTGCTGAATGGATTTCCATGACACATGGATAAGGGATGGGTCTTGGCCCAGAATAGACCCCATTAACTTTTGGTGAAGATCCAGACAAAGGCACGGATCCAGATTTTTAAAAATAATTTTCTTAATTTAAAGTCCCATTAAACGGAAATGCAGAGTGTTATTTTGCATCGAAGTGTTTCCTTAAAAATGATCAGATAGGGGGTAATAGTCAAGAATATTGATTGGCATTTATGGGAGCCGATAGCATTAGTGCTGAATATTAGTTATGCCCTGTGCCACACAGCTGCATGTGAAATTAGTCAACTATGCCCAACCACAAGCGCTTACCAAAAACAGCCAATCAAGTGATAAGAGGGCTGCCCAAACACGGCCACACCGGCAGCATCCAAGACCACCAGCTGCAATTTGACAATAGGGAATACAGTATACTTGCCTGGTTAAGTGCATGGGCCACCAGTGCCCTTATGTTATTCAAATAATAGGACATTAACATGCTACATGAATAAACATGAATAAATGAGCAGGTGGTAAGTGTCAAATAGCAGCCAAACTGTTCACCACCTCGGGCCTGGATTCCCTGTGTTCAGAGCTGGCTGCAGTTGGTCTGAGTTTATGTTTAGTCCACCATCCGTTCATTTGGAGCATGGCACGGTTAGCTAAAGCAAAGGTGAAGATTAATTAATGGGTGGGAGGATGGCATATTATTGGTTGAAATTGGGTGTTTTAAACGTACGTAAGTACACGGGATATTTTGTTATACTAGAAGAAGACAGAACTGGATTTTAATAAGAAAATACAAATAACTTGATCTTTGGTTATTTCTTTGTTGTATATTGTTAAACAGGCGCAAAGTATGACCTTGGATGTAATCCAGAACGGCCTAGCTGGTGATCTTAAGCAGTTATAGGTTGTTTTGAAGTTGAGAGTGATGAAGGGCAAATCAAATCAAATTTGATATTGGATCAGGTTTGATTGAAATAAAAGGGACTGTTGGGCCTTTGGATGAGGTATGTGAGTGCCATTTTAGTTTTTACAATTGTACAGCTTATTTTGTAATGCTAAATGTTTACGTACATTCTTACATACTATTCTATTTCCCAGGGTCTTTGTGACTTTTTTCAATGACTCCCATTTACCGATTATGGCTGGCTTTGAGGACTGAAACACTGTCAATTTGTAGTTATTTTTGTTTGTAGTTATTAAATTTGTTATTTATATTCTCGACAAATCATTTGGTCACTAAAATGTATCTTGTCTTGTCTTCTTGAACTGCCTAACCAACCATTCAAAATCCATGCTATTTAATTTTCTGTCAGATATTTTTAATTGAGAATTCACTTGAACAATGAGTCGGTTATCAAAAAAGCATAATATATAATATATAAACACTTCAATCACTAATCATTTTATCTCAGCATCTCCCGCATTTGTTCATGTACAATCAACATTTTGATGCAATGGTGCTAATTTTGTACTTATGTGTAATGGTCCTGGTAGTAAAAAAGTGGTAAAGGTGCTCTGAACACATAAATATTCTACATACAGTGGCTTAAAGTTTAGTTCTTCCTCACCTTTAGCAGCTCAGGGGCCTGTTTCTTCAGCTTCTCCATCTTCCACTCATTCTCACAGGGATTGAGGGAGGACGGTGGGGCAGTGCACGAACACTTACAGTCAGACCCAGAGCTGACTGTCTCCACAGTGTAAAAATCTTCCACCCGTACACTTCCACTCCGCAGCCGCAGACAGGCATCCTTGCTCAGAGGACGCATGATGCACTTGCAGCGGCAGTCTGAACCCTCTGACGTCATCCGGACGGGCTCGGTCTCTCCAAAGATCTGGAAGACAGAATGGGAGTTGTCCCATGTTCACATCCAAAAGAAAAAAGGTATTTTGTTTTTTTGAGGTCACTATATTGTTTCTTTCATTCTTGAATGTTATTAGACATGTTTACACCTGTCTCTGTATTGTGCTACTGGTGTAAACAAGCTGCTTCAAGGCTGAGCAGTAGTTTAACACACTAGTGCAATCCATGTTTAAAAAAATACAGTAAAATACATGCAATGTGTTTTAAAGATAGATGCTGAGCTGTTTTGTTCCATCCTCCACCAGTGTATCCTGAATTATTCCACTCATCTATTCCATTAGTCTAACCCCTGCTGGTCTTACATGAATAATAAAACCATATTTGTTGTAGGGAAACAAAAACAAAGGGAAGGAAAGTCATCCTGAGAAATAACCTCATGCTTCCCTTCTGTTGAATGTTAGCCAATGTGACTCAGAGCAAAGCCTCAGGGACAAACATAACTTATAAGACCTGGCCTTTGGCTGCCATGTATGAAGAAATAGCTTTGTCAGCCCATGGTCGTTATTTAAAAAACAGGAAGCCATGCATGGCAGCCTGAGCAGACATTCTACACTCTTCCTCTGTGAAACAAGTGCAAGATGGCATATAGTGGAGACAGCTTTCACACAAGAATTCATCTACTCAGATTTACTGCATAGTTGATGAAATGTTCTGGTGGTGATATCACGCTGGCAGACCGAGAAGTCTGTGAATTTCTCCACTTATTCTTTTAAAATCCACCTTGCCTTGACAGTAAACGGTGGGCCAGTTCAGAAGACAGTTAGATTGTAAAAACATGTTTTGCAACAGCTGTGTCCTTTCAAATGCCCCATGCAGCTGTCTTGTTGTGCGCTGATCTCAATAAAGGTGTGTTCAGATAGAAACCAAAGCAAATTTTGGATTGCAAGTTTAGTGGCAAAGAGGTGATAATATTTCAACTTGGGGAAAACATGAATGTCTATCCAAAGGCTTTATGACTCCAGTTCATACTTGAGAGGGTGAGAGGAAATGGAGAGGAACAGGAGGCACATACCAGGAGTTTTATCTCTTTAAGTTGGATATGCTGAGTCTGAACTCAGTCAGAGCCTGTGCTGTCACAAAAACTAACCACAAGCACATTTATTTCAAACACACATGGTCTAGCTGGAGCTTGCTACAGCACCAGCTAGCTGTTTGGGGGGAATAAACATTGACTGCAAAAACACTGAGTCAATTTGCTTGGTCCTCAGCCTGAACACACCTTAAAATTAGTAGTTCCTATCCATCTTGACAAGGAATAGCTTTTTATAAGAGGACCTGCTCCTTTTATTGTGGTACTTGTGGTGTCTTTGCAGTATGTACCATATCCACACTCATAGACTCAAAGACTTTGAGACATGTTCCCGGTAAGGCGGAAAACTGATTTCCGACTTAAATCACTCAGTTTATTTTATTTTGAAACATTTTGGAACTGCTCCCCTGGAACCTCTGACTGAATATGTTTCCATTTGTGTGTATGTGTCATCCCATTTTTTTGTTTTCATCATAAACGTATATATTTCAAAACATAAAATAAAAAGTTCCAAACCTACAAGACAAAGTGAAACGTCACAAAGTGCTGTCACATTCCCTTTTTATACCATGTCAGTCCCTTGCAGATGCTCTCACCCAGGACCTACCAGGTGTGGTCAGCTAAATCCAGAAATACTCAGGGGTTAAGGCTTTAGGGGGGACATGGGGATTAGGCCTATGTTTCTCTGCTGGGTTTTATGCTGCTCACCAGCGATGTTTTTCCCTCCACACCTGCTCTGAATCTGAATCCTTGTTAGCTCTGCTTTGTCCCCAGTGTTCTTCCCATCAGCTCCTTTTCCTGTCTTGTTTCTTCACCCTAAACTAGTGAAGGGGGAAATAAAACAGATGCATCCAGTGGCAAGGCTAATTTGCATTCAGATGTGTGTGATTGACCCCGCAAAAGGACTAAAAACCAGCAAACTGAGCTCTAACGAGCTGCACATCCTCCACTATCCCACATTCGCCTGCATCCGTGTATGTGTGACCATGCCTTCATTCCTCTCATCCATGCCTCTCCACCTGTCTCCACCTGCACGTCATCCTCTCGTCAGTTTAGTCTGTATTTAAGTCCAGTTTAAGTTCAGTCCTTGTTGAGTCGCCTGTTCTGTTCATTTTGAATAAACGTTCTGCCACTGTTCGCCGTCTCTGGCATTTTGGTCCACCTTCTGCACTCTCTGTGTGACAGCCTGCTGCAAAAACTTAAAATGTAACTGGTGAATTTCTGTGAACTTCACTGAGAGCATGTATGCTATTTAAAAAGGATAGAGCATTTTCAGACTGGCACAAGGTTTCCACTTGACACCCTAGTTTGCACAGATTGTGGCAGATTGTCAGAAACATGAGTTACCATTTAAAAAAAGAACTCCACTGAATTAACATTGCAACATTTTCAAACTCAGCGGGGAATATTTGAAAGGGTTATGCTAGCAGCAGGTAATCTAGATTTGAGCCATTGGCCTCAAATAGAGATTAGGAGCAAGAGGTCCGGTAAACTGTTCTGTCAAACTCCACACCATCATTTTCAAATTCGTAGTCTTCTGCCCCAACCGACGTTAATTGATATCACTTGATGCAACTTAATGGGCTTCAACCTGGTTTCATGCTAAACCACGCAATAGACCCGCCTGTCCACCGTGTCACTCTTGGGTTTGGCTCGCCTACTCTTCAAACAACACAGTATCATTCCAGGGTCAGGTTAGCAATAACAGATGGTTGCCATTGCTATTGGCCTCACATTGGGACTCCAACCCTTTCACCTGGGTAAATGTCCTATGAATGAAAAACCTGGCCAATGACCACAATGAATGAGAAGACAAGACTCATATGTTTTAATCCTGGTGAGCTCAGTGCAGGATGCACAGGGTGCACTTATGCTATATGTTATCAGGAAGAGAGTCAGCAACACAGAGATTCTTCATTAATGAGCTGTGGTCCTGTCCTCATGTGACTCAAGCTAGGGCCTAGTTTTCCCAGAATATGACGAACACATTTGAAGAAACTCTGGTCAAAGACTGACTGACGTAGCAACTCAGGTGGATATCTCTTTAAAGTGGTACCATTCTTTGTAATGTCTCTTTTCTCTCTCTCTTTTCATTGTTTTCCAATGAATGGACAAGGTGAGATGAGCTGCAGCCATACAATGAATTACTGCAATTACTTAATCGAGAGGGTCCCTTCACAAACTTTTTATGAAAATACTGCAGTTAATGAAGATGTCAGTATTGGGCTACCTGTTGATTTGTAGTCCCTGCCCACCTCACTTCAAAGTAAGTATATAATTACATCTGTAGCTCTGAGGAGCTTTGTTAAGCCTGTAACAATGACTCTCATGATGCTGTCAGGGTTGCTAGGATGAAAAGATTCTATCAATTGCAATATGAGAAATGTAGGATCCAGTGTTTTTGTGGGCTAGACCCATACTAGGAACTACATTTCTGTATATCTGAGCCTTGTGCTACAACAATTTTCACTATTCTTTTCCAAATCTGTCTCCTGTGAGTCATCCAACTTTATAGAAGTGCAATTTAAAATTCATAAAGCATCCTTTTAAATATGACAAGCAAAATAACAATAGATGGCACATGATGTGGAATATTACTCACATATACAGTAATATACAGTGCATAACCATGCCATAAAAAGGGTGACATAGGTAGTTAGAATTATGGCTTTGTGATTTGGTCATGATGGTTAATAGCTTCTGTCGTAACAATTTTAACAGTTGTCTTTTAACATGGCAGCAGCAGGTTGAAGGTAAAGAGGATGTGGGTGCTCATTAGAGAAGGAATGCAGGCTGAGTGATGGGGGAATATAGAGGAGAGGAGGTGTGCTTTCCCCTCCATTACTGCAGACATATACTGGGAGGGGGTCTGATATGGGGCAGGACTCCTGTGTGCAGAGCCCGGCCAATGCTGACCCATGTCAAGCGAAAAGGCAGCAGGTTGACAAATCCTACAGCCACATGAAAACAGAGTGGATTAGCAGATTAAACTTCTTTAGCAGAGGCTATGCCTACGGGCCTGCAGAGCTGCATTGTTCAACCCCAGCCAGACCCCAGCTGCTGCATAGCAACATCAGCTTAAGTTGCTTTAACTTACAGAAGTCAGAGAAATTCCACCCAGATTTTCTTTGGTACTTCATATTTTGTATCGTCGAGAAAACGTTAGCTTGCAGGCTTTACTGCAGGAGAAAGACTCGGCAGCAGTTTATCGCAGAAATTTGAATCATTCTGCCATTCAGAGTTGCTTCCTCCTCCTGTCAAATCATTAGTTCTGGTATGCCTAACTGACCGTGCAGCATCTCATGCCAAGCTGACCTACCAGCATGAGAACAGGCAACACAATTAAGTGTGCTAATAATTAAGAGAACCGAGTATTTAACGCATGCTTTGAGCTTAGAGTCTTTGGTTTTGACCCCTCAAGTGCAGTCAAGTTTCAGGTCAAAAAGAACACGGCTCAAACATGAACTCATGTCTGCACAATGGGAGGAAAAGAGCCTGCACGCCGCAGAGAGCTCTATTAGATCAACCGCTGCAGCCTTTAACAGCTAACACACCCTGACAGTGATGAAGTGAAACCCCAATTGTGCTCCGGATTGCTAAAAACACAAGATGTGTTACACAATGGCTGCTGCATTAGTTAGCCTCAGAGTTAAAGTCAGTGTTTCAGTAGCGCTGGCCTGTTGTATCTGCAGCCTTGTTCATATAAACAAGGATATCCTCTCCTTTTAGTGCTTTGCCAGCTGGCAATCACTGGGACAACTGTGTGGTGAAAGGGCAGGCAGAGCAGGTATCCTGTGGCAAAGCTCAAATATTCAGCTGCGTACTCCATCTTTCTATCATTAGTGCTGTGGTTCCTGTTATGACCTGCAGCTAATTCAACCCCCACTCTTTGGTTTGGAACTATTTCCCCACAATTTCACAAAAAAGGCATAGTGAATACCAATTGTAATCCGTTTTAAGCCCATCACGTTTATGATGGACTATCCCTTTAAAATCCACATCATCTCCTGTCAAGGGTAGTCAAGACCAAAACTGAGGTTTACATTCCTGTCCAGAGAGTACACCTGATTTCTAATCTAATTAGTGGTGCTTATGATAAACAGTCCTACTGTGCCACTGTAAAGATTAACTTGGTACAAAAGGGGGATTTCTTTTAAAGTCTTCAGTCTGGAGATGAAACATGAGGTCAGGGCTTAGACTACAAACAAAAGCACTGGCATTAGCACGGGGATGTTAATTAGCTGAACACAAAGTGTATCAAGCACTTGATGCTTTTGGGGGTACATATCTACATTCCAGCAGCTGTTTGTGTGTCCAGAGTCTTTAAAGCCATCAGTCACAGCAAATCATGACGCAAAAATGAGAGAAAGACATATTATGCTTGATGATTTAATGTTAAACTATACCAAAGAGCTTAATGAATAACATGTGTGAAGCTTTCTCTGATGCCAAATTAAAATGTAAGAACTGGAACTGTAAAATCATTAACATGATTTTTTTTTTTACACATTTCCACACTTGATTAATTTCCAAACAATCAAATCATCTGTTTTGATTATTCAAATAATGCTCTGAAAACACAGATATAAATCATGTTGACAATGTGGCTGCCTAATAAAATGAATCTTAAGTGTTTGTCTGGAGAGTGGAATGACAGATGTTGCCAGATGATTTGTTACAGCAGATGTTTTTTACTGCTCAGTGACAGATATTGTTCCCCTTTATTGAGCAGCAAACAAAATAAGTTAAATACTAAAACATATGGGACAAAAGTCAGCAGTTGATTTGTAAAATGGTGCAGTTGCTATTCATAGCTAAGATGATATGGGAATTGAAAGCGTGACAGCTTCTCAAAAATCCATCACACATTTGTTTTTCATGTTTTTTTTACTCTGCGCTCTGACACATTGTGAGAAATAACCACACCATTTGTGTCCACTGCAGCTACATTACATTATCTTATCTGCACCACAGACTGTGATTTACATCCACAGCACAGGCAATACATAATACACAACGCTGATATTGAAATGTATTCTTGAATTGGACTCTTGGTTATGTCAAGGCATTCCAGGGATATCAGGTTTACAAGATTGGGGCATACCGGCGTACAACATGCTTCTGGCCGCAGTTATCGAGGCATTAAAACTGAATACAATTATAAGCAAATGAAATGTGTTTACAGTTATACGAAGCGTTCCTGAGCCCATCTAAAACTATCCTCGATACAATCATGTGCTTCACGAAGTGGTGAAACCTCGTTAACCCTTTCATATCATTCATCATGATACTATCACCTGTTACCAATGAACATGTTTACCTGTGGAATGTTCCAAACGGGTTGAAACAGTCTTTGTTGCTCCTGTCCCAGCTTGTTTAAAAATTCAGAATAAGCATTTATTTTCAAAAATCAATTAAGTTGATGAGGTCAGACATTAAATATATTATCTTTGTACTGTTTTCAATTGAGTATATGTCAGACGGGATTGTTACATTCGGTTTTATTTCATTTCCAAGTGTTCAAGTCTGAGAAAAAAGGCTGATGGGAACACGTGGAGTGTAAATGAGTCTAATAAAATCAATGCTGTGCTGGAATGGCCTGTGATAATATTTTTGCCTACTGGGACCTGAATGTGCATTTATTTACTTCTAACCATAATTTACAATAGGTCTCTGTAATACCGTGATTAAAAGGCAGCACTCTCACTATGGTTAAAACATCCAGATAGATTGATTTGGATCTTTAAATTAGCTAATGTGATGTTAAAGAATGGTCAAATCCATGTGTGAGGGATCCAGGAGTCCTCTTCACAATCTATGGAGCTCACAACAGTCTAGAATATAATATCTATCCTGACCATTATAAAAAAGTCAAGCAATGTAACACCGATGCATGCCCTGGTCATGTGCAGGGTAATGGACCTGGGTCCAATGTTGAATGTTGACCCATTCACACTGACATGGGTGACACCAAAAGCACTTTTTCCAGGTCACTGGCTCAGTGTGAATGAGGTAATTGTCTATCTCATGTCCAACAGCTTGCAGCTTTGTTTTAACCACAAACACAGAGACTTGACTCTGCAGACTGATAATGTTGACTCTTCATCAAACCCCATGTGACATCCCCAATTAAATGAAGTCATGATGGCATAACATGCCAGGACAAAACTGGATTTTATGAAAATTGTAGCATCACCCAAGGTGTAAAGCACATTAAAGCACATGTAAGTAAATAAATACCTATTTTCCTCCCAGATTTTTTGAAGCGCCCCCAAACGCAGCACTTGATTCAGTGGAGGAAGCCCGCCTGCAGTTGAGTGTTTGGAAGGAGTGAGTGAGAAGCCGTTTTTATACAGGGCAGCAAGCCGCCAATCTGCCCGTCCTTTTGGCGGCTAGGTCCGCGGTTTTAGACAGAGGGCGGCAAATTGAGGGTCTGTTTTGGTCAACCGATTTGCCGCCTCGGAGGGTACACTTATTTCCACCTCGCCTGCTAGATGAGCAACTGGACAGCCGCTGAGATCCGGGAGATGCTAGCGTCTCCTGGATCTCTCGCTTGTTGTTGTAGCGCAAGCTAGGAACGGTCGCTACTTTCAAATTAAAAGCCCCCCGCTAAGAACCCAGTTCTAAACTCCAATGGGGTGCAATGTAAAGCTCTTATTTTGAAAACAAATTCGTTGTCAATTGTTCACAGCCCAACTTCGGGCTTCACGTCACGTCACATGTTTACGCCGACCCCAGAGGCGGCTTTTGGAAAAAGAGGAATATTAGCCTCTAGGGGTGGGCGATTTAGTTTAGTAATTACAGTGCCAGTATTGCCGATACCGATACTGATACTTTTTCTTTGAAGATTACTGATCATTGAATGATTTTGTACTTTTGCCTTTATTGAGTTGATCATGATTATGATAATAATAAAACACAGGACAAAGATTTTAGCCAATAAGAAAATAATATTTAACATAATTAAATCTGTAACCTATCTGCATGAAGCCTAAATAGGAATACTAATGTTCCTTCAACAGCTACAAAAGAGTAATTATACTCTGCCATATTCATACTTCAGGTATGAGGTAGGCTATATATCTAAATATAAGCATATATTTTTGAGTTCCTCAGTGAACCTGAGTGAGCGAAGTGAGAGAGGTGGAGAGGAGCGCTGCACATAAGAGAGACGCTGCGCTCACACAAACTCTGTGAAGAAAAACGAGTGATTTGCTGAACTTATAGAAGAGAAACTACAACAAAAATATCGATCTCATCACGCTAGTATCGATCTGATACCGATACTCACCTTGGTATCGATACTATCGATATTTGGATTGATCTGCCCACCCCTATTAGCCTCCGTTTTAGAAAGCCGACCACAGCAGCTATCACATATCACCTAGCCAAGGATACGGCCCCAGTAAACACTGTACAACATGAGGGATTAAAGGATGCCCTATCATCTTGGAGACTAATTTTTTTTTGTTTTACTTTTGTAAAAATCATTTCTCATCAATGATAGAACTTCAACAAAACAAAACAAAACATTGCTCTGCATACTACAATGTTTTTTTTTGTTTTGTTCAAGTTCATCAGTGCAATAAACATTTTGTGAAAAGAATCGTGCCAGAGAATCGTGATCTCAACTCTAAGCAAAAAAATCGTGATTCACATTTTTTCCAGAATCGTGCAGCCCTAGTGCCCTCTATGCCCTCTTCTAAGAAAGAGTTGTTTCTTATTTATGCCAGTGCCACCAGTCTGGCTATGGTGACTATGACTGGGTTTCTGCTGTGGCCATGAGACTGGAGCTTCGACACTGCTGCATGACTGCTGAGGAATGTTGTCGTGTGGAGAGACACATTATGGTATGTCGAGAATTACTGTAAAACAGTTGCCTTTACAAAGCCCTTCACACGGACTGATTGTTTAATAAATCATGAATATGCATGATTTTGAACATTTCTCTCATATGTAAACTTGTAATAGATAACTTTTTCGCTTTAACTTATTATTCTCAAGTAAACACTGATTGCCTTTGTGTAAAAGAAAATGACACTGGCTTTGAGTATGCTCTTCAGTCTGCCACTAAGACAGATTTTTCCACAAAAAACGACAGATGAATTACTGCACAAAGGGAGGGTGTCTGCTGTTGTTTGTTGGCATCTGCTGCATTGTTTTACCAGGTCGCTATCCCCAGGTAATGCTGGAACAACTGGAACTAGAATGGCACTCAGAAGAGCGCATACCTCTGCCAAGCCCACCATTCAAGCCAGTCTAATCCAATACCAAAAAAGCAAATTTAAGTCTGCTAGATCTGGATTTTTATTTGGATCTGCATCAAATTGTGCTCACTCATAGACACCAGCCACCTAAATATGTCCATCAAGATCCATGCATTATTCCCTGAGAGATTTGAGGCCTTCACTCGATCCAGAGTGGTCCTTACCTCAGTAAGTAACAACGCCTGTCTACTCACTGAGACAGCCAGGTGTTTTACTCTGCCTTCTCATAGCACCGAGATGGTTTCTAGGTCAAATTGTAATTTTTACAGTTGTTTTTTGCTTTTGGCAGTGGCGAGGCCATTAGCAGTAGCCATGTTGTTAATACCGTCTTTGTGACAGTTATACTACAGGGAAGCACTAGGAGAGGGGGATTTGGAAAGTTGTCTGTTTCAAACTGCTATTAAAGATTATTTATTCAGTCATTAAAATGACAGAAAAGAATTGTTTGGGCACAAGAAAATCAGTCAATTAATATCTTTCTCTTCTGATTAAAATGTATTCCCCCATATTACATTGTGCACCTTTAATCAGAGGAGAAAATGTGGCGGACCCTGCCACCTTTCTAGCTTCAAACAGTGTTCTGGGGACCTTATTTTCCTCTGAGAAAAGCTTGTTCATTTAGATATGGAAATATTTCTTTTTTTGTATTATTACCTCATTATTACTGTGAATATTAGAACTCTCAGTATGAATTTCTCCTACAAAACTACATAGTGCCTCTTTAAATCCACTGACTATTCATTCTACTACTGCTTATAGAAGTAGCACTAACATTAATGCCATTACTATGTGTCTTCACATACAATTACTACTACAAATTACACCTTCACTGGATCTTTACAACAGGGGCAATAGTTTGCAGACAGCAAAATATTCCAGCCATATGTGTTTATATGTGTTAAATATGGGCATCATTGTGCTGCTATAACAGCCTCCACTCTAATGGTTTCACTCTCTCTACCAGATGTTGGAACCTTGCTGCAGAGGTTTACTTCCACTTCGACACAAGAGCATTAGTAAGATCCAATACTGATGTTTTGTGATGGGATCTGGCTCACAGTCAGAGTTTCAGTTCTTGCTGAAGGTGTTGGATACAGTTGAGGTCAGGGCTCTGTGCAGGTCAGTCAAGTTCTTTCATTCAGACTGGGAAACTATGTCTTTCCTGCATTTTTATGGTGAAACAAAGTGAAGAAACATGAAGTGTTGTCACAAGGGTGAAAACGCACTGTTGTCAAAAATATAATTGTAAACTGTAACACTAAGGTTTCTATTCATCAGAACTAAGAGTCCTAGACCAAGCGAGGCACACAGTTGTCCACAAACTTATGACCATATACTAAACCACAAAGACTGCAAACACTGCTGCCGTAAGTAAGCTACTACCACTTCACTAATACTGCTACTACTATGGGGCGTTCACTCTCCACTGACCTATATTGCTGCTGTTTTGTCCTCAGATTGTATCCAGGGCAGGCAATTGTTGACCATCACACACCATACTTGGCCATACATTAATGATAGATCCTCCGGTCATCATATATTATGTGCACTGTGAATGTGTGTGTGTGTGTGTGTGTGTGTGTGTGTGTGTGTGGAGCTGGATTAGGTCGAGGGAGAGTGAGGGGTTACTGGAGTCCAGCAGCTGTGCAAACAAGGACAGCCAGATATTACTTGTACCCCAGTGAGTGCCATCTCTCCCACACTCTGCTGGCATCAGGCCTGTACTCACTGAAGGTATCATTACATAAACCTGTTGTTACTCATGTCACACAAAAGCCCTCATTGAAAGGATTACCTCCAATCATAAAAAATGACACATAACCTGAACCATCTGCCGGCTTTAGACAGGAAATTTAAAGGTCTGGCTTGGGAAAAACGTTGGTCGAGTCACTAATTTGTCTGAAGCAGAGGCACCATGACACGGAACACGAAGCAGCTAAGAGGTGAGGCTGAGCTGCATAAGTGGAGGTTGGGATACTGTTATAACAGGATCAGCTGAGATTGAACATGGGCTATTATTAACTCTGAACAAGCCTTGTTTCATCACCGTGCTGTGATACATTGCAATGATGCATGGGGATCCTGGGAAATAAAGTGAATATACATGTCTGAAACACGCCACTTCTGCATCTTTTCTTACCTTGCTCTGTGAAGACGCATCCTTGCACAACACCAGCAGGCAGGCGAACAAATTCGTATACCTCCACATTTTCTCTCCTGAGTGTCTACGCGTAAAGTTCAGAAATCCAAAGCGAGTTACTGCCTTCTGTCCAGGGAAGTCGTGTGTCTATTTTAACTCCATTTCCTTGTCACACAGGGAAGATCCTACAGTAAGTGTCCGTCTGTCAGTATGTGTGGATGCGTGTGTGTGTGTGTGCTGTTTGGTGTGTGCCGTTTGGTGCGCCCTGTCTGCACCGCGCGCTCAGTGCTCAGCCCCCCGCATCATCTGTCATCCGCTGTCCTCCAGCGTGGGAGGGGTTTACTCACAGACACACAGTCACCACTGTGTGTTCAAGCTGTGCGGGACGGCCAATAATAACAATAATAATAATAATAATAATAATAATAATAATAATAATAATAATTATAATAATAATAATAATAATAATAATACATACATACATACATACAATACAATATTATTATCTTCATCTTTACTATAGCTTTATCTATTGTATATTTTCAAAAAGGTGTTTAAAAAGTTTAAAAGTGGTCATGGAGGAGATACACCGCTGGCAATCTGGCTATTTATTATCAGAAAAACAGTACATTTACCTTAGAAATGTGAAGGGTTTTTGGCGCCATCTGCTGGCCAATTAATAATATTAAACTGCAATCACAGTCATGAGTCGCTTCCGAGATGTCACAGATTTAATAGGACTTGATGCAAATACAGGGCATGCAGTCGAATAACGTCAGCAGATGATTGGCTTGCACATGTAATGCAAGAGAATGTCCAGTCAATCATGTAAAATAGGTATTGCGATAAGGAAACGCGGTCAGATTAACCTGCAAGGGGTAAAACTGAGCTGCTGAGGCACCCTGGTCACTGTGCAACCACTGGAAACATCAATAAATGGCATGGCTCATCACAGCACAGGAGCGGAGGCTCAATGGAAGGTGATTAAAACCACCCAGAGCCTGTCTGGTACCATCTCTGGGCGTTAGTGAAGTGAGGTGTCTGCACAGAGCCCAAAGGATAGTAAATGACAACACATTCAAATGTAACCCCAAATAACCAAGAGTTGGTATTTGACAACCGGGGAATTAGACTCAACAATCAAATATCTTTTTGGATCCCTGACGAACACCTCGATGGCTTTTTAATGACTAGCCTGTAACCCTTTCTCATTTGATACATTATATTTGGAGAGCTTAGATTGCCCCTGGTTTTTAATCAAAATCACTTACTCCCCCTTATAATATAGGGCTATGCGACATATAGCCAATCTTAGGACAAAACTAAGGTCTAAACTCATCCAGAGCCAGGCTTTAGAAGGTGGGAGGGCGTTTGCCATGAGGGCTTCAGCAATTGGGAATAATCTTTCTTTGTGAATGAGGCAAGCTAGCACTGTCCAATCTTTGTAAAACTCATTGAGTATCCTCCTGTTCATGCTCTTCATTTGTTTCAGATCAATTTAGTTTATTTAATCTTCGGATTTTCATTTATTGTCTTTTTTATCTATGGTTTTAATTACTCCAAACTACATTTAACTAACTGTGTAATTTGTAAACTTCTTTTTGAAAAGCCCAATATGAATCAAACTTACTATTCTTATCCTTGTTTCTCTTATTGTTATTATCAAAACTAGACTTTCGTAATTAGACTGGGTCACTAGGTCAGGTAATAAAGCACAACCAACCTGACAGTACTCCTCTCCCTCTGATAACTGATATTGTGCTTTAGTACTTTATGTTACCAAACACATTGAAATCAGCACAGGGTTTGGCAGCTGCCAGCTGAAGCTGAGTGGCCCTCCAGCCTTACGCTGCAGGCTGCAGAGACATCTGCAGGACGTCAAGAGAAACACGCTTACCTTAAACCTAAGTCTCTGAAACAGTAACGCTTCAATCCTGTCTTTCACCCCAACATATCAACAGTTTTATTACAGGCTATGTAATTATATGTTCAAAAGAAATGCTAATTTATCAGTGGGAAGTTACACATCCGTTTTTAACTGAATTTCCATCTTTCGTTACTTTTACTGCTCTTAGACTATTAATCTGTTTTAATTCCTCTCTTGTGACCTCTTTTTCCTTTTTCTTGTGGTCCTTTAGTGCCTGTATTTGTGATCTTTAATCAGTGTATTTTCCCTTATTCCCTTTACTGCTCATAATCTTTTTCCTCTGATGTGATGTCCTCTTCTAATCATCCTTTGTTTTTATTCTTTAAGTTACTTCTATTTTTGCATTGTCTCCCTTCCCTCCCTATGTGATGTTGCCAATTTGATCACTTTCTGACTCATATTGACTTTTTGTGTTTTTAAATGTTATGTTCTGCCTTCTTGTTTCACCTTACACTAATTTCCTCGTGTCGGGCTCGACTGCTGAGCGTTTACTCTGTAATATTGTCTTCCTGAATTTCCTGCTTTTGCTTGATTGTCAAAGCACATAAAGCTATGTAAATAAAAGTTTATTATATTACACTCACCATTGGATGGTCTATAAATCTTTGTAAATTAGATTTCTATGGAATACATACAAATAGAATCACTGCATACTGTATGACTATTCCAGTTAAGAAGGATGTGGTTTTGGATGTAGGAAATCTGTAATTTAGGCAATGTTTTTAATGTTAACATTTTAACAACATAGCATCACAACATCACAGAACAGTGCAGTCTATCTGCAACAGCAGCATCAGATGAGTCTACACTACTTCAGCCCAATTAATCGACAAGGCTCTTCTAAATGTGAAAACGCTAAATTACTATGAAGACATGCTAAAACATTTCCGTGGGAGAACACGGTTGGTTTAGCTGGAGGCTAATTAAACTTCAGAGTGTCTTCTTTCACACATTACCACCAGAGGGCACTACACACTTTATTTCGAACAATTTCGTACTGAAACATCTCCTGAATAAAACTTGCTGCTTATGTTGAAGATGCGTCATTATACTAGCCAAACAGTAGGCTAGCTTAAGTAGCTTCCAGAAGCTTATGATAATATTAGCATTCTCGTGCTAGCTTTCGGCTTGTTTCGTCGGTGGGTGGCAATCTTCTGCCTTTCGGATTTGCAGAGGGACTCTATATCCCAGAATGCCCGAGGCACGAAGTCCACCCGTTGCGTAATCTCTGTTGTGTGTTTGTGCTGCCTTCAGGTTCATGCGGAATAAGATAGCTTTACAACATTAGACCACATCATATCACGTTGAGGAGAAATGAACAGAACATTCGCTCAGTACCAGCTTGTCCATTTAAATTGTTCTGTGTGTCGCTCATTTACTAAGTATGCTGAGATGATGAGTTCTCCTGTGATTGCTGACATTTAGGACAAAGTTTACTAACATGTAACATTACACATCTACAAACATCACCCTACAGAAGGCATGCTCCTCTTTTTTAACGGTGCCATTAGTATGTCTTTTAAATCAATTAGTAAGGAAATTGTGGGGATTTGACACAGTTTTGTCGGGGTTGAGATTAACTTTGACTTTGGTCCACTTTTCACGTTGGCAACGAATTTTTTTTTCTTTACATTACTAACTATAAGATTGTATCATGCCTTCTCTCAAAATGTTTTACATTTACTTCAACACCTGAGTTCTAATTGGATGTAAGACGCCGCTCTTCCCCACTCTATTAGTAGTTCCTGAACGCACCACCCCTGGGGGTGTGGATCCAGTTATTCCCCGCTGACTGGAAGCAGAAGGCTGAATCATGAGACGGCGGTCCGAGAAGTGAGCCAGCCGGGCTGAGGACAGGGACGAAGCAGCTCGACTCACTTCAGACTGCACCAGCACCACCAGCAGCACCAGCAGCAGCAGCACCAGCACCAGCAGCACCACCAGCAGCACCAGCACCAGAAGCACCAGCAGCAGCAGCACCAGCAGCAGCACTGTCCGCTCACCACCATCAGCAACAGTGTGCAGCTTTTTCGTGGCGGTGAGAGGCGACGCCGGGGCTGACCAGGGATCAGCCCATGCAGGAGGATGGAGATAGAGAAGAGGACGAATGGGTTCGACTACCCGGAGAGAAACAACGCCAAGTCTGTCAGCGGTGAGTAACCACGACCCGGAGCGTGCTCCTGCACACACACACACACACACACACACACGCGCGCGCTGTAGAAGACAGTGCTGCTGTGTGACGGGGTTACACCTTCCCTCACCTCCAAACATGAGAGCATGGCTGCACTAATCCTGACGAGCTCCCGTCTGCGCGTCCGTCTCCTGCATGCGCACCAGAGCCGCTTCAGTAGAACACTTGCTAATGCGTGCAGTGGATCTGAGCACAGACAGGAACACACACAACACAGAGGTTGTGTCGGCATTCTTATCTGTGAATAAAAATTACGACCACGAAATACAGCTAAACAAATGAAATGAAATGGGCTGCAACGATACAAGAGTGCACAAGTTGGACGGGAATGTAGTTGGGTTTGTTTCGTTGTTTTGCATCTGTGAAAATGTTTAATTGTGTACATTATTTCTGTGTGTTGGCTTGCTTCTTAGTGTGTGTGTGTGTGTGTGTGAGAGTGTGTGTGATCGCTGGAGTGGGGCTTGCTGGGAACAGAGGTCGGAATGTTTTTATTTGGAGGTGGTCAGTCAGGCTCTGGGAGATCGTAAAAGGTGAACTTTTGAACTTGGAGAAGCCATTGGATTTTTAGTCCCTTAAATCCAGCGATGCACAAGCTGGAAAAGGTGGAAATGACGGCAAGGGCAAGGTAAAGGTGATAAAGACTCGAGATGGGTTCATAGTTGGTTGAATTTCACCTGGACTGACGACACACCACTCTGCTGCTTACTGACATGAGGTCACAGAGGGGAAAAGATTCCCCCACAGCTCACTTCTCATTCAGTTGATTTACAATTTGCTATTTCGTCCCATGTCTCATATTGATCACTGCCAGGCCCAAAGTAAGGCCCACAATGCCTTGCTGCAACGTCTGTCCCAGGCGCCAGTCCCATATCGTGCCCCGGTGCGGGTGACTGAAGATTTATTGACATTTCCAAGATTAAAATTCCTTTAACTGTGCCTGGTCAGAGCTCAGTCATGCTGCGTAATGTGGACCTTACCATAGACTGTGTTTTCTGATAGGTACGTGTGAGTGTGTCACTTGATTGCAGAATAACTTCAGACTTAACGAGAATAATTATCAGAAGTCCGGATGTTTCTTTTGGTTCTGTAATCCTCAGAATTAGAAAAGGAAAACAAAAGCAAATAAATAATTTCTGACTATATGAAAAGGATTTCAGGCATGGAATTATTAAGATTTTTATTTTGATGAAAAAACAAAAAACAATTAAAAACCACAATGTGTCGATGTTTGTTGGGTCTGCACCAAACCAGCATGTTTTCCGTCATCTGACGAACAAGATGATTGAGCCAGACATCTCTGCAGCACAACAGCATTTCATTCAAATGCTCTTTCATTGCAGTTTCTTCACTTGGCCATATTGTGATTTTTGACAATATTTTAATGGATTGTGTGGGCCGTATTTAAAGTTTCTCATCAAGCTTAGGACCTTAATCATTCTCTGGTTCCTTTTTTTTTTTTTTTTTTAATTTCTGGGGTTTGGACTGTTGATGAGCATGCCATATGGCCTTCAGAACATATTCCCCCCTTTTCTTTGTTTTTCTCCTTTAAAAAAAATATGATATAAATATGGAAGCTTGTTGTCAGTTGCAGGACTACGAACCTTAAATTACTGAGAATTTATCTCTAGTTTTTAATGTCTTGGCATCTACCATGTCAGAATATAACAAAAATGTTGTTTTGAAAAGTTAGTCATTGTCTTGTATACAGTGTTGTATGTGATATTTTCTGTTTTGGCCTTTTGGTTGGAAAAAACAAGAAATCAAATAATCTTATTAAAACATATATTTTTCCTACATTCGTAGACCAAATCAGGACTCAGGAAAATCAATGTTCAGCAAAAAAAGTAAAGAATACTGACATAAGAAGAAAGGCGGATGTTACAGATGGTAGAAAGTAGCTGGTTGGCCCTACAGACTGGTGTTGACTGTTGAAGCCTTTCTATCACCTCATATTGTTATACAGAAAACAAAGCAACCCAGCCCTCCTTCCTGCTCCAGCTCCAGCTCCAGCTCCAGCTCCTGCTCCAGCTCCTGCTCCAGCTCCTGCTCCTGCTCCTTCTACTTCTACTTCACATAACCACATTTGAAGAACAAACTCAATTTCAATTGATCGAATTGACCAGGAATTTCACTTGCCTCCTCCCACTCTCTGCTCACTGAACTATGCTTGTTATAATGTAATTGTAGTGAGTGGAACAAGAAGGAGCAGAGAGAAGGAGGAAGACAGGTTGGGTGGAGGGGTTAAGTATTTGTGTGGAGCTAATGTTTGGGCCTCGGGGGTTCGCAGGCTGGCACAGTGGGGCAGATAGACTGAAAGAAAGTGCTTTGTCAGCCCTTGCTCTGGCTCGGGGGGTCTGTCCTGTCCCTCGGGGCAGGGTGAAGGGGACGGCTGGCAGTGGGTGGGGAAGGGACAGGATGCGAAACCCCCCGCCGTGACGGTTGAATGATGAGCCAGGAGGAGTACAGTAGAGGAGGAGGGCCTGTTGCTGGTGGTGGTTCTAGGTGGAGGAACAGGGGGTTGGGGTAGGGGCCAAACAGGCAGATGTGATCCATCATGTTGTCTTTATTCTTCTTAACTTGACTCCCTCCACTATCAGTAGATCTGTGTCAACAGCAGCACAGTGAAAAGCACACCTCACCTCACTCTCTGTCTCATCTCACACACACACACACACACACACACACACACACACACACACACACACACACACACACACACACACACGTACTTGTCTGTACTAACACCACAGCTGTATTGATTTGAAAGAAAATCGTCATGTCAGCTGGTATGATAGTGAATCAGATGGATTTGTTTATTGATATAGTGACCATTGATATCTATTACTTGACACATTGTTGCAGCTCTACAGCAAATAAGAGGCAAAATGAGATTATTCTTTTCTTATATGCATAGCATGTTGCAGAAAGTGGCGCTAGTTAGTCACTGCTGCATATCATTCAGCGATTTGCTAGCATATTCTATTCTTTTTTTCTTTAATGCAGGTAAATCAGATTCTTCCATCAAGCAACACTGCCTTGAAAACAGAACATCACATTGATGGCCTCCTGTTGCATTGACTTTTTTGAAACAAATTAAATTGAAGGAAATTACCTCAAATTTTCACCAATTTCAAATACACTGAAGCAAATCCCTGGACTCCACCCATTCCAAGATAATTTCACCAGATTTGAGGAAACTCTTCACCCAGGCTGATTAGCATTTCAAACAGAGTGATTTATCTCACAGCATGCTCCGCAGCAGATGGTTTTACCGTTTAAAGACAACATTTTGATAAATGAAGGCATCCTTAAGTGTGTTCTCAGTGAGGCCCTGTATATGCTGTAAAAAGGACAGACCAGGAAAGAAAAAGTAAAGACTTTTCATTTGACTCTGGTAAAGATTAAATAGATTATTTTACCGCAAAAATTAGAAAAAGACAGAAAAGAGTTGGATTGGTCAAACAAGATCAGATGATATCAGATATAATTTGACATTTCTTTTGACGAAAGAGAGGATGGACTTGATTTAATGATTTAACTTTCAGTTTTTAAGTTAAAATGAGTTAATTAGTTGGAGAATAAAGCTGAAAACAGAAGTGTACCATATTACTTCCAAATTCACAGAAAAGAATAATGAAATACTAATCCTTTAAGAGATTATTGTTTCAGGTAATATACCTTTTAAATCCAAAGCATTTGTTTTATTTCCTCTTCTCAAATCAAGAAATGTATATCAGAAAACACATTTAAAATGCATACATGACTTTAACTTAAATCTTGTTTCCATATATGAATTATTAAGTCTGTTTATTTTAAATACCTTTAATTTCCACTTCTCATAATGATCAACCACAGTGGGAGTGACGGGTGAAAATATCACAACTACTGATGGTCTCTTAACTGAAACCTTTAGGGTTTTATCTGGTCTTTATCCTTGTGACAGTGTCACTCTGTCATGATGTTCATGATGAGTCTTAAGAGGACAGTGATAGTAACTGCAACGAGTCTTGTGTTTGATCTGTTCTAACACTTGTACAACCAATTATGCGCTTTCCAGATGTTAAATGAACAAAATACACTAGTTGGTGACAAAACTATGTCCAGAGTCTGCAGATGCACTAAGCAGAACAATGTGTTGGGTTTTTAAGAGTAGGTAGCACTTAATTTTACATTACTGTGAGATTATTACTTAGTCTGACCATGACATTTTCTCTCATTCTGAAGTCCCTACACAATGCATGAGCAATAAGTTACCTCTCAATGCATTCACTCTAAAGCAGTGGCTGTTTGTCACAAAGCTGACTCATAAGATTTGAAGTCTCTAACCCTTTCACAGCAACAAGTTTCTTTCTGCATGTCGTGCAAAAAAAGGTGACCATGTTTGATCAAGTTTCCCATGGCACTCTAATTAAAACCAAAATACCACCTGGACTGAACTCTGTGCTGATTGGTTGGTTGGACTTTTGGTTGGATGTTATTGGTTGTTGTAGTCCTTCTCAGGTTAATTGTATTCGGACAATTTATGTATTCAAATTATCCAAATGAGTGAATTATAGTTTGTTTTTGCTCCAAAAAAAAAGAAAAAGAAGTAATGCCTGTGAGAAGATGCAATTATCTTTAATCTCTTATCTTTAGTCTTTCTCTTCATGTTCTTCATGGACAAATTAATGTAGTGAGTAATAGATAATGGGATCATTGAATGATGAGGACTGTGTGAGAAGTGAGGCCTATGTTGGTCACTATGGTCTTCTGTCCTCTTCTTTCTGAGAAGTCTAGAGGCTGAATGTCCTTCATCCTTATGCTGCTGTTTCCAGGCAACCTACAAGTGTGTGGTCACAATGAACAGAACGAACATCATGTATAATCGATGCGTATTACACTTCCTTGCATAATCAAGTAATCCAGGAATGTAAGAGGGCTGTCTATGACCAAAACAACACAAAAGTAGCCCCCCAAAAATCAGTAAAGTTCATCATGTTCACTTGAGTTTAGATATTCATTAGCAGGCCTGGTCTGAGGTAAAAGCTTAAACCGGTTTGATCTTATGTGACTGACTGAACTGAGATTTGTCAGGAGAAGGTGGCGGAGCTAGCTGCATAAGGCTAGCTAGCAGGAGCCCTGGGTTAGATTAGCTCAGCTCTATAGGATGGGGAGTCCTATGTTTTGTTGTAATGTACTAGCATTGAGAGCTGTGCACACAGTCCCTCTATACAATTTCGGCTGATGTCCAAAAGAGAATTTTCATCAGTGTTATTTCATTCATTATTTTGATATTAAACATTATAAGAAGAAAAGTTGAATGGTTGCTGTGTCACAGTCTTGATGGATTGTGGTGTCACTACACTAAAATTCGATACTACCTGTCTGATCTGGTATTTGGCTTAAAATCGAATTGTAGTAGTATTGTACCTTCACTTTTATTGAATAAAATATTGCCTACTTTTATTTAGTAAAAGAAGCCACTGGAGGGTTTTCACATCAGAACATCTGGTCTGATATCTGACAGTTTTCATGCTGATGCATTTTGGTTGGTACCAAAATAATACTGCGCTTCAGTGCCCTGCATGCATTTGTTCTGAGAAACACATTCTTAATCTGAAGTATATGTCTTTATCGTTAATTCTTTCTAAGTTGTTAACAATACCTTTTTTGCATTGTCCCACCCAGAAATCATTGAATAGATAAGATAAAAGATGACTGAAAAATATCAGTAAATATCTGACAGTAAAACCGCTGTTTCCTCCAGCATGAATGCAGACAATTGTGCCCAAGTTTGAGAAGCTTTTAAATTAGCTTCAAAATGACACTGGCTTAAAATGAAAATCAAAGTGGAAAAGACAGAAATTGGTCAGTTATTCTTTCTCTTACTACCCTCCAGTAGAAACCACTGATGGGTTTTGACACTATGTGGGTGCACAGTAGATGCAGTCAGTTTATAACCAACTGCATATGGCCACCATTGCAAATAGTATCTAAAGAAATGACTGTTGTTTGCATTGTGAACTGATAAAACTTGTGATACATTATAAAGTGATTAACAAATACACTGATGTGAAATTTAAAAAAATGTATACACTGTATGTGATTGAATAGATGCAATTTGATCAAAAGCCTCATGATTGGATTCTGTGTAAACCATTCTCATCATCATCATTCATGAGTTGTCAATATTCTTGGTTAGTGGATTAGATCATGAATGGATGAATCATGTAATCTATAAAATCTTGTGTCCATCACAGTTTTCCGGAACCAAATTGTTTTAGCTTATAATGATTTTTGATTGAAGACTATAAAATACTAACTGACTCCAATGATTAATCAGCTTCTAAAAATTGTGCAAATTGTGTTTGTAAATGAATTGACTGAGAGATCTATCAAAAAGGAATGCAATTTAG
Organism: Sparus aurata; assembly: GCF_900880675.1. Lineage (NCBI taxonomy): Eukaryota > Metazoa > Chordata > Actinopteri > Spariformes > Sparidae > Sparus > Sparus aurata. Next base: position 1,905,973 of record NC_044191.1, on the reverse strand, counting down.
AAATTCATGTGAAAAAATACTGTGGATAAAATGAATACATTTGGTGACTTATCATTCAATGTTTACTCCCCAAGCTGTAATCATTCTCCTTAAAATGTATCAAGTCAATTGATAATAATAGATTTTTTTCTATTTGCTTTGAGAAACTCAACCTCTGTCATCTAAATGTGCTGTTTTGAGAGTTAACAAATGTTTCGATCATCCTCATCCTCACACTTAGCTCTTCCCCCGAGGCGGTGCCTGTGATTTTGTTGTTGTGCGGACTGTGACGGTCTCATTGGGGGAGGTGGCAGTGAGCGCTATGGAAACGGTGACCAGGGTCAGTGGGATGTTGCTCTTGAAGCATTAATGGCCTGGCTCTCTGCTGACCTCCACGTAACCCTGGAAAGTATTTACAGCCTCCACTTGATCCATGAGCTACAGGCCGGGATGGCACACAGGGCTGCTCTCTGAGATCTTTTCTCGCTTGATCCTAGCAAAACCTGAGGCCTGTACAGCTGCCAATGAGCTGCGGGGGAGGAAGTGTCACACTGCCATAAGCCATATTTTGCAGGAGAATCGATTACAGTATGGGCGACAGTTGGTACAGTGACACTGGTGATCTGTGAGCCACGCTATTGTCAACCCTCTGTGATATTCAACACGTAGCATAGTCAGAGGTCATAAATGTCTTCAATTTGAGTTTGAATTTGGGTGGAGCATGAGTTTACAGGCAGCTGTAAAACACTGAACTTGGTATGTAGAGTAGGGACGGCTTTCCTGTGAAGCGGCAGTGCTGGTGGGTGCAGTTGTCGTGGGGGTTATAAAAGAGCAGCTGAGGAGTTTCAGTTCAAAAACGCTATTTCCATCTGAGAAGAGTTTTTGGTTAGCAGTCATAACGATTGGGTGTCACTTATGTGGACATTTGAATTAGAGAAGAAAGTGGCACACAAGTCACGAGTGATCTGTCTGGTGTATGGATGCGAAGGTTCTTCCATGCTAAGAAAACTGAAAGTGATTGGCTGTTGAAGTGTGGTCATCCTCAGCGATTTACAGACGGAGACAATCACCAAGCAGCCAAGTCATTTCACAGTCAACAGCAAAGACACACAGAGCTGTACACATCAACTCTTTTAACAGCAGTCTGCTAAATAGTTACTGTCCTCATTACCTTAATACACACACAAACACACACAGTTATGAGCAAACATTGATCTCACTCAAGTTTATGTTTTAAAGTACTGTGAAGCTCAGCGTGACAGGACTAAAGGGGAGGAGTGTGTGTATACAAGGGCTGCTCTGGTGATTCTGTTATCGAAAAAAAATCTATTGATATTTTTCCTGTTTGTCTATCAATTGTTCAGTCTGTCCATCACATTGGTCCATAGCTCAATGTGATGTCTTTAAATGTCTTGTTTTATCTATATTTAGTTTACAATCATATAAAATAAAGTGGGTGATCCTCACATGAGCGAACCTTCATTTGTTTGATGAATGACTTTAATTACAATATTTTCTCGATTCAGTTTCTTGCAAATGACTAACTGGCAGCTTTCAGACTGAATTGAAAGAGTTTTAGGATGCTGTTGATTGACCTAAGAGAAGAGATGAGAAGGAGCAGCATACAGAAGGAGGATATAACTGTGGACAGGGTGCAGATCAGAAGACAAACAAATGAGCAAAAAAAACATTTCTAGCTATTCATATTGCTATTAGTGACATTTTCACTTTTGAAAAAACTACTGTACTGTTTAAGTTGTACATGGTGCAGTGCATGACATTAAAGGTAACATGCCATTTATTATGGTAGTAAATACTGACAGAAACCCCATGGAACCGTGGCCCAAATAGTCACCTGGGAACATTTACTATTTTAACTGTCTTTTTTATTGTCAAATACGTTTATTGTGGGTTTTAGCCTTTATTGAGACAGTGACAGATGAGAGACCCATGAAAGTGGGGAAATGGAGGGGATTACATGCAGTGAAGCGCCTGGTCTGGACCTGAACATAGAGCTTCGGTTGCACATGCATCATAAAGAATTATGCAGCAGGTGAGCTACCGACGCACCGATAACAATTTAATTTTCTACAGGAAGGAAGGTGATCAAAGCATACACATGGATGAGAATAAAGGTTTTCAGTTTGCTGCAGAGGAATATACCTTAACATACCTTGAAGTATTAAATACCTTAAATTACAGTGGATGATAAAATGTTGAATTGACCTATAGTAAGGGGGTTTGCAAGATGACCCTAAATGTTATCACTGGATTTCTTTGTTTTTTACAGTAACAATATTCTATTACAAAAAAATTGCGATACTCAAAACATGATTCAACTTTTCTTCAATCGGTTGGCAATGTAAGGAAACATGTCTTGGTGTTAGTGAGGAAAAATAGTTGTTACTTGGTACAATTCCAGTTCTTCTAAATGAGCAGATCCGTTTTTACCACTTTTTCAGCAGTTTTACTCTGTACTTTCTATGTCAGATATAATCACAGGGCCCCAGTAGTCTCAGCAGAGATTAACAAAAAGAGATGCATCCAAATGTAAAACACACAGTGAGTCCGCAGGCCTTTTAGTTGTTCTTTTTTTTTTTGTTTTGTAAGATGATTATTATCAGATGGCTGCTATAGGCCTGAGTTTGCACAGTGCAATACGCTTGCTGGCTCTGTGAAGTAGTAAAACTCTGACCCCTGGTATGATGAAAGGGAAGTTGCTCCTTTGAGCGTGTCAAGCGGCGGTGACGGAGCCCCCGCCCCTCTGACCACAGCGTGACCCTCAGCCTGGCTGCCCGCTAGGATCAGCACAGAAAAAGATATACTTTCATTAGTTTAACATCACATAAACTGATGAGTTCACTATCAAAAATTCTGAGAGGCTATATAAAGAGGCCTCATCCCAGTGTTTGATCTTACAGGCTTATTGTAGCCAACATTGTTGCAATAAATCAAGAGAAGGGTTAATAACAATTAAATATCTATCAATTATGAATGACTTTCGCTTTGAAAGAAGAGGAAGTGCTAAAAAGGCCTACTACTTGTATTTTTCTCAGTCTAAATCCATGTATGGAAGTGTCTTCTTACTTCCATTGAAAATTGTTGGCAACTGTTTGGCATAGTATTTCTGAGGATATATGTAGTTCTTCCCTTTTTGCCCTTAAAGTGTTGCCTAAAGTTTCACTTACTTGTGTTTTTGGAATCTGCAAATGAATAATTCAGCATTTTAGGAAATATAACCATAAAGTCTGGAAGCAAAAGGAAACAAGCTTGCCTGGCTCTGCCCAAAGGGAAAAAATATCCCCACTAACAACTGTTTGTTAAAACTAACTGTAAAAACTGACAAAACAAGTCATGAAACGGCTTTTAACTATCTGAAATTATATTATAAATCACAACATAAATATGTATTATAGTTAATGTAGGGTTCTTTTGGCTTCCTGCAATGAAAATGTTATTTCAACTTGCGACTTACATGACAAAGTTTCAAACCCTTCTTACTCATTCGTGGGAAACTCTTCCTTGTCACCTCCAGGTGATCAGACTGTAAATCCACACAATGTGAGCCCATGAGCTCTGAGCGTGCTCTGTGAACTTGAGTAGTGCTACAGGGCAGTGCTGTGAGTCTGTGTGCTTTGTCAGCCTGAAGCAGTGGGGAGGACAGAGTAGGCATTGTGCTGCGCTGTGTTACACACCGAGGTCAAGGGTCAGGTGTATAGGTCAAAGGGATGACTGTGGAGCAGCATCTGAAGCCAACACATGAGTTCCTTCACAATCTGTCATATGTAATATTCACAGTGGAGCAGTGAGAGGCTGTCATCAGAGACTGCTAATCAGGACCAAGACTGTGATGTTAAAGAGGGCTATACAGTGTTTGATTTAGGGTTTACCTGCAACACCAGGTGTAAGGTAGCACCCCTCTCATATGCAGCTGGCCATTTACACCAATTGGAAGCAACATTGACTGACCATAAAGAAACAATAAGGCTTTGATAGCAGTTATCTAGATAGAGTGATTCAGCAGCAGCAGCCCTCATAAAGCCAGGTGGTCACATAACAGTAACAATGTCTCCCCTCTCCACTTGGTTATAACCCCATCTGCTCCTTCATGGGTGTCTGAGGCAAACTGAAACTCTTTAGTTTCATGGTTGGGAGTCTCTGCTGGGGGGGAAGGGGGGGATCGACTGGTGCCCACAGGGTAAAGCAGCCCTCTCTGCTCTGACCTCTCAGCAAGCACACGATTCATTCTGTCCTGCTGCAGAGTGAAAACAATGATCTATTTGTGGCTGCTGCTGCTTCCTCTCATCCATCTTACAGTTGGGAGGGGTGATTGATTGATTGACTGATTGAGTGACGAGCTGACGTCACACAACCCACGACTGTATTGTTTAAGCTTAATCTTACATTTAATTTCCCATCTGTGCTGTTCTCACTGCATCAGTCAGTCACTAACAATGCTACACATATCCAGACACCAAAAGCTGTCATGAACTGGATGTAGGATCAATTGGTACCTGTTGGATTGTAGTCCTCAGAAATCGTAAAAGCAACATTTATGTACTAGTATTCAAGTAATCAATACTTTTCACACAAAAAAATGTAGTTAGAAAAAATTACTGTGATGTTTTAAAATGTAAATGGTAATCTGTAAAGTCCTAAAATACAATAAACATTTTTTTTACTGACCTCAGTATTGTGTACTGTAGCATCACATCCTGATAATCTGACTGACCAATTAGTAGCAAGTCACATATCCATCAGATGTCACTGTCAATTGCTATAGGTGAAACTACAACCACAGCTTCATATTGATCTTGCTGACAGGGATGCCAGTTTAAAAGACAGTAGATGTAGATAGAACTTAATTTGTGCTGTTCAAAAATGAGACTTTTAAAATGCTTTTACAACATGGTAAACACCACAAACATGATTCCATTCACATCCATTGTATTGGGGTGGAGGCACAAATCTATATAGCACTACAGGTTAGTAGGAGAAAATAGGTTTTTGTAATTTGGTTGAACTGACCTTTTTTTAAAACCTATCCAATAATTCAGTGAGTGTGTTTTGTAAACCAAATTAGACTGCATTGGACCTAATAATGGATCAGTGCAAAGAGGGAAGGCATCAGGAGGTCTGTAACAATAGGTCAGCTATGCCATGCAGGGCCTTGTATGTGATTCAAAGAATTTTAAATCCGTTTAGAGCCAGTGTGGAGTCCAAGAGAGCAACAGAATGCCACATTTTTGAACAAATTTGTTTATTTATGTGTGAAAAGTTGCTGATTTTGATGAAAGAACAGATTATTCTTATGGAAAGAGTGATTTCTTGTCTCTCTATTAGCCGTTTCTGCTCAGTCAGAGAGGGGCAGAATATCCTCTTAATGGGGTTATTCACAGTAACAGGGAGACTTAGTGGGGGCATCAGAGGTTCAAAGAAACACTGTGACCTCACTTAGGCTTCAGTGGTGGGATGGTCAATAGCCAGGTTACTCTGGCATCTTAATTCAGCCTTACAACTGCCTCACTGACACCTCCCCCCCTGTCCTGGGCCGTATTATAGCCAGGCCTGCAGTGTGACGTGTGATATATTTATATAAGTTTATTTAATAAGATTGAAATTACAAAATTACTGGCCAAGGCAATCTGCAAAACATGCAGAGCAGTTAACAACATGACAAAATGGCATATATAACATAAATCAGAAAACTTCATTCAAGACATCCCCAAAACATGCAGCACAAAAACCCATGACGCAAGACACATCACACCACAGCATGCAAAGCAGAAGCACAGACACAGTATGCATGCAACACAATAAAAGCAAGACCACAATAACATGGTGACTGTGTGGTTTGTAGTGCTGAGATAAGAGCAGGGCTGGCCAAGCTGGCAGGTAGAGGCCAACCTACTCAGATAACAGGCTGGCGTTGCCCTCCACTGGCCATGCGGAACCCCAGCCATCTGGGACAGAGGAGCAGGGACAGTGATGGACTGATATAGGGGCTGTGCTACTGCTGGGAAGGGATTCCTGGGCAGTGCTAATGGTTTCAGGTTGAGGATTTCAGATGATTGGGGAATTTGTGGCCTCTTACCTCAACAAGTCCAGCCATATGGCACTAGTAAGGAATGTGAATTCTGCTGAGTTATATTCCTTACAGTGTCAGGTGTGTCTTCTTATTGAGCACGGACTCAAACCTCAACTAGAGTTAAGTTTATTTGAACCACACAATAACAGGAAAGTTTAGGGACATGGTCCTATAAAGATTAAATTATGAAATGTGAGCAGCGGGCTCAGTGCAGAGCATTTTCTCCATCAATCATTTTTCTATCAAATGAAAGTAGTAAAAAATGAAGTTCACACATTAAAATTGCCTCTTCTTTTTAAATAACAGTCAAAGATACCCAAAGATATTAACATACATTTTAAAAAGCAAGCTTAAGAAGAAGCAATCGCATTTAAGAATCTGGAACTGTTTGGCATATTTGCTTGAAAACTAACAAACACATGAGCCTAACTAAACGAGCAAATTGATTTTGAAAAAAGTTGATGACTGTTAAAACTCTAGACCCAAAACATATCTTAATCTGACGGATATTTGTGACAGTACTGTGGGTAGCAGCCCTTCCTCCAGCATATGATATTTCTAGTTTTGTATTTGTTGTGTCGTGATGACTGCTGCCTGGCTCCATTGGCACAGATGAACCGGAGTCAAGAAGTAAATTCTTCAGAACAGAGAATAAACATTGCATGAAGTAAATACATGTATGCAATTCTGGCTTACACTTTCAAATGCAAAGGTCCAGTCCGTCTGCAAGCTAGAGTTCACAGCTGCCTCTGCTGAGAGACTGATACAGTACTGCTGCAAAGCATGTCTCCATCCACAAGGAAGGAGACATCAGGGACAAGAGGTGGTATGTTATTTTGATGGGGAGCTGATTGCGCTGGAGGTTGCAGAGGTTTTAGAGGTGAAAGGTTAAAGATGCAGCCTTTCTTTGTCAACACACAATGGCCCAGAGCAGAGCAAGCTCTGGCTGTATTGGCTGCTGCTGGAAGCCTTCCCAGCCTCAGGCTATAATGGTCAATAAACTGTCAGGAGGATTAGCAACAGAGACCACACACTGGAAAGCTTTATTCTTTAGTGCTTTTCCATTATAAGTGAACACTTCAGCTTTTGAGTATAGAAACAATGTTTAATCCTGATAGCAGACATGCCACTATTAAGAACTGACTTGAAAGCAGCAGAGAGAAAACTGAAAAACAGATGTGTGGGAGAACTGATTGACCAATACCCTCACAGTGTGTCCTTGGATGGACATTGGCTTTCGGTTGAAAGATCATTTTAACAGAGAACTGTATTACTGTGTCAGTAACAAAAAAATGGTACAAAGAGTACAAAGTAGAGGGAATTTTTTAAAGTCTTACAAGTGGATCGATTGAATAAAGATGACTTTAACAATAACATACAAGAATCTGAGAGATATATTTATTATTTATTTTTTATTAACCTTTATTTATACAGGTAAAATCTCATTGAGACCCAGGGTCTCATTTACAAGAGAGACCTGTTCCAGGTAGGCAGCAGCAAAACACAAAGTTACAGACTAACTGAACATACAGGAGACACAACACAGAACACAAACATTACAGTAGTATAGTGCAAACTACAAAGTGCAAAGAAGAATAGGACTGGTTAAGTACATGTGCAGACCCCCACAGACTGTCTCAGCAGCCTTCCTACAAGCAATTTGAAGTCCCCTAAAGGAATAAAGCTGGATAGCTTCAGCCTCTGCTGGAGCATGTTCCAGGTTGCAGGCACAGCGTAGGAGAACGCCTTTTTGCCAAGTTCAGTACGAACTGACGGGATGGCAAACAAGATGAAGTCCAGAGTATATAAAAGATATAAAAGAGAAAACATGAATGGTGGAAAGATGAACAATACAGTCAACGATGATTTTCAATGATGAGCGCTTTTAACAATATATGCAGTGTTGGGTGACAACACAGTGTAAAAAATTCTCTTGTGGGGATATTAAAATGTTGGGTAATTCATTCCAGTGAACTATCATGTCTGCAGATATCTGAAAAGCAGATATCTACCACACAACACAAACATATCTCTGACAAAAATAGAGGCACACATGATGTTCACTGTGACAAAGATGGGAGGAGAGCTTTCACACATCCAGTACAGTCAGGTAAACGAAAAATTCTCACTTGACTGGTATCCATCCATGTTGATAGTTTTAGCTTGTATTTGCTTAATTATGATGTATCTGTCTGAGATTCTTGCCTTCAATCTGATACAATGAAGGGTGACGGGATTTTGGCCTCAGAGGTGGTCTGGACTGCATGTGACCACATTCTTTTGGCAGTGTGTACGCACATGTGTCCTTGCCCACATTTAAGGATCGCCCATTCATCAACCTAGCGATACCACAAGAAGCCACAGCAGCAGGCACAATGGATTACACACAGTCTGATTGAACTGAGTGAACTGTAGTTAACTGTGATACAAATGACATATTTGGCTTCTCTTAACCTGTTAATCTTAGCAGCAGATGTTTGTGAATGCACTGTTTGTTTCAACCAAATCAGCAACTTACTGCTATGTCTCCTGAATCGTTTAAGGAAATTGCAGAATTTGGAGTTGATGAGTTAGAGGAAACCTCTTGACACAGCTCCAGTACATTCTAAATCTTGTGTGCGTTCTTGTAAGTACCAAATTAAATACAACACATTTAGTTGTTTCTTTTCTTGTAAAAAGGGTCAGATTGTCACAGCACTGTTTTTCCAGTCTGTCTGTTTCTGAGTCTCGCCTCTCAACAGCAGTTCGAACAAACTGTTTCAACTGATCTCTAGTGTTGGGTATCAAGAACCAGTTCCAAGTTGGAATGGATTCCACATTTCCGAGAAACAATGGATTTGATAAGACATGTGAGCATTTTCCAGTCCATAAAATGTGTCTTTATCTCACTCCTTTCACTTTCGCCATGAAGGAGAAGATGAGCAAGGACAATGTGTATGAATGTCACGGAGTGGTGACGAGATTTGTGGTGAAGTGATTACATCCCTTTGCTATGGTTCAGTCTCCTCTGTTTAGGTATGCAAAATGCATGAGTGATATCTGATTATTCACAGCAATATCCATGGACTTTGACATTGTTGCTGCTTCCATAACATTTAGAAAAGTATTTTCTAAAATTACAACAGAACAAAATATTTAACAATCATTTATTTAAATAGTTTTGGTTTATAATTGTTTTTGTCGATCATCTCTTATAAGAGAGTATTATTTATTTTGATACATGAAAGGAAAAAGAAACACAGTTTTTTTGACAGTGTGCTGATGAGGTTTTAGTTTGCAGCCAGCTGAACACCCCTTGTTTGGCTGTTCTAGGCAATGTAATATGTGGGACATTCTTGTGTAACAAAAACACACAGAGTCTTAGTTTAAGCTAATTATACATACATAAAATGAAAACATAATCATGGATATTATATTCCATCTCTGCCAAATGACCCCCATAAATCCCAGATACTCGACATTTAAACATACTACAAAGAGTTTTAACTGGATCTGAAATGGTCTCAATTTACTACTGATGCCTCTATGTGACCTACATAAACAAATGTGATTGGCTGTTTCTTTAGTTGTTATAGTCATTTTTAACTAAGGAATGTTGATAACTTGGGCTTTCTCACCAAAATGGCAACCAAATACCGAACCAAATCTGTTAGCTGTCAGATTACATTTAAACTAGGTGGATGAACAGCACTAAAGCAAAGCTAATGTGTCATTATAATCATGTTGCAGTTATTAATCTTACACTGCCACAAACGGATACATTACCTCTTTGTCATTCATCCTGCAAACGGCTGTGTTTAAAAAAAAAAAGGAAAAATAAGAAAAGTAGTATAAAAAATGAGTTTCCTCTTTCTTTCCACTTGCTTCCTTAACAAATGCACGTGCTAGCCAGATCAAGATCTTGAGACATGAGGTGGTGTAAATAAAGGTAACTTGCTGCTTTAAAAAACTCAACCATGCGATAAAAACAGGTTAACTGAAATGTCAAATAAGTGAGTTTTAAACACATAACAAATTCTACTAAACTGAGTGGCAAATGTATTGTTACAGTAAAGCAGTATAGTGACAAAATACTTCAGAAATATACTATCGATGTATGTAACACTGACTAAAGATCACAGATTAACCTCAGTTTTTGCCTTTTTGCCTCTGTGCTGCAGTGAAATAAGATTTACTACGTGATTTCTCAGTGTTTTAGTGTCATTGTGGTGTTTGGGGGCCTTACAGACATTTATCCTTGTATGCATGCATGTTCCTATGTTTTAAGTCAATATGTGTGTGTGTGTGTGTCTGCTCAGGGGAGGTCGACGGAGGCACGTGTGTGTTGGAACAGTGCTTGTGTGTGTTGGTGTATGCTCCGGGGAGAACATATGCTGGTGTTGACTGTGGGGCAGGGGTGGAGGTAAGGGGGGCAGCTGGCGTGTGTCAGGTCAGGGGTCTACAGCTGTTGATAGCAGGGTGGTACACTGACACAGATAGGGGGATCTGAGGCACCGCCAGCCCACACTCTGCACTCGCCTGGATGTGAGTGATGGAGCCTGCCGGGTGCCTTGTAAGTGAGAAGTGGACGCTGTGTGTCCAGATGCTGGCTGCACAGATGGCCAGGCGGCTGATGGAGGCAAGATGGGGGAGAAAGTGGGTATAAAATAAAGCTGAGACGGCAGGAGGGTAACCAATATGAACAAGCAGATTGCCCTGGGGTTATGGGTAGACCTAAAGTCAAACGATGAATCAGGCTTTGTATTAAAAACCAGATTAGGCCCTGTCTGAATCAGTCAGAGGGGATCATAAATAGGAGAGGTGGAGGAAACGGTCTTTAATGTACAGTTCAAAACTATTACACGGATTGTCACTGGAAAACCCTTATAAAGCCTGTAATTCATCTAATCTACAACCGCTACAGGTAAAATATGGTGAGGAATTTAAGAAATAATGAATGACTGTCATGTTTCAGTGGAACCAGCATTGAGATGCGATGTGAACAGGGGTTTTCTCTGTAAATACCATCCACACTTTCCAATGAATGATAACAAAATGCTGTGTCCTTTACTTCACTGTGACAACAGTCATTATTTTCATGGCCACAAAGGTTCACTTGTCAAGAAGACATCAGCCATGTTGCATGTTGGCCAAAAGACTTGTGGATCAAATCAAATCAATCATTTTATTTGCAATGACATTGCCTCAGTGGGCTTTATGTGTTGTGATTTTGGGCTATATAAATAGAATTGATTCGATTTTTTTGTGAGGACAGCCTTGAAGATCGAGATCATCAGACTTCGAGACTTGTTTAGTGTAGATGGCACAGAAAGTGGTAGCTTGAGGAAAGCTAGTTGAGCTCTTGTCGGTAATAATTAAAAAACGGCAAAATACATCTTTCAACAACTGTTGGGCTGACTTTTTGATGTTGTGCCTTGGCAAATATGTATTTGGAGCAGTTTCTGTGGGAATGTATTCACCTGGTGCCTGTACTACAACACTAAGGCACACTAACTGTCTTCCCCTACAGGAGACTATAAGTTTATGTGACCAGTTGTTTTTTACATTACATTACAGACATTACAGTTTGTTGCTTGTTACATTTGTTATAGACTTGGGGTCTTGACAGAGCAGGGACCTCCTACTACATATACTGTATATAATTCTTAGCCTCACCCTCAATGTCTCCAGTGTTTTCTGAGGTAGAGGGTGAGTCACAGTCTCTTGATTGACAAGTTACAAAATGATCCACTGTCGCTCTGTACACTTTGGATAATACAGAAAAGTGGCCAATATGTTTCAATAGTATTTAGTTATCTGACTACTCTGCTGTTTGGGATAGGTGCAGCACAGTGATTTGGACTATGGTTAGGTCAGCCTGCTCACATGTTTGCATGAGCTATTCTTTTTTCTATTTGTCAGTGATTTGTTGGATTCATGTTAATGTGTATTTTAGACATATTCAGATCTTTTAAAAAAAAAAAAAGATATTTTTAACAATAATTTGGTGCACCCTCTGCAGTTACTGTGAGTGCCCCCAGGGGTAATGGACTCCACGTTGAAAAAAAATACACCGTATGCAAACATATCAAGAAACACACAAAAAAGGCCTAAATGAATTCGGTATTTGACTTTATGCAGCTTGGTTTTTGTAATTGGAACAGGGCCCTTTTAAGAGATGAAGGGTCTTCAAGATTAGATTAGTTAAAGATGCATTAGCCACCTTATAATTTCTCTGATACTATACTTCACTTTACTTGGTTGGGAATATGTTTACATCCTTGTATTTTTTCAAGTGATTTCTCATCTAAAGTGATCTTTTTTTTTTTTTTTTTGAAGTTCAAGTGTATGTATTCTGTAATTCTATTTAAAGTAAAGGAAAATTCTTTGTAATGTTTGTGTCAGTAGTTTTGAGAAAATTGTCCAAAGCATAATTGTATCTTTATATTATGCATACGCATCTGTCTCTGTGGAGAATGTCTTGGAGCTCACCTACTTCTGTGTACCCTTTTTCCAGGCTTTTACAGTGACCATCCCTTGGACTCTGAACAGAACGACGGCATGGGTGAGTAACAAATGTGCATTTATTCTCAAATGGCTACAGACACAAGGTATACAGCCTTGTCAGTATATTTTCTAGCAGAGTACGTTTTAATATGTTTTTCCCACTTCATTCTTCTTCATTCAGTAATCACTTAACTAATTTGATTAGATTTTTCACCACATAACAGTTGTAAATGTGACAAATAAAAGAATTTACATAAACAACCTCTGTGTTCATACCACAATCTGGATCATTTTTACTTTCTGGTATCACATTAAATCACAAGATAGTAGCTCCATCTAGTGGTGAAGAGAGGTACAATTCAACCCTTTTCTTGAATGGCTTATCATTTCATGTCAAATCCACAAGAGGGGAGTATAGACTCAATATTAATAGAGCAATGTATTATCTAATGATGGATCACATGGCTCTTAAATAGAAACTGGGAGTAACGGTGTGTGTGAAATAAAGACTTGCAGCGACATACGAATTAAAACCAGGATCCTTTCTTGCTTCAGGAAGAGAAAGACATCTTTCTTCTTTCCATCTTGTTCCATTGTGTTTGTGTTGATGTGATGAAAGGTTACAGCTCACACCATCATCATTGTGTCATGGATGAAATGCAAACCCAAAATGCGAGATGTGAAAATGTCATAAATGTGTGACTCTTGGCCTGGAGGAAACTGGGAGCAAAGGGCCAGGGGTGAGCCGATGGTCCAATGTTAAGGTCCAGGTTCAAGCGAAGTTCACTCAGGACTCCCCTGGCTGCCATAGCAGCGCCAGGTGGCACCATGGGGGGGTCAGAGGTCAGTTACAGTTCAAAAACTGCTGACCTCGCTTTGACTCTGCGCTGACCTGATTGTGTGCAGCTCTTCTCTGGCCGGGGCTTTCTCATTGCTCCCTCTATAAACCTGCAAGAGGAGAAAGGAGGGGTGAGGTGGGGGTTGCTAAGAAGTGGAAGGAAGCAGGAGTGGAACTATTAAACCTGTGCACACAGTGAATGGCCAGCATTGTTGCGTGTTGCAGGAGGAGGCGTGGATTTATGAGGCTTAGCCTGATTGGGTTGTAAACTTGACGAGGTGGGCTCGCGGCCGCGGCCACTCTCTCTCTCTGTTGGCCCTATTCTCCTCCCAGGATGCCTTGGTGCATGCACTGGGCAAGGGTGATGCTGGGGTCAAGGGAGGCTGCAGCAGGGCTCCTCAGGCTTGTAAATGCTCTGACAGGGGTGGGAACTCGGAGACCCCATTCAATGAGCAAAAACCCAGGTCAGGGGCCAAATAGCTGAGTTAGCAACAGCTGTTTTCAACACTAGCTCTGTAGTAACATCATCTCAGATATCTCAAATCAGTAGGTGTCTTTTTTTTCAAACTGGGAGCATCCAATACCATCTGAACCTGAATTTAACCTGCAGATAGTCTTTGTTGGGGATAGATTTGTAGATCTTAAGGTTATGAACCTATGAGAGTGCAGTGCCGGTAAAGTCCATAAAAGCTGCACGCTTTTTTTTTACTCACTCATCCATTTGGATCATTTTTTTTTCTCTATCCAATTTCTCAAACTGGATGTACATCATCATTTAGCTTTTGCTTTTCCTTAAAAAAATTAATTAGAGGAAGCTTCTTGAAGCACTTAAATCCCTCATTTAAAATATGTTTTGTGACCTGCAATCAGAGCTTGTTTTGACTCCATGGCTCCTCCTCTGGTCACGTCTGGGCTGACCTGGCTCTGTAGACCTTGCTGCACCCCCACCACCATTTAATCCAACCACACAGCTGACCAATAGCTGCTCAGCAGGTTGCCGTGGGGATATCAGGGTTTTTTGGTGACTACCTCTGTCACATGGTTAATCATTACCAGCTGGAGATGGGACTTTTTCTCCTCAACTTGAGTTGTTTCACTGACTGGATCTTCATGCAATTTCGAGTTCTCCGCAGTAACAGTGAATCATAATCTCCTGGAAAATGTATGCAAGAGGCATGAAAATATGGGTAAATAGTAAGTGTTATTTTCATATATATGACATTTTTTACATCCCATGTCAATAATGACTGATAATGACTGTGGTTGATAGTATATAGTTAAAAGAAACACCTGGTTTTGATGAAATATATGTGTTCTGGAAGAATATCTGCTTTCATTGGTCGTTCATCTATCATGAAACATACCTCATACATCAGCACAAGCAGCTATGCCTCCTGTAGCACTGCAAATTCCAGGCCATAAGGGGGCAGTAGATCCATGCCAGACCCATGTGATGTATGCTTCCACGTGCCACCTGCACTCAGTGAACTCAACACCCATATGGAACTACTTGGCTGGAACCCAGCACATGCCTTTCCTTTGTCCTCACATAACTGGGCTAACTTCATATGCCTGTGTCCAAAAGTCACCCAGGATCACCAGGTTTTCATTTTCCTACATGCTACACGTGGAGCAGTCAGACACTTTTCTCTGCTCATATCCCTCTCTTTGTTTCTTTGAGCTGTTTTTCTCCTTTAAAGTGGCTTTCACTGTTAGCTTCAGGGCTGTGTTTGGCTGCAGTGAATGTGTAGATAAGTGGATGAAGAATGAAGGCCACAAGTAGCATTTTTCTTTCAGTTAATTTTCCCTTTCATCTCCCGTGGGTGCCCCAGCCTTCTGCACTCAAAACATGGCGTGAGCACTGCAGAGTGTTTGGGAGCTGCTGCTGCTACTGCTGACCTCCATGCTTTCTTATCATTTTAGCCTTTAATAATTCATGATTAGCCCCGATTTGAATCACCGTCCCTTTTTCTTTTCTCGCTTGATGCAACTTGCGCTGGCATTAGACTCGGGGTCAGCCTGCGGAGTGTTTCCAGGTCAGGGAGAACTGGGTCACACTGTTCCCAGTGTCAGTGTCTATAACTTCACAGTATGTGATGACAAAGCCCTACTCCACAGGGATAAACAAGCAGACTTTTGTGTGGTCGTAATATATATGTAGCAAGCGGTATCTGTCCGTCGCATATAGGCCTCTGTAGATAAACTACTTTTCTCCAAGCCGCAGCAAACCTGCGCTGACATTTCATTAAGACATTCACTTATTTGTTTGTAGATTAATCCCTCATTTTGAAGTCAGTAATGTAACCCAGAGCTTTAAAAGGCTGCAGACTTTAAGGAGCTTAATTTTAAAGAACTGTGGGTTTTCAGAGAGGTTTTCACTGTGACAAGAGAGCGAGAGAGAAAGAGAGAAACACAAACGGAAAGATAACTGATGAGAAAAAAAAAAAGCCTTAATATGTTAGTCCAAAACAATTGAAGACAAATGTACAGGGACAATAATTAACCGTGACCATCAATCTAAGATTATATAATAAGTATAATTTTGCAATTATATTATCATCTCTATCTCGAGGTCAGTCTATGTGAGTGTAGAAATGGTATTAGTTCTCCTCTTTATCAAAACAGCTGAATCATCGAGACGAGAAGAATCCCAGGCTGCTTCTTATTGTCCCCTCTGACATTTTACCACCTTCAGCACAGGAGTAAACTGACGTGTGGCAGCAAGAACAGATCCAAATACCCCAGCATGTTAACACAACCTTAGGGCAATTAGTGTGAGATTATTTCCATATGTCCATATCTCCTTCAATTACATGCTGAAATGTGGTTATGAGGCTGATTAACTGTCCAAGAATCGTGGGATCATTCTACTTTTAAAAAGTGCGTGTATTTGAGTGATTTGATTTGAACTGAGGCAGAATTTTGCATGTTTCTCTCTTTCACCTCTGTGTGTTAGTTACAGTGTGGGTGAGTGTCCTGTAATTACCCAAGTCCCAGCACACAGCAGCCAGTCTGTTTTAAAAGTGTTCTTAACAGGATTCCTTCTAGTCTTGATTTCTCTTAAATATCGCACGCACACACAAAGTTTGGGAATTTGAGGTCAGGGGATGTCAGAAT
Organism: Sparus aurata; assembly: GCF_900880675.1. Lineage (NCBI taxonomy): Eukaryota > Metazoa > Chordata > Actinopteri > Spariformes > Sparidae > Sparus > Sparus aurata. Next base: position 1,889,465 of record NC_044191.1, on the reverse strand, counting down.
ATACAAAGAACAGTAGCTTTGTGAAACATAGCCAACAGGATTTTCCACAATGTTTCACACATTTGTTGCAGCCCAAGTAGAGTGGACAGCAGACAACAATAAACTGGAATAAACAGAATAAAGAATTTGAGGTCATGGAAACTGTCATGTTTAGTAATGGAAAATCACATTATAGTCTTGGAATTTAACATCTGGGTCAAGGTAGGAAGTTTGCTTTAGGCAACATACTGAACTCCCTGTCAGTTGAAATGACTACACTGAGGGTACAGTCAACAGGAGTTAGAAATACAAAACTTAACATCTGTGAAAACATTTGTTTTTTATTTATCTAGATTATTTTAAACATTAAGATTTCTGCATGCACATTATTACAAAAGAGATGAATGAAATCCTGTTTGTGGTGCTTACAACTTTGAAAAATGAAAAAAATATCTATAACAACATCTTCTTAGAAACGTGTCCTAGCTCTGGATTGTCTGGAGATCTATTCCGTACATCCTGCAGATGAACATCTATTATCATTAGCTCCTGTGATACAGGTATATCTGTAATGAGATGTTGATAATCTTTTTCAATTGTATGAGCACCGCAAATGAAATTCCCTCCACTTCCATTATGTTGGAACTCTAACAGCCAAATATCTCAAAACCTGAACTACGAAGATCACAACAATCTGTGTCCAGGTTGGTGGTTTTCAAACTTTTTTTGCCCTTGGCAAAGGGCAAACCCAGCTCTCAAGTCACACCTGTATTCTTTGCCGTTAAAACTAGCCTCTATAATACGTCTTATCCAATCACTCTGTGGATATATATTTTTGAACCCCTGGAAGGTTTGGATAGGATCTTTTTGGGGATAGAATTTGCCTCTGTATTTGTAAAAGAATTTGTACAAAGGACTGATATTGTAAATTAAAAACTCATTAATTAATTAATTCCTTGTTGTATGACTGTATATTGCAATAATAGTCTGTTTGTAACAAAATCTCACAGCATATCATTTGGGAACCACTGGTTTAAATAACACCTTTGGTTAGAGAGAAAATATGAATAACTAATTTGGGTGACCTTTTTAAACCAAGCTTTAAGCAATGTAATACTATAAAAATTGGAAGGGCAGCTAGGAATAACTCTTTGAAAACTCAGAACTTCCGTGCTAAGATATCCTTCACATCATTCTACAAAGTCCATGCAAAACTTTGGTATACATTCATTTTCCACATAGCAGTTAGATTTATTCAGCAGTCTTGTTTGAAGCCCATTGCACACTGGTTACTGAGGTGTTTGAACCGCAGTCTGCATTCATTGATCAGTGAGTTATTTTAATGTAAACCCACCGACAGCAATGAATGTTTATTGCAGCCTTAAGAGTGAACGCCTCCTGCGTCACAGCTGATCAAATGTCTGATGGATTGTGTCCTGGCCAATTGAAGGTCAGGTTTGATTTGTTGTCCACCCACAGACTGTGGCTCTGCATTTTTCCTTGTTGTGAGTGCAGAACTGAAATGACATGGCCTCCAGAGGATCATTTGCATGTGAGCGTTGGCATCCCTCAGGGTACAGTCAACGGTCGATGGTTTTGGTTAGAGCTCAAACTCACCGACAGCGTTGAATGTTCACTGCGGGCACCAGGAAGGAATGTGTGTCTCGCCATCGGATTGTTTGATTGATGGTAGCAATTAAACTTGCCAGAGAAAATCAAAATTTACAAAATATAAGTACCAAAACCCAAGTTACCCAGTTTATTTTAATTTCTCCTCAGCCTCTTTTCGCTGCAGTTTGAGACAGACAAGCGTTGGAAAAACCCAGAAATGTTCTGCTGTCACTCGTTTCTTGGTTCTCATCCAGACCACATATATATTTAAATGTCTGCAATTTAAATCCCAACACATGTTTTGTAAGTCTGCTATGATGTCAGACCTGTCACAGTTGGTTCAAATAATGGAAAATGCTGACTTTCTACTGATAATCATCACTTAGCTTCATGTTTTTTAGTATCACAATCCTGTGTGTGTGTGTGTGTGCTTCTGTGTTTCTTTTGGCCTGTTCCGAGCAACTCCATGCCAGGATGTGTTACCACCCATGTCGATGTGGAGGTTTAAATGACGTTGATGAGAAGCCAGCAGGAGCGAGGAGAGGTGGTGATGCAAATGTTCTGTTTAAAAGAGCCCTGCAGACATGGTGAATGCCATCATGTTGTCATCATTATCACCTTCCACAAAACTCCTTACAAAACTCTCATCCGTCTCCATCGAGCTTGTGCTTCTTTTAACGTCAGCCTGCAGCAAGAAGAACAAAAATAAAGGGAAAAGAATCAGAAATGGCATGAATAAAAAGGACCGGAGTTGACGTCAGTCAGGCTTGTAGAAGGCGGCGAACTGGCACAAGTGTGATCAGAGAACGCCGCTGTGCCCCTCAGCTTAAACTAGTGCACTGCAGTGTTGAGCTAGTTAGAGATTACTGCTCCCTTCACCCTGCGCTGAACCTTAGCTACTGCTCTGGGAGTGCGCCTTCCTGCGTTTGCCTCTTTGAGGTTGGAAAATCATGCAGTCATGTTTTATTAATGCTCTCTCTGTCTGTCTCCCTTTTCTGTCTTTCTCTCCCGTCTTGCCAGCTTCCCTCAACACAGACAAAGATTTGGAACACTGTATTTTGTTTGTTCTGCATCCTCTTTTCACGTAGAATTTTGGCACTTCATGTAGGTTGGGGTTTTTCATTTGAAGAGGTACTGAAACCTGCGAGGGAGGTAGTCGATATATGATGCAGCTCATTGTAGAGAGATTTGTTGCAGTTCTGCAGGATTTGTGTTATTTTAGATCAATCAGATGGAAAATGAGAGAATTGGATCTGCAGATTTTCTGTGTTCTCCAGACTCTCAGAAAGCAGCCACACTCTCCTGCTCTCTGCATAATGAATGAACACTTTGGGAAGAGGGAGGCACAATTCACATTCTCCTGCTTTGACACAGTTCACTGACCATGGAGACGACATCATTAATACCACAATATAAGACAAAGCATTTCTCCTTTTCATGTGTAACATGAATTATTTTCATCACAGGCATCGTTCCTGTCTGTTGCTTCCACCCAAACAAAAGCCCAAAAGTCAGGTCAAGATGAATTTGCGTTGAAGATTTTTTTTTTTATCTTGAATCAAAATAACAAACATGGTGTTTGTTGTTTTAATAGATGGATAAATAATTGGAAACAGCTATTTTTTGGATAGTAACTTTAAAGTTTTATTCATATGCCCACTTAACTGTACAAGCTATGGCCAGCTATCATTCTTTTTTACAAATGTTTTGTATCTCTAAGAAAGTCTTATTATGCCTCTTTAGTTCCTTTTAAAAAGTAGAAATTCTTCCCTAATTCTTTATTTCTCTATGTGTTTGGGACAAGGTGGGAAGTAATAGTTTTTTCAGTCTCTCTGGCTCGAGCTTCAGTGGCTTCCCTTCTTGGCACTTCCACCATTTGGCTTCATGCCCAAGACACAAAGAGCCCCCCCCCCCCCTCCTTTTTTTTTTTCATCTGACTTGACTTCCGCTCCCTCTACACTTGGGAGAACTTATGGGAAATGTGTGTACGTTAACTGACTTATTCATTGGTTGGAGGTGTGGCTGTACTTCCGCGTGTCAAGGTTCTTGACAATACCACTGCTGCCATGGTCCCGAGAACCTTTGCATAACTGACAAACTTGCAAAAGTATAGCATGTTTAAAAATAGCTGGGTGAGCATGAGAGCCTGACAGGGCCAAAGTGAAGAGTGCAACAGTGTGACTGAACCAGTGTGAACCCTGCGTCGTCAGCACATTCCAGGGGTTGGACAATGAGAAGCACACAGTGTACTCTCTGTCGTGTTGCCTGCATAACTGACTGGTCTGAAGCCAGGTCTCCACACTGCTGGAATCGAGGTAAAGGCAACACAGTTGCAAAAAAATAAAAATAAAATTGTGAAATTGGCCAAAATTCAGAAGATTAGATTTCAGTTATGTTGGGACTGCACATATTTGAAAGCATTTAACCTGTTTCTGATGTGAAAAGGTGAACATAATGTCAGGGATAATATTAGACTGAACTAAAAAGTAGGTCCTCCAGAGTTATCAATGTAACCATGGTGCTGTGGTTTCTCTTTCGATAGGATTAAGCCTTGTGAAACGCTCAGGGAGCTAAACACTGACTAAAATATGAAGACCTGGTCCAAGCGGGGATCTATTCTCAGACTAGACCCCATGCAGCATGAACGAGATCCAAAATGACTGTTTCTCTCAGTTAGAGTTGAGGTTAATCAGCACATTTTGGTTAGGCTTCTGGTACAGTCTGAAAAATCTCAGCCAGGAACTGAAATAGTTGAGTCAGGAACTACTCCGGGAGTCCCTGGATTGAAAGATGACACCCCCTACCTATACAACTTGACATTCCACTGGACTGTTACAGTAAACAACCACATTCTGGCTTTCTGTCATCATGACCCAACTTTTTGTTGTATTTCTCTTACTTTTCATTTCACTGTGGGCATTTCACAAAATCTCAAACTATGACAAGATGGTGCCCATCATGTGAGGTAAAATCAGATTAGGAAACATGTAGGATCCGTTCCCCGCTGCATGACATTCCAAGCTTGCTTCCTATCAGTCCATTTCCTCTGACAGTACAAATGTTTTGCTCACATTACTATACCCACAGTCAACCCGACACTTCCAGAATAGCTCAGATGCCTTTTCAAAAATACTCAGGCTGGGAAGCTGCCAGCATATGCTCTTACACACTTTCCCATCCCATCATGCCTCTTGACAATTGTTATTATTCAATCCACTGGCACTGCGAGAAATCTCCTAATGGATGTGCAAGAGCAGATTAAATTGCTAAAATCATTCGCGCCGTGTGTGATCCTCTTCGTAGGCAAACTCAATCAAATTCAACAAATATGCCTTAATTGCTGTGTCAGTCACAAAATGGGCTTCAAGTAATATTGGACATTTTGATATCTGCTTGAATTAAGAAGTTTCTACTGAGATGTAGCGGTGCAGTGGGTTCATACACCATCATATTTCGCTGTCACACTGCTGTGTTGTCACACATTTGTAAAGTAGAATGAGCTGTGATATAATGCTACTGATATCAAATGTGGATGTCACTAAGTAAATAATACTGATAATGATACTGATAACACTTAGCAGTCACAGCAATATTCTCTTGTAATTTGATTGCTTTTCAGTTCTCAAAACATTTTCGGAGCTTCACAGCAAAACAGCATAGCAGAATTCTCCTGAACCACTGGAGTCGCTGGGAACTAACATTGCTCCATACAGCCTGTCTGCTTAATTCCGCCCTCAGGAAGCCCTGGCATCCAAAATTGATTTGAAAAGACGTTATTTACCCCCTTTTAAAGAAGAAAAAATCTGTGTAGCTACTTAGCTAAAAGAGTTGGCATCACCCATTATAAAGTAGATATGATGGTAATAAAGTAGATTTTGGAGGCATAAATTCCGTCTTTTCAGATCAATTTTGGACCTCGGGGCTAGAACTTGGTCACGCCTGATGAGCTGTACGGAGCTGTTTTCAGTTTTTTATTTTTTGTTTTACATTCAAAGCAAGTCCTCAGTAACTTCAGTTGTTTAGGAAAATGCTGCAATGCAGTGGGTGTAGTGTTTAATATATGGGTCTTAATGGGCTTAGATCCCCCTTATCATCTTTAAAGACACAATATTAGTACATTACCAATTTATAAACGCACATTAAATGAACCGACAACAATTTGTGATGGCCATCATTAAGCAATTGTAATTATAATAATAATGATAATAGTAATAATAGATTTATTTGACTGTTAACATAACAATGAAATCAAAAACATTTATTAAGCAAATGTAAATGTTTCTCAACATCAGTTGCATCTTAATAAAAGCCATCCAGGTGATGTTTATAGATGAACTACACAGTATTTATTCATAATTTTAACCAATTACTATCAACTTTATAAACCATTTATTAAGAAAATGTTTATTGTAAAACATTGCACAACATTTCATTTTTTGTTGAGGGTAAAAGGATTGCTAACTACAATTTGATTAACCATAGTTTATTTTCCTATTTTTAAAGGCGGTTAGTGTTACTAAGTGTTACTAATGAACCCTGTCTTTGGTAAAACTACAGAATTTTACAGCAACTTTTTGGTCATTGTTTGACATGCCTTAGTGCATTTCTTTGGATCAAGTGTTGCATAAAATGATAAATGACTATTGAAAAGTCATGCTGGCTGAACCTGGGTACAGGCAGCAGCGTCCAGGCCGGCCCTGCTCCAGCGCCAGGGACTCCTCAGGCGTAGCGCCAAGCCTCTCCAGAAACACCCTGCCTCCACGTGCCTCGGATCATCCTGCCAAGGCTCCGGGGGTTTCATTTGCAACCTTAACTGTGGTCGAGCCAGCTCCTATCTCTGCTGCCAGCTCCTCTCAGCATTAACCCAAGACTCTGTCTTGATGATGCCATACTGTTTTCTCTAACACACTGCTCTCACTGCTTATGACTTACCTTTCCCCCCCATCTGCTCCTCAGTTCCTCCTTGCAGCAGCAAGTATCCTCACCCTTTGCAGTGCTGACTGACATGCCTGTCTCTCTGCCCTGTTTTTCTCTCCGTCTCTGTCTCTTCGCTCTCTGCTGTGCACCTTTGAACCCAGCGTTGATGCACTTGATCACGTCATGTCAGTCTGGCTCTAGTTGACTTATCCACTCTTGCAGCATGCCCGAGAGAACTGCACTATATGTCACACTCCTCTCTCTTCTCCAAAGCTTTGTAGGCTCACTTCAGTCGTGAGTACTGAGGCTAATGAATATGTATCCCAGGCTCTTTTTCGCAGCAGTTATGAGGATATCTAACAAAGCGGGACGAGAGAGCCCTTTGTGGTTCTCTTCTGGATTTAACCGTGACATTTTTCTGGAGCCTGCTGCCACTTTTTATCTTCAACAGACTTTATCCCCAGGTCAGACTCGCGGCCCCTTTTTGAACGCTGGCATTGTCAAAGCGCACTCTCAAAGTCCTCGCTCCAACTATGATATTTCATTATTCGAATCTCAGGGTCTTAATTGAGTCATTAAGCGCAACAAATATTTTGACAAACGCAAACATATTTATCCTTAAGGAAACCCAAACAAAAGGTTATACAACACTCACTTATGGCACATAATCCATGTTTTTTTTAATCTTTCGAGTTGACGCAGTGCAGTGGTGGGATCGGCAGCGAGCTCGGGGATCAGTGTTTTCCTCATCTGCCCAGTGCTCAAACTCGCTGCACCCTGGACAGAAGTAATAAACCGCAGGGAGCAGGGAACCGGGAACCGGGCCACCACCATCATCATCAACATCTTATAACACCCTCCTGCACCCACCCCACCCACAAAGCAGGGAAGCCTCACACTGGGAGATTCAGAAATAGCACAGAGCAGGGAGCAGAGGAGTGAGAATCACCAAGCGGCAATTCTGATTTCACATTTCCGTTATCAGGAGCCAGCAGTGTGAGCCAGCATGGGAATGACCTGGATGCTGATCGACCTTTATTCTGCCTAGATGATGCCTCTGCCACCTTACAGCCACACAGACCTAGTCGATCTAAATAATGCTGCTGAAGTGTTTAAAAAAAACTGAGCAGAAAGAGTATGAGAAGCAAAACACCCTGAAAACCTCGGCAACATACGTCAATGGGAGATTTGCTTAGTACCAAATCTTTTCGTTGAAGTGCTCAATTTTGCCTTTTCACTGCTGTGATTACCCATCGCACCTACCTATGCCACACCGTCCTCCATTATTAGCTCCAGTTAAAATCACAGCCCCTAATACCTGCATTGTTAGCGCCTTCTTACACTGACTAGACTGAACAAGGCCATTCTCCTCTCTGTGTTTTGTCTACGGTGCCATTTTATTCCTATAAAGCCACGTTTTACCCAGTTTCTTTTTGCGTGACAAACATTACAAAGCATTGCGCCCGGTCCCAGTGGGGGAGTGTGTTGCTGTGTTGCACCAGCAGGGACACTGTGTCCTTAATGCGCTGTACCATGCTTTGTGCTATGTTGACCTGATCAGCTCCGCCTAAGCCAAAGTTAAGCTCATCTTTTTCTCGACTGTATTTTTGAAACACAGGCGACTGTTGACTCCACTGTGGATAAAACACATGGAGCTCATGAATGTTATTTTTAGAGATGTATAAATGCAAACTCTGAATGGCAGAGGAACACTGCGCTATAAGTCGGGGATGTTTGAGGCGAACATTGTGGCAGTTTGAATTGGCTGATCCTCTGCATAGCAGTTTGACGACTGTGCAGCAGAGTTGTTGAGGCCAGTGCTTCGGAGAGTTGCTCAGAGACTTAACCCTCCTCCCCGGCACCTTCCTCCTCTCTAGCAGAGGAAAATCTCTGCTGAATTCATGTCTCCTTTCAGATTTCTAAGAGGCGTTAAACCTTTCTGGATTAAAGAAGGTAATCTGACAGGCAGAAGATTGTATTAGCCGGAGTGTTGGCAGAGCTTTTAATTTCTCCTCTTTTTTCATTTCCCCCTCTGAGCCTGCCTCTCCTGCTGACCTGCTAGATGGTATTATTGTGTTTTTCTTTTGAATTACAGGAAAAACATCCACATCTTCCCATACTATTCACTCTCTCCTCTCCCTCTCACACGCTCACTATCCCACTCTTTCCATATCTCCCCTCATCCGCTCTCTCCTACCTCTCTTCTGCTCTTCCAGCAGTGACAGCATACTTGTGTGAACCCATGATTTATCATTTGCTAATCCGTGATGATTATGGAGCTTTCCACACGGCCCTTATCTGTTGCTGAGCCCGCTTTTCACTCCATAGCTGCCAATTATCTTTCAGGCAGCCTGCAAACAGACCTGTCTCTGTCAGCCAGGTGCAGAGCTGCCACCAAGGCCTCTTACGCTTTATATACTGAAGTATGAATGCAATGGTGCAACACCTACAGGCTGCCTGGGTACATGTCTTTTTGGTCCAAGTACTTGTTCAAATGTCAAACTGAGTGATCAAATTCAATATAATGTTTTATAAATGTTTGTGCACTTTTACCAAAAGCCTAAATTCATGTTCAACATTACCTACAGAGGGCAGGATGTTGAGCTCTAGAAGGTTTTGACATGGACACTTAAACTGCTTGGAAGACTGGAGCCAGTCATGGCATTACTTCACTCACAAAGAGATGACAAGGGTAAACAACCAACTGAAAACTGTTGGAGCCGCTGCAGGGACAAATGCCTCTGACGAAATTTTAAGCTGTAGATCTGAATTTTTGTCCTCGACAGGCCTTAATGCGGATAGCTGATATTAATTTAGTAACATGCTGTTTTGGCTAAAAATACAGCAGAGAGGATGCTGTATCACAAGCTTTTACTTATTTGACTTGACATCCTGAAGCTTGGATATTAGTATATCAGCATCAAGGTCAACCTTGTACTAGCGTGCCAAATCCGCCACCCACACAGTCAGGACTGAGAGCTGTGATGGCGATGCCTCACTGTGACTCATCCAACACTTCCTGTAGCCAGGCGGCAGGACAGCCAAGGTTGGTGTGTGACAGCATGAGGTTACAGGGAGCGAGGCCTCGCCCGCGGGGAGGGTATGCAGATCGCAGCGCGCTCAGCTGATGTGGCGTTCAATTGTCAGCGTAATGGGAAGTGACGTGCACATCAGAGCAATGTGGGTCAGAGCGCCAGACGACCAGCCTGCGGCCTGTATCTGCTCCGCCTGTCTAATCTGCTGTAGCCCGACCAGACGAGACTCTCTAATCGACCCTGATATTCACTGAACACACATTACCATCTCCCCTCACGCTCAGGAACGCAAACACACACAGCACGAAGAGGGTTCTCTATCTTAGACACTCGAGAGATTCTAATGTAGTGGGTGTCGGTGGAACGCAGTTCTCATGTAAGACGTTGAATCGTTATTTAATTGCGAAGCAGGTAGGGAACAAGCTTTTGAAAGAAACTAGCACAGTACCCCCAAATCCTGCTGGTTCAGCCAAACATGGCTAAAGGGCCCAGCAAATCTGTTGGACAAACTAGCAGACCAATTTCTCTTTTGTACTTGAGACCAATTTCAATTCACTGAAAGCATAAGAAATCATGATTTTACACTGCCATGTATCTCCACATCTCTGCTCCTCTTCCTTTGATGTCACGACCAGTATATTAACAATATTTTCCGCCTTTTGTAGGTTGTAAAATATTTATGCAGAAGGCTAAATATAAATGCTGCAGTCTGTGGTTTCCTTGCAGTGTGATATAGATTGAGCTGTGATTTTTCAGTGGGTGAAAAATGGGTCGGATGGTGCAGAGCTTAATAGGATTCCCATGACATGGTTAGGGACTGGCTTCTGAAGGGAGCAAGAGGAAGAGAAGGGAAAGGCTGGGGAGGGGGCACCAAGCAGTGATGTTGGAGAAAAAAAGAGCGCAAACTTTTGCGAGTGTTTGCTTAGCACCTGCGTATGGACTTAACAACTCCATCGTAGCCAGAGGGAAGTGACACATGGGGGCCTTGAAGTGTTTTGACATTTTCTGCTCAAACAGGTTTTTTACGGCTGGGGGAAGAGGCCCGGAGGAGTTCAGCCTGCGCGAATCTGCCTCTGCCTCATCAAAGGCAGTAATTTCCTGTTCATTTCAGGCCCCCATCCCCCAACCCAGAGCTCTTGTCTGCTAATCCCACCCCTGCAAACTGCCCACACTACCCCAACCCCCACCCCAGGCCCCCCTGCTGGTGTCCTGCCCGCCTGTGCCTCAGCCTGCTACACTCCAGGGCTGGGGACTGGGAGGCTATATGCTTTGTGTCAGCAGGCTCACGGCTGAGCACTAACAAATCCTCATTGTCCTGTGCGGGAGTGGTGACAGAGGAGGAGGAGGGGGGCATCGCTGTCTGGTTTCTATTCAAATCCAGGTACACACGCAGGCCTAGGACGGAGCATGGGGTGCAGAGAGGCTTACAGAGCTCCAAGCCGGGGACTAAAGTCCAGCTCTGGCCGGGCCGGGCCGGGCCGGGCCAGGCCAGCCGGGCGGAGGTGTGGGGTCACAGGAGCCTCTTGCACAACTACTGTCTTCTCTAAATTGAAAGCTGATCAACAAGTGATAATTGATACTGGACTTCACAAAACCACCAAGGTTCTTTGGCCATTTTAAGCCCTAAATGTCGAGTCCCTCACATCTACTTCCACAGATTCCAAGTGTTATCATTTTCTCAACAAAGGACTTTGGCTACCTGTAATCCTTCCACAATCTGCTATGTTTGTGCTGTCACTACTTGTGAAAGAACGCAGTGTTTTTTTTTCTCATTTGGACACACAGCACTCTTGTATAAGAAGCTGTATGTAGGCTGAAGTGCATAGTGTAGAAGCATGTGTTTCACTAAAAGGCTCTGTTGATTGGGGTTACGGAGTACGACTTCAGTAACCAGCCATTGCCGGTGATGAAGGCTGAGATGTGTATCTGGGTAACAAGACTCTACATGTAGAGGCATTTCAGAAAATGAGTTGTACTGTGCTCTCAGTCTGAGAGCCTCAGATGTGCTACATGTACACAGCCTAAGTTTACTTTTAATGAATGTTTTCCAGACTTCAGTCAGGACTGTTGTTTTTATGTTTTTCATCAGAATTTGTGACCTAAAGTGACGACTCTTGCTTTGCAGTTCCTGTAGCAGCTGTGTGTAGCTTCAAAGAGCTGCTTTTTCTCGTCATCACCAGTCCTCAGATTTCAATCCAGACTTATTTATGTGTGTGTTGTTTGTTCGTCCTGGTGTTAAGCCTTTGTGCTGTCTGTGAATGTGTTTTTCTGAAGGGTTGACTACAGCAGCAGCCGTGGTGTACATCTGTGATCCAGGGCAATGTTTTTCGCAGTTGTTCCTACTCCTTCTCTCACTCAGCTTTTTGCGGTGGATTAAGAGCTTTGGACAAAAGCAGACTGGAACAGAAAATATAGGGACAGCCCGTATTTCCTGTCACTAAATACATTCCAAACCTAGCGACCCCCACGCAAGCCGGCGGGGAAAACCAGCAAAAAAGGGAATCGAAAAAAACAACCTCTGTGAAAATTACAGTCTCTCCTATTCTTCCTCTTTGGTCGCTGTCTATATTTAACATCCTCCTACATGTACACTTCCTTTGCTGCATTTTCCTCCCTTCACCGTAATAGTTTTTGCTAACTTTAGCAAGTCATTGATATTTTTTTTTTTGACATTTTTGATTTGGCATCATTGCCGCTTTACAGCAGTTTTCGACACAAACTGCTGCTTGAAGATTTTCACAATGATGTAGGGGAATTATTTTTAGATCATTCAAGTGATGCCTCTCACAGATTTTTAACCTGCTGAGCACGCTGGGGTTTCTCAAAGTGGGAGAAGGCGAAGTGCAAGATGAGCACTTTTGAGAAGTGGTCATGAAGTAAAGCGTAGTTGCCCCTAGCCCCAGCGGCAACTCTAACCCTCATCTTAACTCTAAAGGCGGGGTATCCCCTCCCCTTGTGGAGCAGAGCAGCAGCTGGCTGACCTGTCCCCTCTGCTGCAGCCTCTAATGGCTGACCTACCCTGTCTGGACGGCCCTTCTCGCTTTTGTCTACTGTCTGGCTCAGTTCCTCCCAGTCAAACATCGCTACTGGCTACCGCAGTCCGCATTCCCACAGAGCAAGCTTTTGAAAAAACGACACACACACACACACACACACACACACACACACACACACACACACACACACACACACACACACACACACAGACTTTTCACACTTGGCACACTTTGTCCAGTGCACACAATCTCTCTGTCTTCCTCCCTCTCTCGCACATACATCCTTTTCTAAACTCTCCCACACACAGCCTCTGTCTGGTTTCACACATACACAGTTTAAGACAAACTGTACCAAGCACAGATGCTCTCACTCACAGCATGAACAAATAGAAATGTCTTGTGCCTGCTCGAAGTGAAAATTACAACTCCTTTTTTTTTTTATTTGTAGAAATGCAGTAATGTGTTTTGAAGTTGCTGCTCGTGCATTAGTATGAAACAAAATAAGATTAAATGTAAAAGTGGTAATGGGAAGTGTTAAATGAGTGAAGTTAGAAATGAAAAGACTCTGTGAAGGACAAGCAGTTGAAATACTCACCTGAAGCGTGGCCAAAAGTTCGGCAGCGTGATTCTGTGGTGACTGGATGGCAGAAAATAATCAAACACGAGAGCGAAAAGCTTCCATATTAGTGGACAACCTCATGTAGACAGGCTGAAAAGTTGCTGCTTAAATGGGTTGAACGGGTTCCTCTCTCTGTCTGTCTGCCTGTCTCTCTCCGTGTCTCTCCCAGATCTCTCTCTCTCTCTCTCTCTCTCTCTCTCTCTCTCTCTCTCTCTCTCTCTCTCTCTCTCTCTCGCTCTCTCGCTCTCTCTCTCTCTCGGTTTCTCCCTCCCTCACTTGCAGATACACTCTCATGACACACCGTCTTTCAGTCTGATCTCCCTGGCTCTAGTGGGACCTCGGCCAGTAGTTTGCAAGTGCCTTAAAAATCTCTCTCTGTCTCTCTCTCTCTCTGTCTCTCTCTCTCTGTGTCTCTCTCTCTCTCTCTCTCTCTGTCTCTCTCTCTCTCTCTCTCTCTCTCTCTCTCTCTCTCTCTCTCTCTCTCTCTCTCTCTCTCTCTCTCTCTCTCTCTCACCCTTCCTTGCTCTCCTTCTGTGCGTCTACATAGGCACATGCATTCCCACATGCATGCAGCCCCTCCTCACACGCTCACACACATACACACAAGCCTGGCTACGGCGCAACTTATTGAGCTGCTCCACATTTTCTTGCATGCACTATATATGAGGCAGTTGATGGACAGGAGCACACACAGTCATGTGTGGAGCAAGGGCTGCTGTGATTGGCTGAAGGCCCGGGAGCTGAGTGGGGGCAGGGGTTGCTGTGATTGGTCTGAGCTCAGACCATTGAAAGTGGAAGACTTTTCTATTGAATGGCTGCTGCTTTGGGTGGAGTTTGGATGACACTGCTCGGGAAAAGAAAAACAACATTCTGAGACTATTGTGTCGTTATTGGAGTTTTAACAGCTGTGGTTTGACGGTGGAGATATAGGATGTATTCTTGTTACGTTTGAGAGGCTTAATATGAAGGCAAATAAAAAACTTAAATCATTACTAAATTATCAACAATCTCCTATAAGATTTTGAATAAAATCTCTTACGTAAATGTTTCAGGTCTGTAATGTATCCATACACCTTTTCACTAATGCTTACTAATTAATTTTTTTTTCAATAAAAATTAGTCAGCAGACAGGAAAGGATGCAAATCTAAGTTTGATATTGGTTGTTGGATCAACAATATCGAGGTTAGTGAATGAATATGAATTATTATCCGCGTACCATGTCTCCATTAAATAAATGTGTTTCAACCTAACTGAATAGTGACAATAAACGTTGATTGCGTGGCCTCACATCACCTGTGGCTCGGCCGAAAAGCTGCACTTGAACACACCACAAAGACTACAGCCAATGGCATATGTCCTGGCCTGCGTGACAGGAAGTACCTCTCCATACTAGGTGGCAGTAGTCTGCATTCTATGACACCACTGTTGCGAATATAGCCACTTCTAATTAAGATGTCAGATAGAAATTGTCATACTCACTTGTGGAGACCAGCCAATCAGGGTGATTTCTCCCACCGTTGCCGCAGATTCTACATGATCAATCAGCTGAAGAGCCACCAACAAGCACTGACCGTCTCAGTCAGCCTGGTGTGTCAGGGGTCATAACAAAGAGTCTCAGGCAAAGTTTGAGCTGCAACACTGTTCAGAAATTGTAAACATACTAAAACAATGCTTAGTTGCCCTAAAAAGACAAAATATATAAACCACATGCAAAACAGAGTGCTGTCTGGATATTGAACTTAGTACAGACCAAAAAGCAAAATTGGAATTTTATTTCTGGACAGATCTGTAATCTTGTTTCTTAATATAATTGTGAGGGTAACATCCTCAAACATGTATTGCCTATTATTGCTTGACTTGGATGTTGGAGCTTTACTATGCATAGTAATGTAAGGTCAAGGTAATTTTGACACCAGAGGATTGTTTTCACATATTTACATTTAAGGGCATTATCAGACGCTTTTGTCCAAAGCGACTTCCAGTAATTCATACATACATTCATACACTGATGGTGGTGGCTGCCATACAAGGTGCCGACCAGCACATCAGGAGCAGCACACACACACACACACACACACACACACACACACACACACACACACACACACACACACACACACACACACACACATATATGAATAAACATACAAACAAACAAACAAACAACCCAGTCCACCACAATCGTAGTGTTTTATGACATTGGTGCTGCTGATCTCTTGAGGGTCCGTCAGCGAGTATTGCTCTTGTGGTATGGACGTATTTTTGTGCTGATATGTCCTCACAACACTGGTAAGACAAACATGTGTGTACATGTGTATGTTTTCCATCCTCCTGAGTGATGATGGCAAAGCGAGGCCTGGAGTGCCGCCAAGTGCTTTCATTCACACCTGATTAGATCACTTTGACCTGGATAACATGCAGCACTCACGCTTGGCAACACGCTGTCACACAAGCCTTTTGTTCAGCTTTAATAAAATACTGCTCTGGCACACTTGCCTCCAATTGAGATTAAGTACAGATACCTTGGTGGAGGTGAGATCAGCTGAGTTACTCTACCTGTCCATCTTGCATGTGGTTTATTCACTTGGATCACATGGTCACTCTTTACATGTAGGCCATACAGATCAATTCTGAATTTTCTGTTCTGCCTGACTCGTATGATAGGACAGCAAATCACAAAGCACAGATTTGTTGTCAGTGACATGTCTGCATGTCTGCATTTCTGACATTCTGATCTCATTGTGTTAATATTTTGTGAAACTATCAATAGTCATCGCTACAATATTGTTGCAACATTCCTATTGATATCCATATTTGATTTAGATTTGATTTGATTGATTAAGTGCTTTTGAGGAGATTTTTAGTTTATTGAGATATTATTGTGTACATATTGCAATATGACGTAAAAATATTGCAATATAAGGCCTGAATGCCAAGCCCAAGTATTAAACATTTTTTACATTGAATGCCTGCATTCTTGGTAAGAAATTGTTCAAGAAACAGCAACTCTTACATTGAAAAAGATATATTTTCTTCTTTTTTTAAATTAAAGTATTCATCTATGTCTTTCCAGTACATGGATACGTCTAGGACATGCAGGTGAAAAGTTGAAGCTCAGCTGAATCAAAAGATACACCAAAATCCCATAGGTGTCTTGGGTAATGAATCTTGCTAGTTAGCAAAACAGTCAACAATTCATCAGAGTTAGTTGGGTCTTGGTGTGGTAGGACAGCCCAGGCACATCAAACTGACATCAAAGAGCTGGTTCTCCTCTCCTGCACTGATCCACTGAGCGGAAATACCAATCAGAGCCATTTCTGTCACCGATGGGTTCGCCACAGAGCCAACATGCTCAGTCATCCAAAAAGGCACTGACAAGAAAAAAGTACAATAATCCAGATATATATTGATTTTCATACTCATGTCTTTCATTGAAAATGTTTTTGAGATTGGAAATTAAATTCCTTTAAGAAATGAAAGTTATGATTATGATATACTTGAGGAAAGCCACCGTTTATTTTGTAGGGCCATGGCTCAAGTTTCACACTATGTCTTCACATTAGCATTGTTCTGTATTGAACACAGCATCTCGGTAAGAGATCACATCAGCTAATTATCCTGGCGGGCCTTTCTCTAAAACACCTCTTTGTTGTGCTAATGCACTCTCTGTGATAGCATCTCCATCCATAACCTTCTCCAAGTGTACAGATAACCTGGAGGGGTTGGAGTGGTGTATGTAGGGCGCTGGGAGTTGGGTTGTAGGGATTGGAGGGGGTGTTGTTGCAGCATGTCCTGCAGCTGTGCCTACGATGACAAGCCTGTCCTTAACCTGCCCTCCGCCAGACTAAACACAAAACACAACACACAACTCTACCTGCAGGACTTCCTGCCTGCCTTTCCATCTGCAGTTCCACTTGTCCTGTGAGTGGTGAGGGTGAGTGGTTTGGATGCGTTGCAGTTTTGGGATCTCAGCGATACGTCTCTGCATTGCGAGCTGTAGTTAAAGCACCGATGGCTCTCTGCTGAAGTGGGATTGGTAGGTTGGCTGCTCGCCGATGTGCACTGGCCTGACTGAATGCACTGAACCAGGTTTTTGTGCCCATAGCAGTTCTGAGGGACTCATGCTTGATCTTTCTGGGCCACATGGAAACTAGGTCACTGTGCTGTGCTGTCATTTGTGCCTCCCCTTGTATGTGTGCGTGTAGCATAAAACGGTAAAATAGGGCTTTTACATAAGGATGGGATGTGTTCCACAGATATGCAGTATTGCTGTTGCAGAGATTCTCTCAAACTGCAGCACAACCCCCCACCACCAGCATCCCCCACCCCCTTTGTGTGATGCCATACTGGGAGAGGGCAAGATAGAAAGAAACAGAAAGGGAGAGAGGGAGATGAAATTCTCATCCTTGGTTCAGATCCTTAAGAACGCTTGGGAAGGCAGGATCTTATTATCACAGCAAATTTGCAATGTGCAGAGTGGAGGAGATTAGATGCGTCTTGCCTTTGAAGTGTATTTTCCAACCATTGTGCGATGGCAAATTCCATCAAGTGTTGGAGGGAGCTGTGATAAGAGGCACGGGTTATGAATGCTGCGGCATTAAAAGCCGTCATTTGAGCAATAAGATGAAACGCTCACAAACTCCTTCTAAATGAAAAATATTTCCCCTCATTTCAGCACTGTCATTCATAACTATGTTGTGGAAAAGCCACAGATACTAAAATAACAGGTGCACTGGATAGCACATAAGAGCTTGGATAAATATGTCAAAATTTGTGGCATATGGATTATGCTCCATGTGAAGGATGGAGCATCGGCCTTTGAAAAAGGGACTCACTTTTATCTTTCTCTTCTTTGTCATGTTTGTTCGCCCAATCAGCGCCGTTTAATTCAGATGATGCTGGATTAGATTTATGCAAGTTCACATCCATAGCAATTAATAAAAATCAGGTTTAATCCACAGGTTAGTTTAGTTTGCACTGGAAGAGAAAGTGAACAGGATTTTTCCCCCCCAGAGAATTAAGTTGAAAACAGCATTAGAAGGGCTCAGATTTCCAGAGCAGACATGAAGGTGCTGCTGGACTTTGATCAGGCCGTCGCTGTGTGTTTCTTCTCAGCTCTTTGACCTTCACATTGAATGCTGCTGCTTCCCAAGGGTTTGCTGTCAGGATGGGGCCAGCGGGGGTAATGTTAGGGTGAGGCAGGAATCATCACTGGAGTGATCTGCCCACTCCTAGTTCCCCCCTCTCAGGCTTCCTCAGGGGTGAGAGAGCTGCAGGGTTGGAGGACATCTCAGGGGACCCAGCTGAGGAGTGACGTCCCCAGCCTGGGCCTCAGATCCTGTGGCAGCTTCAGACCAAACACAAACAGTGCAGAGTGGCTAGAGGTGTCTCAACACGCCAGGACACACACTGCTTGTACAGTTGGTTTACTTCATCTCTCTCTTCTTTGACATCTAAGAACATTTCAGTTTAGGTGTGCAATGCCAAAAATGCTGAATAAATCACTCTTCATATGGTAATCATTAAGATTTCCATTTTGAAATAAAATGTAATTCTGTTTTTGGTTCCAGAGCTCATATTTGTGGGTTTTGTTGAGTTGTGTACTTACATTATCCCGAATGTTTCCAACAATTGGGTGCATTTCATTTGGTCACCTGTCACTATATCTTCCATTAAAAGATTAAAAGACACAGCTAAATTTCTGATGATTTTCTTGCCAGGTATATTTGCTTGATGGGTTTCTTATGGGACTTTTGTGGGTGCCTGTGGATGATAAAGTTTTGCTTCTTCAGCAGTGTGGAGGGACTATATAATTGTATTCCAAATCCACACTATAGAAACTGAAAAAGTGAAGCTGAAGCTGTCTGTATGTGTGGGGTATGAGCATAACTACTGCAGTATCTTGTGTTTATGTCCAATTAGCGCCAAGCTTGTTTCAGTTCTTCACAAATGTGCTTTTTAAACGTTGTCTTTGTCGTAGTAGTTTTGCACTGCTCTTTAGAAGCTTAATGCTTATTTCATCAGTTTCCAATCCTGTATGGTGATCTATAGATCCCATTAGAACTATAACCACTTGAGTAGCATTTATTTCGACAGAGTTCTTTTCAAACCTAAGCTTCTTATCATGTCCGCCCACCACAAGTAAATGCTTCAGCTAGCTTAACAACTGTGCCAAAATAACAGGCTTTGGAGGTCTTTTAAAAAAAAGTTATACATGCAGATGATTTATTAGATTTGTGACCATGCCGTTAAGTCACAAAGCATGAGTTGCATGCTCTCATGTTCCTGTTAAGATTTATTAATAGCATATGTATACATGTGGCTGACAGTTATTGACTACTGAGCAGTAACTATCGTAACATCATGATTTAAAAGGCCCCACCAGCGTGCAAAGTAAAGTATTGTATCCCCTCGGAGTTGTTGTGATATGTGGGTGAGAAAATTGTATGAAGATTGTTGCTTCTCAGTGCACTAAACTTTTTTATTTTCTTATTAAACCTTCCCAAGTAGGCAAACCCAAGATGTTCAGTTACATTGGTGACAGCTGTGTTTCTTTTCCCTGGGCCGCTGTAGTGGGATCCTCTAAATCATGCCTTATTCATTTCATTCTTTTAGCTTGGCTTCCTCAGTATAGCTAGCATGCCAACTTTGTTTCAAGCCTGTGAAGCTTAACACACCTGTGTTATGGAAGTGGTGTGGAGACAAAGATGCTTCTAAACATGGCACGGGGATGTGTGTGGGGGATCAGACCCAGGATTTGTATGCTCACATTTTTGACTTTGTTTTGGTCCAAGTGTGACAAACTATTTCTAGATTCATAGTAACATTCAATAAAAAAAAGTCCTATTGCCAGTATTGGTCTTTCTTTCTTTCTTTCTTTCTTTCTTTCTTTCTTTTTTTCTTTCTTTCTTTCTTTCTGCTGAGGACAGAGACAAGTATTGTACAGTACAATGACACACAAAATGGAACTACTGATGTTTGTGAAAATTAAAAAAGCTGAAAAAAAAGAAAGAGGAAAATCAACAGAAGAATGGCAGTGTTTCGAGATTAAAACTCTCTATCAGTATGATTTGACTTGCATTCAGCGCTGACTTTCATCAGAATAATTGGATTTTTAGAGGAGACTTTGTAATTTGATCTGCCTCGTGTGGCAGGGATCCAAGACTCAGACGAGATGATGATTGGCTCTTCTGTCAGATACTCTTTCTAAGATGCTCCTCGCATGCTGCTGGTGAAATATCGAGTTGGTTTTTGGGGAAGCCTTCCCACAGAGTTTGGCTGGGTATTTTAAGACTACAGTCTCTAAGTGAAGGCCTGAGAAACTATACTTATGGGGTGACACTCCCTTTTCACTACTGATCCCCCACCCTTTCCCTTTCCCCTTTCCTCTTCTCTCCTGCTTCCTCTGGATTGGCTTTACAAACCCTTCAAGGATAGCATAAAATGTATCTCTGAGGATAAATGTAAGAATGGTGTTTGAAGTACTCTGCGTCATTAAAGGATTCATGAACTGTTTTATATATGAAGGCTTAATGTTTCTGTGCTGACAGCTGACTGATCTCTCTCAGGTGCTTTCATATGTGTGCATATGGAAGCATAGCTTCATCCTTCTGCTTTATTGTTGAGGCGGAACTATAGCAGCATTGTATGCACAGTCGTAAGGACCCCCATAGAATAATTCATTTGAAGCTTTGATAAGTGATAATGGATCCAGTAAGGTATAATTCATGTGCCCCAGATCTCTTTAGGCTTCCACAGAGTGTCCCACTACCTCCTTGAGAACCCCCTTCTTTCAAGACTCTCTTGTTTGGTTGAAGAGGGACCATTTATTATTTAAATCCCTCCATAATTCATTCATTCTCCACCAATACACCCTCCATTGCTCATTCCTCATCTAGTGCAAATTAGCATGAGCTCTGTATCTGTGTGTCTGAAAACAGAACATAGAACGTAAGCAAGCAGAAAGAGATAGCAGCAGCTCAGTCCAACAGAGATGGCTTGGTTATTTCTACAGTCCTCCCCATGATGTGATGCTGTGTGACATATTGAGTCTAATTTGTAGCCTAAAGAACCAAACAGCTGTGGCCTATTTTGTTTAGCTGTTGTTCGGGTGATGTCACCATTTCTGCCTTGTAAGGCTGCCTTGCTCTCGGCATGAGGATGTCAGGAGAATTTCGCTAAGTTGCTGATGAGGAGGGCAGGGGTTGTGGAGCCTTTAGATTAATCTGATAAGTCAACTGAGAGTGTTATGTGCAATTTTTAAGACATCTATTTACCAGTGTTAAATATTCACACATGCCCTGTTGCTATATTTGAAATGACTCATTTTTATATAATGAATAATGTTTTAATAGGCATCAGATGAGGATGTTTTGGGGGATGGGATTGCATTACATTGTCCTAATTCTAGAAGAATTGCCATTGCTGTAAGAGTCGCTCAAGTCAAATCACCAAATTCATGTATTGTCTCACTAACCACAGTGGTATCTAGCCATGCAGATAGGTTTTGTATGTTTGGGTAATGAAATGTGGTTTCACTATATAAATGAGAAAACTGTTGACTGTGCGTTCAGTGGATTATCTAGAGTAACTGGGACTGGGAATTGAATTGATGGTAAAGCAGAGACATCAAAAGAAAAACTTAAAACACAGGAATGATTTTTTTCTCCATCTGCTGAGGAGCTCCAAAGATGCCGACTAAGTGACCTTGAGTTAGATTATTTTGTCAGGGTGTTGTTGTCAAGAATTTCATTTTGAATAAGGATGTCCCGATCCGATCTACAGGATCGGGATTGGGGCTGATGTAGGCATTTTTTTCACTGATCGGGGATCAGCAATTTTGAATGTGGACCCAATTCTGAATTATTTTTTTTTTCGTCAGAGCAAAATTTGTGGCAGAACCAGACGCGCATGTAACGGTACTCCTGCAAACCTGTGGATAAAATGTCCAGTGTGGAAATAACTTAAAGTAGAAAGCGAAAGCAGTCCAGCGGCGACATGTAACATCTGCAATACAACTGTTTCATGAGGGGGTAACAAAAGAACTGCGTGTAATACTACACATCTGGTACGATAAAATATTAGAGAAGTTAATTAAATGAATCACTCTGGATAACCAGCTCATCTCTGTGGTAGAGGATCAGGGTTTTCTTCATCATCTGGAGTTTTTGAATCTCTGATATGCCCTACCATCTCGGCATCACATTACATTGACTCCACTTTCGAATTACAACGTGCCGGTATGTGCATTAGTTTGGTGGGTCTCATACAACAAAGCATGTAAAACAGGCCATCGAGGAGATGCTGAGCGCGTGTGAAATAGACAAGCAACACGTCCACGTCATTTTACATGACAACATAAGGAATATGAAAAAAGCAATGGATGATATTGAGGTACCAAGCGTGGGCTGCGTCTCACACACTTCAGCTGGCTGTTCACGAGGCTCTGCTGTCACAGTGCACCATCACAGACTCGCCTGCTAACACAAGGAAGGTGGAGGACAATGTTGTAATAGCATGTGCAGAATAAAAAAGAGCCATATGAAAGTCTATACTTTGTTTCAACAAAATAAAAAAACCTACTAAGGAACTGCTTGGATGCAGGTGCTTTTTTTCTTAAAATATTAGTTAAGACTAAGTATCGGATCGGGACTCGGTATCGGTATTTACCGGTATTTAAAGGACTTGGATCGGTATCGGGGTGGGGGGGGGGGGGGACCTGATAGGAACATCCGAAGTTTTAAATCATTTGAGCAAAACTCACATTTGTTTGGCACACACACACACACACACACACACACGCGCGTACACAAATAATTTGATTGTAAAACAGTTGTGTCATTGCTTAATGCAATATGTATATGCTTATATAACCTGTCCACAACTGAATTTTCCCTTTTTATTCAACATAATATTTCACAGTTTTTTTTGAGACTTAAGTTGTTTGAGTTTGACATTGAGAAGGACGTGCCCCAGCCGTCCACCCAAATCTATGCCCCCGAATTCGGGTGAACTGAATATATAAATGTTGTTGTATGGCACATAACTCATGTCCCTTTTCTGGAAAAGTCTTCCAAAATGCAAATAAAGAATCATTTATTTATTTGGACATTTTAGATATCTATATGAACTCTTGAACCAACTACCTGACATTGATTTGCCTGCACAATAGTGCAGCCGCTCAGGGTTTTGTATGCATACCTGTCCCTTCTTGCAGGACAGGCCTCGGCATGTCAGGCCGAGTGTCTCGACCTAGCACATAGACACAACATTACCAGTGAAGTAGGCTGGTCCACCACTGCTAAGATATGTCCTGACATTCCATCTCTATTGATCCAATATATTGATAAGGCTTCTGTTTTCTTTTGTCACAGATGCAATCAATGAAAATAATTTAGGTAAGTGGAATCCTGAGTTTTGATCTTGTGAAGTGCTGTTTAAAGAGGCCCTATTATGTTCATTTTACAGGTTTATGCTTTTATTTTAGGTTTCTTTCAGAAAAGGAGCTTAGGCTAGCACTATGGGAAAAAAAATATGTTGTGTTTCTCATATTGTCCATACTACGATATTCATCCCGTCTGACAAGTTCAGTCTTAGTCAAGTCTTCCTTAAGGCACATGCTAAGCTAATCTTGTAGTCTCTGATCTGATTGGTCAGCTCACACAGGCCTGAGCCTGGATTCTAGCTCACAAAGTCTTCGGTCAGCCATGCCAGTGATTCTAGTTTAAGTCTGAGGCACTCTTCAGTGAGTATCACCACAATAATTAAACGTCTACCAGCTAGCTTCAGAGCTTCTATCCCAAAGACTTCACCACTGCATGTCCGAGAATGAATATGATCCGTATTAGACTCAACCTCAGCTTGAAAGGAGACAGATGGAAAACTATTTAAAAAACAGCATCCTTTAATTTACTGCACTAGTGCAGTGCCCGTAAGAAAAATGTATTCCTATAGAAAAGTGGGAGGTTAAGCAGCTTTTTCATGGATGGCCAAATGAGGCTGTGTTTGAAGGTGGGACGTCAGGGATATTTAGATTTGTTGTGAAATCCGATATTCCAGGGTATATTTGGCCGTTTTTGACTATTCTTGATTTTGCCATTATATTTCCCCTTAAAAACTATTTACTTGGTGTCATTATTTACTTGGCACAACCTCACATGTGACTGTGTAGTTACTTTTTTATTTTGACATACTGTATTAACACAATGGACCTAAAATCACAAAAAAACATAAAATCAGAGTAGAAAAAGTTAGATTTGTTTACTGTGAAAACCACAAATATGTTTAACAAACCATTTTTTATCACTTATATTGCAAATATAAATTGTTGTTTGCTAAATACGTGCATACACCTTAAAAATTTACAAAGTTACATGTAACTATTTACATTTAAATGCAGGCAATGCTCATTCAGCAGTCTCCTAATTGTTTTGACTCATTAAACAAAAAAACGACTCCACTACACACTTAAAGGAGTCATCACCCGGAAATCGCAATTTCTCTCGTTAAATCATGCATATTGGTGTTGGACCTCTGTTGAAACTTGCCTGAAAAGCTGGAGTTTGAAAGTGGCTTATTTTTTTCGCTTTGGCTCTTTTTCGCGTAGTGCGCGTTCCTAAAGCACGAGATTTTGACTCAGCTCCTGTGGTGACGTTACCACAGGAGGCTACTTGCATATTAAGCATCGGCTCACAGCCGTCCTCAGCCAGACTTTCTGAGTGAGCACGCCGAGTCTGCTCATTTCTCTGTCATTTTCACGCCATACATCGTGACCGCCAGCATTAAAACTCAGGTCTTACATGTAAAACACGAGTGTGAAAAGTAAGAAGGAAAAAACAAAGAATTTACCATTCAGAGACATCCTGCTGTAAACGTGTCTCTTCCACCGTCTCTGCCTCTTCACTCTCCCGTTCGGTTTCCGACTCCGGCTCGTACATAAATGCCTGAATTCCGTAAGGTTCGTCATTTAGTGTGTGCGCCATGACAGGGGGCTGTTTATGTTTTGGAGTCTGTGTGCATGCAGGCTCGCCCCCCATTCCGGCTCTGTCCTTCCTGCGGCCAATCAACGCGCGCCTCATTACATATTAATACAATGCACATCCGGACCGGTCAAAACCTCGTGCATAATCTCGCGGGAGAAAGTCGCGGTATGAAAAAGGGTCAGAACAAGCTCTATGTTGGATTTTTTTAATTTATTTTTTTTCTAATAAGTTTTAAGAATTGATCCAAAGCGATCCAAGAGGGACTGGATATGTAAAAAACCAGGTGATGACTCCTTTAACACTACATAACACACTAACTATACACTCCAAACACGCTAAATGTCACAAATCTCTCAACTCTCAATATCGCTGTCTATACACCGACCGTTGTTGCCTGTCAATCATCCGCCTAGGTCCCTCCCACAACTTCCTGTTCCTCAACAACCAAACTTGCTGCTTGGACACTTTCATGACAAAAGCCCGTTTTTACCGTTTCTTCTGCACCAGACACAAAGCAAACGTGATGGCAATGTTCGCGAAAAAGCATGGCGGACATTATTTACCCCAAGACCGGGTTTGGACGTGCCGGTGAGTCTGGTCTGTTGCCTCGATCGGGAGCCGGGCCGTGTAGCTAGCCGCTAGCGGCTAGCTACACACGAACATCCACAGATCTGATTCCACTTTGCTGTCCGCGCGTCTCCGGATCTCCTCAGACCCGAACAGACTCGGTCCGGACTCGTTTAGTGTAATTTATCCACAACAGTCAGTTTAGATGCACAGAACGGGAGCAAACCGCTGGCTATATACTGCTCCAGCTCGCGCCGCTGCAGGTACAAAGCACCCGTGCGTCCGTCAAATCAGGAGGTGGGGGTGGGGGGTCGTGGTGGGCTCTGCAGTGATTGGCTCTGGTGCCCACGTGACTGTGGTGGCTCTGGTGGACAATGCTTGCAGAATTTGTAAAGCATTTATTAAATAATTTATTCACGGTATCATTGCAGTCCAAGCAAATGCTTATTGCACACCACTGAACCACGCAGCAGCCATGTTGAAAGTCTCAGGTCAGTCTGATCCTGATCCGCAGAGATATTTGAGGAACACACACACACACACACACACACACACACACACACACACACACACACACACACACACACACACACACACACACAGACAGACAGAGATTTCTTGCTTTCTCTTTCTCTAATACAGTGCCTCAATAATTTATTTAATAATTGAATAGATATTCTTCAATTTCCACCAGTTGACACCATCATCGGCAACATAATAAACAATGGTAGGGTCCACACTGGGAGGAAATCAACAATGTCCTTCACAGAGAACAATTTACTTCTCAAAATTAGTGTAACAAAGGCGCTGATTGGTGATTTTAGAAAAAAGGAGGCAAGGCACACACCTCTGCCTACACCATTCGAGCTGAGGTTGAGCAGGTGAACAGTTTCAGGTTCCTTAGATTCTCAGTGATGAAAGACTCTACTTCCTACAGAAGCTGTGACAGTAAATTTACCTTGTATACTGCATCACTTGATAGTATCAGCACAATTGTCAGTGCTATTGCTGCAACAGATGGGCTGCCTTGGAAAGTGGAAATGGGGGCATGTGGTGATTTTTAGTGAGTTGACCTGCATTTAAATACCTGTGTAGATGCTGGAGTTGGTGGAAACGCGGTATCAGATAAGAGCCAAATAATGCTTCTTAGGCTATCACTACTACTGCCACCACTACTTCGACTTTTGCATTTTGATACAAAGCGTCAGGCACATGTCAGGCCATTGTTTGGGTATTTTCAGATGTATTTTATCAAGAAATATCTCTATTACTGTCTCTGATGGTGCCAGTTATTCGTGTACAGGCATGTTTTGTGTAGCCAGTAGATACACGATGCCCACTGGCAAGAGCCAGGTAGATGGTAGTTTGAAGTTTGAATTTGGCAGAACTACGTTGGTTCAGTTTGGTCCAGTCTCAAAGATGCAAGTACCAACTGGTTTCTGGTTCTAGGCCCATGCAGAACTCTAGCAACACAATGAAAACATTTTGAATTAGTGTTTTTTTATGAAAATGAAATGCATGGTAAATCAATATTGAACATCTAGTAGAGCAGATCTGGTTTAAAACAGATGAGTGGAATCTGGATCTTTCTATACTGTCACAACCCAGTACCCAGACAGGTAGGTATGTAACTGTACTGATTATAATGTATGATTAACACAGTGATACAGGCTGTGGGCTACAGCATGGAGGCTTGTCACATTCCTGTGTTCCACCTACTGCAAGGAAGAATGTTCCTGGACAAACCTGCCTCAGCGCTGTTTCCTTATAATTTTCAGTCTTCGCTTTAATCCGCTTGAAGTGTAAGATGAGTGGGGTTTACTGCATAAGGACATTTCACACAGTGTCAGGTATGTGGCGAAGTTATATATTTGCTGATATACAGTGCATAACACAGAGGGGGGAAATGGAATATATGTGTGTTCTGTTCTGATATAGTTGCTCCTTGCTGGTGCAGTACGTTTTTATAACACCACAACCAGCTCAAGAAATCTTTTGAATTTGCTATTTAATGCCAAATTTGATATAAAATGAGCCATGTAAAAAAAGATTTTCTTGGAGTAATTACAAGCAGGGTATAGCATGTCTATGGCAGCAAATCCACAGATATACAGTTAGTTAAAAAACATAAAACATGTGTATTATGTTTCCACCACAGACATAACATGCAGCAGAGCAGCAGAGCTGAGGGGACACATTGTTTAGAGCAGCAGATTCAGTTTCTATCTCTGTTTGAGTCAGACGGTCATTTTCAGCATCCCTTTCACAAGGAAAACTTAGTATCTGCCCTGTAAAAAGCAGCATAGCAAGGTAGGACTAATGGCAGTGAAATATAAACAAATGTATTGCTAAATTAAGTACAAATTCAAAAGCTGCAAAAAGGTGACGGATATTTAATTTCTCAGTGACTTGTTAAAATACAGAAAAAAACCCCCCTGTGGTCAGGTTAATATTTTGGCAGGTAACGTTTCTGTAAACCACTCATTTGTTTAAATTTGCGTGTGTCATACATACCATGTTGGCTTGCTATGGCAACAGTGGCGCACGATGATGTAGCAGTCAGTTACTCCTAATAGAGATACTGTCATCAGCATTGGAGAAGAGAGCAAGTGTTTTGGATTAAGAGACACCATCACTGCTTCTCCACCTGGCAGACAGAGCGCAGGACTACAGTGGATGAGAGACGAAATCTGCTTTTACAACATCAATGCTTGGTGCTCACACACAGTCAGAGTTGATGGACAGTGTTTAGCTGATGTTGAACTTTTGATATGAAGATGCTGACCACATTATGATCTCCATCTTTTTGCTGCTTCTTACATTCACTCTGACACAGATTCGAAAGATGCACTACGTATATATTTCTATGTTAATAACTGTATGTATGTTCTGTAATTTGTGTAGCATGAAGGAGTTTACAAACTTTAATTTCGTTATGAAACCCTGTGCTGTATGTTCTGGCTTCAAAGCCAGTGACCACAGTTGAAGACTTGGATTCAACATTTGGATGTGTGAAATCACTGCATTTTCCAAGATGTTGGGACATCTCCAGCCTTTTTGTGTGGCAACAAAACCAGGTATTCTGCCAAAATATGATATTTTTCCTAACCCAAATAGAAATAGTCAAGTTGGAACAAAATGATTTCAGGGGAAAAAACTGTTTGTACTCTTGGTGACATTTCATAACATCACTATTGGCTCTTAAATATATTGCAGAGTCGTTTTACTGTTTTCAAGAGGATCTATACACCAAATAATTACAGAAAGACAATGTAACTTTTACTCAACAACAGTCACTGTGTCCACAAGTGTAACACATACAAATAATGGGACATTTAATTTCCATCAGTTTTTTGTATAACTGTGGCACAAGTGGAGAGGCGTTAGAAGGCAGTGAATTGTCTCAGTCAAATCAATCTTTATTCAAATAGCCTTTCACAAATTACAATTAGCCTCAAGGGGTTTAACAAGCTACACAGCATGCAACACCCTCAGCCTTCAGATCCACAATTCGGACAAGGAAAAGCTCTCCAGAAAAGACTGAAAACTGAAAACTGCCATTTTAAGAAGACCAACAGAGGAGGGATCCCGCTCTCAGGGCAGACTACTATGCAGGTCTGAGTATATACACATTTTGATAGTAAAATATATGCAGATTGTAAAGCCAGTACCAAGTATGGTGAGAGCAACAAAATACCTGAGGGTGTTGAATCAAATGGTTATGATTGCTGCTTATGAGCTCAACCTTTCATTCATAACAATTACATTGTGTTTGTTAGATTAATTGATGGTATACTTTAGTGTTTTTCCCAGCCATAGAATTTACTGGTATAATTTTTTAATGTTAAATGCTTTCTGCACAACTGATCTGCAGACAGACAAATCAAAGATATTGAGCATGTAAAAAGAATAGGTGCTACCAAGCTCATTGCATATCATTACAAGTAGCAGCAACTTGGTCAAATATGTTTGAATCATGTTACTGCTGCTCAAGCATGTAAAAAAGGCAATGTGTGCTTAAAATTTAAATCTTTTGAAATGATTCCTAATACTATTTCTCACATGTCTGCAACCTGCATGACACTTGTTTTAACTGAAAGTTGCACATCAGCCTGTTGGCCCTCCTAAGGGTTTAGGTAACACAGTGCCAGTCAGTTACCTCTTTGTCTCCACACCAAAAGCAGTGTGACTGGCCTCTCCAAGTGTCCCTGCCTCCCTGATTAGAGGTCTCCTCAGGGCGTAATGACAGAATTGTGTTCCTGTCAGTTCCTACTGCTCAGAGTGGGCTAATAGTCATGTTAGCCCACGCAGCATGTCATTAGCTCTCCTCCCGTAGCCCAATGAGGGGCAAGTCTGTCATTTCCAGGCTAAATCACAGGGCAGGCAGGCCGGAGATCACAGTCACACCGGTGCTCTGAAGCTCCAGTGTTTCCGCCCACCCTTCTTCACCACACTTAATATGCACCGACTTACACATACTGTATTAACACGGACGAATTACTGCGACATGGGCTAGAGGAGGCAAATGGAAGTCAAAGAGAGACACTTTGATCGGTTGCTGATACAGAGATCATTCCATCAGAACCGTAATTTGAAACTCACTGCTTATTCTGACTGTGATTGGATGATTCATAGTTATCGCTCGGATGATTAGCAGGCTTGCATAGCATCTATCAGAGCTTGGCCTAATCTGCTTTGATTATTAGCCTCTAAGCCTTCCTTCCATGCTGGGCTTGTCGAGTACAGAGAGATGAGAAATTACACTCTCCTCATATTCGTTTTAATCTAGCTGTGCTTACTTGTCAAACTGATAATTGCATCGCCCATACAGATCCCCCCCTCCAGAATGTATTTGCAGTGTTTACATTCTTTCACACTTGTGAGTAATTTAAGAGTGTATTAATCAATTATTGCAGTGCTAATACTTAGTTTAATCATCAGGTTCACACCTCACACATTTATTTTTACTGGCTTACAGGATCTGGGGTCCCCCCTAAAAGTCAAAACTAAGTATGTTAAGCTAAGTAATTATTCATGCTTTATGTCTGAAACTCCCCAAACTATTCAATGAAATTGACAGATAATCAATGTGGACACAGTGACAACAGCTATGAGTAGAAATCTCCTCTCCGACTGGGTTAGATCAGTTTCAGGTGTTCAGTTTCTCCTCCTGCGGGATGCAGGTTCGGCCTGGTTCATTCCTCCTCCCCTACTTCGTGGTGTTCCACCCAATGTCAGCAGTCATCTGCCATTAAATCTGAACTAAGTGTTTATGATTTCATTACATATGATGATTTTGAAAATACAAGAGTGTTAAAGGTGGTAATAATCAGTTCACAGTGGAATATAGTAACTAGTGGACGGGCTTTGGCGTGAAAATCAGCAGCCTGTTTGAAGCATCTGTTACATGTATGCTCACCATATCGGAATCATTTTACCCTGTTTCTCCGCACAATAAAAACGTCTGCACGTTTTACAGCTTATTGGTCACAGTGGGCTTTTAATACCAACCACAACTTGCCCTGCAGCTGAATCTTCATGGGAAATAAGCTGAGCACGATATATTTAACAAAAATTTGGCCTGTGGCTCCATAAGTAGATAAGAAGTGGATCCGTTTTTGATCCACGTGAGCCAGATCTTAGCAAAGCTGTGGGTCGATCCTTGAGTCAGAGGGACGAGCTGATAATTATGAACGAGCGTGACCGTGTTATACAATATGCGCGTATCTTTACTCAGCGCCCTGACCTTCTTCGCTGAGAATTGCGTCTGCCTAACTTGGTGCCCTTTAGTGGGGCATGTTGTGTAAGTGAAGGGGCACAACGTGAATAACATTGGTATTTGCGCAACAGCCTGTGCTGAGTGGAGAGCTAACTGGAGCAGGAGAATGGCGCTGTTCGGCAAGGTTCACGGCTGTTATTCCTACAGGCCATGAGCGTGAAAGGAACTAATGCCATCTGACAGTTCTGGAGCAAGAAGAGGAGGGCTGGACAGAAAAGGAGGGGGGGTGTGTTAAGAGATAGAGTGGGATGGGAGGGGGGGTGAGAGTATATGACGAGGGGGGTGTTGGATGAGAGAAAAATAGGGGATGAGCTAGATATGGACAAAGCAGGGATGAGGAATATGGGAGGGGAAGGGCTAAAGAGGCGATACTGTAGGGACCTCTATTGTTACCCACTGCAGAAAATGGCCTCTGAGAGCCATCGCTTTTTATCAGTGTGATATATTAAAAGTCTGAATCTTCCAATATTTTCTCAAAGTATACAGATGAAGTCTGGACCTCAAAGCGGGAGCTGAAGGTTGGTTATCTTTTAGTCTTAGATATTCTAGCAAATACTTCTCAGTGTGCAGCACATCCAGAGTCACTCACGGCTGCCATTTTGAAAATCTTCCTTTGAGGGAATTCCAGGAATACTGTGAAAGCATCTCACACACCTTTCTGTCCAGTGTTTCTCTAAGATTTTGGGGGTGCTTGGGGCATGAGCACTGCACAGATCTGTTTTAGTGTTCAGAATTCCAAAATGACTTGTACTAGTTTCACACTGACGGACACACAAAAGGAGTGGCAGTGAGGAGATATACGGCAGACAGATGAAGGGAAGAGGGAGTGGGAAGTGAGGTGGGATCCCACTGTAATTTGACAGGCTCAGGCTTCAGCAAGCGTTCTCTTGAAGGAGACATTGGAGACACCCTGCTGCCAACCTAACCTGTCATTACAGAAGACACAGATTCTATGTCTTGTTGCCCATCCTTCTTTGAAATGCACAGTTGGAGATGCCAGATTGTGTCTGATTGTGGCTTCATGGCATGTAAAGTGATATTTGTTCTAGGATCTATTGACTATATTACAGATCAGTACATGGAAAGTGTTAATGTGCAACTGTATAAAGTCTGCATAACTATTCTATTCTATACAATCCTTAAGCACTCATATCTAACTCATTCTGCTTTTCATTGTGTCTGTCTACATGTTGCTTACAACTGAAGGGATTAAATGCTGCAACTTGTGTGTAAATAGTTCAAAAATATAGACGCAGATGCTCAATAATGTTTTCATTTTCCAGCAGCAGCCAATTTTGTTGTACTATACAATTGATCTTGTATCATGACTCGCTCACTAGCTCAGATGTTACAACTGTCACTTATCGATAACTGTTAACGTTCTATTCCAATGAGATAGAAGGGGGAAACCCCTTTTGACAAGGTTTTCCGCAGCAGCACCTGTAACCTCCGTCAGCTGTATGAGTAGAGGCTTCATGCCAGTTAGGTACATGATGTTTTGGGGTGGGGTCTCCACTGTGAAGTTACCTCTAAAACCTGTTTGTGATGTTTTTTGTTTGGACTTGCCTGCATTTATTTGATCTGTGTGAGGAGTCTCAGCCACCTTTTGAGTAATTGTAGAGCTAGTCTTACAAATATTTGGCACGAAGCAAGAGTTCACTTGTGAATATACACTCAGAGATCCATGGACATACTTTTCTGTCTCCAAAATGGATACATAACGTTTTGCAACACAAACATCATAAAATTTATATTTTGATCCAGAACAGTCAATCACCACTGAAAGAGAAACCACTTCTGTGAACAGAAACCAAACAACGTCAAAGGTGGCGTTGGTTGTTTGGCAGCAGATAAGACGATCAGGAGTCAGAGCCGAGTCAGAGCCCCCTCAGCGCCCTCCATCATCAAAGCTGCTGGCCCACATCTATAGATTATAATGGCTGCTCTGCTGCCTCTCAGGTCACACGTCGCTCCACTTTGATCAGCCTGTTAGTATTTGTTAGTGAACAAGTCAGCTCACGCTGCTGACTTATGTGGCGCCAGGTTTGTATGATACCGCCCTCTGGTGGGGGAGTGTGGTGCTGCTGAGCCCAGAAACACCCACCACCACCACCAGCACCACCACCACCGTGTGATGGTGCTGCATTTCTTGAAAGCTGTCAACAGTAAGTGTTTGTCCTCTATAGGTTTTGTAGTTTCTACCATGTAAGAGCTAAAAATATATAAAAGATCTCAGTTTTCGAGCTGCGTGTAATCTTTCTGTTTAAACAGAAATAAAAGAAATAAAAAAATCAATTACTCCTAAAACCATAACGTCTTTAAACTGTGAAAGCCTGAAGGCTCTAGGTTCACAAGCAACATACATGATAAAGGCCACATCTGGATTACTTCCTGGTCTTGAGGCCCCTACCAGAAGAGTTTAACATCTGGTCTTTGATCATTTCATTTTGAAGTTTATACCATGTTTACTTGGTTCATACACATTTTTGGGTGATGAATTTAAAACAAACAAAATGTTAAGTTTAATTATTAACACAATGCACATCCTTATGACATTAGGAGGTTAATGGTTAATTTGGCCCTTCTGTTAGCCAGTATACTTATATCTTATATATTTTCATCAATTTTGAGTCCAATTTATAATATGAAAACATACATTTGGTTTGCATATTTTTAGTGGAACTAAAAATGCAGTGAAACCCTTTTTGTCTTTCTGTGTGTGTACGACTCAGTGTGTTTTATCCGTATAAGGGTTCAACATCCAATTCAGAATCAGGCGTCTTCTTTATTGTCAGAGCTCAGCTGAAGTAATACATTCCTCAGTGCGCATGCTGTATTGACAGAGAAAGCTGAGGCATTCCAGCAGTGACTAAACTTACCAAGACGCATTGCGGGTGAGCCTCTGATCCACACCCACTGAGCAAGGCAGCTGCTGGGTGCTAATCAAAGTTACACAACCTTGATCATCAAAAATATCTTTGATCTTTTCTTTTACATATGTAGCTATATTGTTATCCTCCGGGTGTGGATATCAAGTACATTCACATCAACACACACACTGAATGGGTTTCTGTATGATAGCAGATCTGATGCCAGCTTACTACCAACAGCAGCTTGGAATATTGAGGGACAGTCATAGTAGGTTGAATGTAGGTAACTGATTTTTCAGCATTAGTCCAACATCGCCCCAGACTGTAGGAGTCTTCATATTTGCCCTCCAACAGGCTCACACATAAAATAGATAGTAAAAGAACAAAAAACATTGGAAAAGTAGAGTTTCTGAGTTTGAAGTGGTGTCATGGCTGTGTAGTGGAGCTGCAGCCTCAGACTCTCTCTGGTGCATTTTTTCAGCAGTACACTGGTGGATTAATGTGGCTGAATACAGAGTCAGCAAAAACATTGTGATGTGTATTCTTGTCCATAACATCCTCTGCACCCATATGTTGACCTTGGAAAAAAACAAAAAAAAGGTTTAAATGTTTAGACGTGAAGAGCCCAGGTTTTGTTTTTGAAGATGGCAGATTTTCCCTTTAACCTTTGCCCTCTGCTAATGCTGACATGGCAACTGTTCTCTTTGTGTCAGATTCTGACTCAACTGCAGGAAAGTTCAACTTCTTTATTTCTGTCAATTATTTTAATCATTCATGTTTTTTTTTTGTTTCATATAAAATACATATAAAATCCTTTGGGTGTTTGGGCAATTAATGAGACCAAGCAAGCAGGTTGAACCTGGTTGAAAAGCAACTTTTTTTTTACAACGATTAATCAAGTAATTCATACATTCATTCATACAATTACAAGTGTTAAAATGTCATCTTATGGATACAATCAGCATTATTCTCCAGTAGATAATTGATTTTGAACTTCCATGCCATGTTTTCATGTCATGTCAATCATTTATCCTGGTTATGTTTAAGCCTCTGTAAGTTTAGTAAATGATTAATATATTCATGAAACAGCTCTTCCACATTCTTACGATGTAATGATGGATATCTAAAATAGTCTTATCCAACGTAAAACACACTCCATTTGCTTGACTAAAACAACTGCAAGGACAATAAGGTGAGAGTGGTTGTGTTTTTATTAAGGCAGGAATAAAGGCAACCAAGCAAGACACAGACAGATGAGAGA
This sequence comes from Sparus aurata, assembly GCF_900880675.1. NCBI lineage: Eukaryota > Metazoa > Chordata > Actinopteri > Spariformes > Sparidae > Sparus > Sparus aurata. The sequence continues at coordinate 1,853,849 of NC_044191.1, read as the reverse complement.
TGGGGGCACACCAACTCAAATAAAAATTGTTTTTTACCTGCCTTTTGTACAAATCCTCTGATGGTAGAGTTTGATATCATGAAACACAATCATCATGGTTTTTAGTGGTGCTCTTTTTACTCAATCTGCAATCCTAAAGAAAGAAATCCAGTGTAGGAGAGCCACGGAGGCCGATTTCCCCACAAAGTGAAATGCAGCAACAGGACTTAGGTTTTCCGGTAAGAGGTGAAAGGAATTCTGGGAGATCAGCCACTGAAGAGAAAGTGGATCAGGCGGGGTGGGGTAGAGTGACAATTTAAAATAGTTCATTATAACACTTTATCCTAAAATAACTGGAATGCAGAGAACATACAAGACTTGTGAAAGTGCTCGAGGATGTGAGGGTGGATGTTTCCTTTGAGATCTGTATTAATGGAAATACTGGATGTAAATGATATAGGCCTTGTCACAGCAGATAATTTGACTTGTCGTAGTTTGAAAAGCACAGGTGTTACTCATGATGTGAAGAGTTGTTAATTTGATCACATACACCCGTGCTTTTCAGCTGTGTCATGACATTCCTTCAATCACGTGATTCATCACATAAATGTGCTGCCATTTTTATATTTCATTGTCATGTTTGATTAATCCCACAGGTCACTTTTCCATAAAGGTCAAAGCACATTAATCGAAAGGCTTAATGTTTAATGTTAAACGTGTCAGGATTATCTCTTATACTTGATAAAATCAACTTAATGAACAAAATAAAATAGATTAGATGTGTTGCAGAGATCCAGAAAGTTTATCCTGGCTTAACTTCTGCAACCACAGGTGATCAATTGTTTGCCCCAGGGCCCCAGGTTAATCCAGCCCTGTCCAACCCCAGTGTGTAACCAAGCAAGAATTACAACCTAATGTTTGGTCACATTGGTTTACTAACAAAAAACAAACAAACCACCAGATTGTATTTTGTTCCGGCTAACACATGGTGAATTTGATGATTGGATTTAGAGTATCTGTGAGCATCAGCAATTACGGTTTCTACTGCAGGATAAGTTGTATGGATGTAGGCACGATGAAGGCACCTTTTCAGATATTAACACCAAAGTTTTATGTTGATCAACTCAAATAATTGCTAACAGAGGATTGGAGTCTATTAATAACTCCCCATTAGCACAATTAAAACATGAAGAATGCCTGAGGGTGCTCGTGTGAGTGGCTGTTGTAGTGGTCATTAACTCCAATATGGTTGCCAGGTCACCTCAGTTTTATATGCCCTTTGGAAGTTCAGACCGAGAACAGCTGCATTGATCTGCGGGTCATCAGGGATCCAAAAAGCAAATGCATCCGGGGGATGTAACATGGATCATTGTAAACCTAATCTGTAGGAGTGGACACAACCTGAAACGCTGAGGTCAGCTCCCGTACAGCCTCGATCAAGTCGAACAAACAGAGCCAGCAGCCTCTGAGGTGACTCGTCAAGAGTCCTGAGAGCAGAACAGTCAGAGGCTAACCGTACACCATGTGCTGTGACAGTCCATGTACAGTGTGGTACTCATTCTTTTGCCTTTTGACCCATTTAAACAAATCAATGTCTACGTGTGCCCTCCTCATCATAGGCTTTGGCTTTTTTAATTTCTTCATTTGAAAGAAGCCTAAAGAGATAAAGTTATTAAAAAAATAAAATGTTAGACAATTGATTGCCAGAGGGCCACTCAGTGACTATTTGGATAATTGATCAAACATTCTCATGTATTAGTTAGAAATACTAAACATGTCTGGATTCAGCTGATCAAAAGCAAATGCTGCTTTTTCTCTGTAAATAAGATGTTAAAATGTTTTCAGCTAAATGAAAAATAAAAGAATAAAACAGATTGTTAGTTTGAACTAACCTTTTGAGAATTCTGCATTTATCAGCTTTTTAAATCTTTACAGTCAACATCTTTAAAGAAACTAGTGGACCTAATCCAACATAAGGGATACATTAAATTATGAGTATAGAAACTAACCCGCCATTTATTTGACTTACTGAGACAGAAAATGTTATACTTGTACTATTTCAGTGGCTACAAAATAAGATTTAAAATCCCACACTGCGTGTGTTCCTATTAATCGGTAACAGAAATCCAGATGTTCTGACAGAGAAAAAATGTTTCACAAATGTATTTCTCAAAGTTTTGTTCCTCCTGTTTGTTAATTTAAAAGATTCTTCACTGAGAGAAACCTTTCTGTGAAGAGACATTGTTGAGGGGGGGCTGCTGATTTCAGGTTTCAACTCCTGTAAACAGGCTGAAACCCAACCTCCATCCTATTATTAACTCCTATCTAAAAGTTAATACAAGTTAAATGCAGGATTCATATCAATCTTTCTCTCTGGTTTGGTTATATATTCACCATAGACTGACAGTCGGTTGTTTTCTGCTGAGAGATGGCAAAGTGTGGAGGTGCCTGGGAAAAGCTTTCTTTTCTTTCAACAACAAACACATGATTCTTCTCTGATTGGTGCTGAGGCTTGCTTTGGGGCATCAGCATGTATGTTATGCTACATACTTGTCCCAATACATATAAACATTCAAATAAATAAATAGATAAATACATGGGAACGTGGGCGGTGTGGCCTATTCCTGTTTTTCTTGAAGTTCTTTGTCTGAAGTGGAGAGGTTTGGCCTGTGTGACAGTGTGCAGAGGGGGGAGGGGAGCTCAAACAAAAGAAATGCCCTTTGTTACTCTAATGTTTAGGGAAATGCAGAAAACAAGCCACAGAACAGCTCATTCAGGCTGACATTGAATAACATTAGCATTTTAGCTAACAACTTTGGCTAATTTAAAAAGGGTTATGCTGCATGTGCCTCAGGAACAACTAGTAGACAGGAACAAACAGTGCTGTATGAGGACTCAACGGGCTGCCTGAGGCTGATTTAAGATCAACATTTCACTTTAAATACACTAATAATGAGAAGTACAAGAACATGTGTTTTTAAGTCTTAAATGAGAAACTCTGTGACGTTCGACAGTGGGTCTGAGATGATTTAACTCTAGTACATATGTGTTAAATTAATTTATATATTATATTTTTATAGTTCTATTATTTAAAGCTGCATAGAAAGCTCAACAGCTGAAGCAGCTTTCTTGTAGAGAGCATCTGCAGTCTGAAGTAGTCTAAGAATGTTGATTGGAATCAGAAACTGCCTGATCAACAAATAATCAAACATTTGATGGTACCATTTGGTACTAGACAGTTCTCAACACATTTCTGTCATTACTAAAATAAAGTAGAGCCCAATCGCTAATCCAAAATTCATCGACTAAAGTTATATTGAAAAGCACAAAAACAGTAAACCTTGACATTTGTGTCGCATGTATAGCCGTTATATCTGTGATCTGATGTCTCATAGCATATTCTGTTGACAAAAAGATCAGTTCTTTTAACATTGTTAGAAAAAAGGAATTTAATTTTGATTATTGAGATTAATGTTCTAAATAGTAAGTATAGTTTAACTGATAAGATACAGATGAGCCCCTTTTACAAATGGCTTCATTTATTTTGTTATCTTACTCTTAACAGTTGTAATATGGTGTAGTTTTAATTCAAAAACCACATTCAACAACTGTGATCCAATTAAAATATATACAGTTTAGCCTCTTGTGCTAAATGCATTGTGTATGTATGTGATGTATGTTATTATTGATTGTTATTGTTTATTTTAACTGGGGACTGTGCACAATTTTAAAATTGCATTTCAAATAATAACAATAATCGTGCTTTCATTAGATCACAAACAAGTCTTTAAGAAAGAAAACTGATAACATTTTTTTTATTTTTATAGGGTGATTCCGTAACCAACAAAACACAAAACTGAACACATGTGAAGTAAGAAAAATAATATCTACTACCATGTGAAGGCTACTTTGAAATAGAAGAGTAATCCAGATACTATGTAATTTTGAAGTAATCCTCTCCTTTTTTTTTCCTCAGCCATTATAGTCAAGCATCCAGCCTGAACATAATCACACCAATATTTACTCAGGGTCATTCAATTTATTGACAAAATCAAGACTTGTGAGAACATATACTATTTTGTGTGTACGCTATGCATTTTTACAATCAGAGAATGTAAGAATAACACTAGGCCTACTGCAGTGATGATAAATAATAACTTATTGATTTCCATGTAATTTTTTTGTCAAGGCCATGGGCCCGCAGGTTGTTGACCCTCACTCTAGGACAACAAACGATGCAGATGGAATCTCAATCTGTTGTCGTGCGTGGTCTGTTGTGTTGTAACAGAATAATAGATCGATAAAAAAAATCCAGTTATTTGGTACAGAATCATATTGTATTCACCCATTCCTAACAGCCCCATCTGAGCACATGCTTGATTTTTTACATCAATATCCATATTGTTCCCTGATGAATTAATGAAAATGTGGATGAATGTCCTATCTCGCAATGTTAAAGATGCTGAAAAGAAAATTCTTGGATCAGTCCCGTTATCACGATCCACACCAACAGTTAACAGGGTCTCTTCTCGGCTGAGAAACATCCAGTTTCCCGTTTCATGGAAATCCATGGAGTCATTTTTGTGTAATCCTGCTGACAAACCAACCGGCAACTGAACAGACAAAGGCGAAAACAAAACCTCTTTTGCGGCGGTAATAACTGACATCGAAAATAATCAATTATGCTGTTCAGTATGAAAAATCATCTTCAATATGCACCGAGCCTGTCCAATATGAGGCAGAAGAAGCAATGTTAGCGTCAAGTGTCCAATAGGTGTAGCATGTAGCCCCAAGCCTCAGGCCCAGTCTCAGGTAGCACCCTTCGCACATTACAGTGGTTAATCAGCAGAACGTCAGCACTGCATTGGCTCCAGTTGAGTTCAAGGTTAAAGGCAACAGGGTTGATTAAGCTGTTCATCTTCGCAGCATGGGAGGAAAGGTGCTAAGGTCAAGGATGACAATTGGCCCCTCACTCCATCCCCCTGCACTGCTCAGGTTTGATTTCCTATTAGTATTGACAAGCAAGGTTATGCCAGCTGGAATGCAAATATGTCAACAGTGCCTCCTTCTGAATCTGTTAGTAGGAGGAAATGTGAATAATGGTGAAGAAGCTGATTAAACTACCATAACTTTGTTTTTGTAAAGATGTACATCAGCTTGAAGAGTGTCAAAAATCTGCATTTATGAACGAGGTTTAATTTAATCAACTCTCCCATATTCCCCAACTGTTAACACTTGGTGAACTTTAAAGAATATTAATGCTTAAATCTGAATGCAAACCTGTATCCTGTTACAACACCTCAGCCAAGTCCTTCTAATAAGCCCTGCTTCTGACACAGTGACATATGGTAGCAGGCTCTTATGCTACAAGCGTAAAGTAAACTGGAGAACAGTGAGACTGGCTTTGATCACACCAACAGGTCACTCGTGTCCTCATATTTCTGCCAGACCGGACCGACAGCTCCACTGCTGTTTCTGTGAATCTTCACCAGCTCAGCGGCATGCCTCAGTTCCCTCTTTGCCTGTATGCATTCACATGAGCCTTCTCTCTGAGTTGCATTTGAATGTGAAAAGCCTCTTATATGTGACTTAGTACGGCCAGGTCATTAGCATTCACATGGGGGGTAGGGCCCGTGGGGTGGGGTGGGGTGGGCTAGGGTGCTGCTGCTGTGAGACTGAACAAGTGGTATTAGTAGGGTGGAGCTTTTGAGAGGGTGGGCTAGAAGATTGGCTGGATGATCAGGACAGGCTTGTCCACTGTAGTGTGGGGTGAGGATCAGGTAGAGAGGAGCCTCAGGTTGGGCAGTAGGGTTTAGGGTGCGGCACACTGGTGAAACACTGGATGCTTCTCACTATGGTCCCCTAGCCAGGCAGAGGGGATGAAGGAAGAGAACCCACTAGATGGTAAGATATCTCTGTAGCTCTCTCAGTATTAAGGCAGGATCTTGTCTGTTTTTTAATCAAGCTTTCCTACAAGGTTAATTTTCAATTGGATGGCCAGTGAAGTCCATGGTGCAAACAGGAAACAGGAGTAGGATCTACAGACCATGTGTTGATAAGCGCTGATATTTTGACCATTTTCCCCCTGCCACAATAGGCATAATGATACTGTAGCTTCAGTGCAATACAAAAAACACCCTCACTTGATACATAACTTAAGGCAATATAACAAAACAAAATGAAATACAAAAAAATACAGAAGCCAGGCTCGCAATCTGTCAAATGTTGTAGAGAGCATCTGCAGTCTGAAGTAGTCTAAGAATGTTGATTGGAATCAGAAACTGCCTGATCAACAAATAATCAAACATTTGATGGTACCATTTGGTACTAGACAGTTCTCAACACATTTCTGTCATTACTAAAATAAAGTAGAGCCCAATCGCTAATCCAAAATTCATCGACTAAAGTTATATTGAAAAGCACAAAAACAGTAAACCTTGACATTTGTGTCGCATGTATAGCCGTTATATCTGTGATGTGATGTCTCATAGCATATTCTGTTGACAAAAAGATCAGTTCTATTAACATTGTTAGAAAAAAGGAGTTGTTTTTGGAATTCTGACACTGGAGAAGCCATAAATAGCAAATATTTGGCATTTTTCATGACAATGTCTAACTTCCATAATTTGCTTTTAATTGTTCTTTATTATTGTGCAGCACTTTGCGATTATTTATCTGTGAAAGGTGCTAGACAAATGAACTTTACTTACCTACTTAATAAACCAACATACTTCAGTAGTCTTCATTTGATAATTTGAAATTAAAGTCCTATCCAGAATCAAACCAGAGACAATCATATGGTGTACCAAGTATACCAATGAATTATTAGTTGACCCTCTAAATGACTGATTATCAAATATTTTATCATTATGAAGTAATAGACTACACATAACAATCACTCTATCAGTAATTTTCACCTCAATAAGTTGGCTTGCCAAAATCACATGACACTGGTCCATGAAAAGTTTGAAGCAATTAGCAATTCCAGCAAGTGTGTCAAATATCCTTGACATTACATTAGATGATGGACAGAATAGTATGTTGGGGGAATTGAACATATTGTTAGATCACTCAAGCACATGCAGGTTAAACTTGATTTATATATGTGTAAGAACAGAAAGTAGTTCTATCAGCAGGATCCACCTCAGTGCTTCTCTTGGTGGCCCTCAGCTCCCTTGGCTCTCCACTGTGCTCAGTTTGTAACCAAGTGAAGTGTAACTTTAGCTTTAACCTTCTTCTCTGTTGCTCTGAGTGCTTCAATTAGTTAATGTCTGTGTGTTTTGTCAGCTTGAATCTGTGTTTATGCTTGGACATGCACTTTGGTCCTTCTCAGAAGTGCCAGAGGCATGGTTGAGGGGAGGGGAGGCTAATTTAGGTGAGGGCTGGGAGGGGGTGGTGGGGAGTAGTATTGTTAAACGGCAGCGAAAATAGGACTATCAGTTCCACTCAGATAACCCCTAGCTGTCATTGGACCTCAAGCCGAGCCGTGACCCCGGGGCTTGAACTCTGCGGTCATGTGACCAGGCAGTAAAGTGACCAGTGGTGTTGCTTTGCTCAGGCTGTGGTCAGAAAGGGGCAGGCTGTCGAGGAAAGAGGTTGCAGAGGGAGAGAGAGAGAGGCAGAGAAAGAAAAGAGGCATGAGGCGACCAGGCCCAGTAGCTTTTCTCTAGCTGAGTTCAGTGTGAATGGGGTCCAGGCAGACTGGGAGAAGCATGAAATGGATACATGGGAAGGTAAGGAAGGCTAACAGACAAGGCTATTGCCTGCTTTTAGTGCACCAGTTTTAAACTCACCAGAATTGTGTTTGCATGGGAGAGGAGAGATGATTTATCAGAGAATGTATTTAATTAATTTTCTTTGTCATCTGATGACTAAATGTTTTCTTTTTATCCATGTACAAAGGATGGAAAGGAGTGAAATGTCTGTTTCTTCTGTTAGATTGGTATGTGGTTTTATATCAGCCACTGCTGCAGTAGGATATCTGAGAAACAAGTCATTATAATGCTGTGGAGTAACAATCATGACTACAATACAACTGTTACAACTACAAGCCCAGTTATTTCCAGAATTTTGCTTTTCTCCACATCCTCTTTGCAGTTGGAGTAAACAGTTGCTGCGTGGCTTTTAGATTAGTGCTGTGATGAACCGGGTTAGTGCTTTTTGCTGTGAGTTGTTAATGATTCTCGACCAGGTTAATGAGCAGAGATATTGCGATTTCACAGGGCTCCCTGCAATCGATGCCTTCAAGTGCTTTGTTTATGTGTGCGTTATGACGTATCTCAGTGTAGCAGTGAATTGCACTGTGTGCCTCCATATGTATTGATCTTTGGTATGTGGCTGTGGTCTGTACACAATCAGCAGGGTTTCAGTTAAGAGGATCACATTTTGTGTTTTATAAATCTCCTCTTCCTTGTTTTTACCTTTGGTGTTTTTTTGTAAATGACACACAGGGCTCTTTTTCAGATGTCTCACTGTGAAGTGGGCAATCTTTTCTTGACAATGCTATCCACAAGTTGCCTTTAGCCCAGCACTCTATTGTTGCTTCATTCAGCTGTTTATGTGAATGATCTTAAATAAAATCACCCTCTGTTGGCAGTCTTCACACTACAAACCACCCACCCCCTCCCCTTGTATCGCAGGAATTTGGAATGTGATCCTTTCTCACTCTTAAGATACAGTCCACATGGCAAAGCACAGTGTCTCACCAAAGTGTCTTGGAACTGCTGATCATGCTGTGTGCCCCTTGATAAGCGTTTATCTCGCTGTGTTTATTGATCATACAGTTTACTACTCGTTTTTTGTTGTAACTTTCTACTCCTCAACATAAAATTGGCCCCCAGGGACTTAATGCTCATAGTACATTTCTGGTAGTTTGTCCTTCATTTGCTATTTTCTTCAGGGACTTGGGTGTAGCATGTGGAGGAACCTTGTTACTGTATTCGTCCCCTCCCCCCTGTTAATCCCTTAGCCAGCGGCCATGTTGGTTGTGCTCCAGCTGAGGTAGGGTTAAACCCACACTTCTGCCGCTATAAGTCACCATATCAGCTCTACTCTGTTTCAGTATTGTTCTGTGTTTTAGAGGGGGAATGTATTAATTCAGAGGATAAAACAAATACAATGTAGAGAGAGAAAGGGAAGCTGAGAGGTTGTTTATGTGGATGTAGATGCAGGGGACAGAAGCTGTGTGAAGATCAATAGTAACAGTGGGGGAGGTCAGGGACTCCTGTGACTCTGTAATGCTGGCCTAAAAATAGCCAATGACAGAGGCTGCTCATTCCAGCCAGTCGCTGCGTTTTACTACTTTCACTGAAACATATCCATCTCGTCAAACCTGGCGTCATGTCCATCATGTTGCAGATCTTCTTAGGGGTGTGTTGTTTCAACTGCCCCTCCCCCTCCCCCCAGCACATACACACACTCCTACAGGGTCAAACTAACTGGATGCTTTGCAAAAAATAGTCCTGGCTTGTTAATGTAAAAGGTCGACATTTTTAATGCTGGACGTTTGTTGGGAAATATCAGTTTCTCCTGCTGACTCTGTGGTGGGAAGCCACCCCTCCCTCTTAATAAAAGAGAGGCTAAACATTCGTTAACAGTACTTTTATATGAGTGTGTATTAAAAAAGGCTGCGCTGTAATCTCCCCTCATTGTTCCTATTAGCCAGTGCCGAACCGACAAAGCTCAGGGCTAAAACCAGCTTCTGCTGTCTTTTTCATGAGGCACGAAGGATAGAAAGAACAGAGTACAGGCTTCAACGTTGACGTCTAATGAACATAGTTTCCTCTTTTATTATTGTCAACACAGAAAATGTATTACACAGAATTTATGGTACAAAACAGCAGCACATGATTGTATTTCTTTTTCTATTGTTTGACTTACTCCAGTGTGCTATTTCTTTTAACTGACAGATGTAAATGAACCAGCTTCACTCATCAACCAACTTGAAACAACTAATGCAAATGTTACATGTTTGTGGTCGCAGTGGTAACCAGTTTTCTGTCGGGAAAACGGCAGACGACATCAAAAGTATTAGATAGCAACATTTTACTGAAAATCCAACAAAAACTATTTGTCAGCTTAATGATAAGTGTTTGACCTTAATACTTATTTGTCATTGACTGTAATATGTCCGTAACAGTGAGTATGAGTAACTGTAAATTACATGTTATGGTGCTGAATGTTGTATTTGTTCACTTTTGTTGTACCCATTCTTTGATAGTTCCTGATTTATATCAAACACCTGCCAGTATTTGAGCATTTTTTTTTAACAGAAAACCTAATATGTCTCAAAGTATCGAAAAAAGGTAATGGTCATGAAGACTGATTGTATTCTACAGCATCAGTATCATACATTTTCAAAGATACAAGACCTTTAATTACATGGGGTGTTATATTGAAGATAGTTAATGGTGACAAACTACTTAAAAAGAGTAACTCACATCAGTTAAAATCAAATGTATGAATATAAGATACTCCACGTGCAGACATTCATTAGTATTATGAATAACAAAAAACATTTAAATGATCTTTCCAGATGCAAACAAAGACAGTGAGCCAGACTCCTACTGTCGAGGCCTCTTCCCACATTATTTAACAAAGTCACATCACATATAGCTCACATCAGCATAACATTAATATGTAGTTTATCTTTGGTGTGGTATTACTCGATGCAAATGATTTGGCCTCTAAGCCTAGGTTTATATTATCAAGACAGCTATGTCAACAGGTCGCCATTGTCTCATGGATGAGCCCAATCTGCAGCTGCATGCACATAACTTTAAAGATTAGCATCACAGTGTGGCCTGCCAGGAATGTTGGATCCGAGTCAGGGAGGGTCTTCAGATGCCTTTAACCTCAATGAATGTGTTAGATGTGTGTCCATGTACATACCAGTCCTGGTCTTGGGGCAGACTGCTGCTCCCTTTAACCCCTAGGTAAGAGAGATAAGTTTCAGAGAAGAAGAAATATGAGGAGGAAGACGGGGATAGAAGAAAGGCTGACAGAAAGGGAGGGAGGGAGGGAGGGAGGGTGCCAGCAGCGGAAAAGTACAGCAGATTCCTCCAACCCCCGCTCCCTGTCTCAGCTGGGCACGATTGTGATGGAAAGCCCGAGACAAAACCTGAAGAGAAAACCCCTTTAGCAGCAGGCCTTGTTGCTCTGTCAGCCACTCAAAGGGCTGCTTTACACCATACATCAGCCTTTGTGAATGCACGGTGTGGACAATAGGGAGATTTGGCCACGATACATCTCTGTTCTCAGCATGCAGCAGCTCACAGAGGGTCAAAGAGATGATGAACCTGGGTACTGTTTAAACTGGCACCTGCCCAGAGGAGAGCATTCTGTGTGGGGTATTTAAGGACACAGCAAAACTAATTACTACCTCAAAAATTAGGCTGCTCTTGAAAATCCAACCTCTTTTCCTCTGTGTGAAATGAACAGACCATTCCTTATAGTTCCACATGCAGTTCATGTATGTCTCATTCAATCAGCTGGCTCCCTTTTAACATTTGCCGAGACATACTGGGAGCAGTGGAACACAAGAGTGCTGTTTGTCTTCACCATTGACAGGGGCTTAAAATGCCTGACTTGCATTTCCTGGTTCACGTTAAAGTTTGGAATGAAACCCAGGCTGACCCCTGACAAACAATGTAGCCTTTAATGGGCCTTGAGGGGTGAGGGTGAGTGTGTGTGTGTGTGAAGGGGTGGCACAGAGCATCGGGGGTTCTTGCAGGCGAACTAGAGGGAAACAGTGTGTAGAGATGAAGCAAGGCTTTTTAACTCTTTCCTCACCTCGGGGGGTTCATCGTCGTGTTTTTTTTCATGACCTTGCAATTAGTCATTTATTAATTCTTTTAACAAAACAGCCCTTTTGTAAATGACAAATGTTGTACCAGATGCTTGACATAATGTTCCAAACTCATTTTAAATTCTTACTCAATTGTAGAAACACTGTACTTGGTGTACAAGCAAAATCTGCTGTAAAGCTATGTATAGTTCCAATGCTGAATTAATGACCACATTAAAGTGGTATTTCAGCAATTTAGCTGTGCATTTCTGTGAAAATGGTGGACACACAGCAGATGGAAAGAAAAATCAAAATGGAGGGCGCAGAAGGTGATATCCTGACTTCAGGCCCTTATGAAATGAAATTGTTTACAGCTAAGGACACTGGGTATCCTCAGTGGATTACTAGGCTATGTAAACTTTGCTTGAGTTGCCCCTCTAGTAAAGCATGATTTTAACCCTGAATTATTCATTTGTATTTTTATATATATAGCAAGTAAAAATATGGCATATAAATGTTATCTAGTCACATAATTAAATCATTTGTTGTTATGTCTTCAGCTTTTTTAGAAGCCTGTCTCCAAGATTTCTACGTCCACCTGCAATACAACAGTGAAAGGAAATTCATTTATATTGAAAACTACAACAGCAGTATGTTTCTTAGTGTTTTGCGCGAATTGACCCTTTAGAAAAAGATTTCACTGATACTTTTTTATCTCTCACTTAAATTCTACATGTTTTTATAAACATTACATGTTTCAAATGTTAGCAGACTGCCACAGACTCAGGGTCCAACATGCTGCAGACTCAACCTTTACGATGAAACCTTGAGTAAATGTCATGAATATTTAACTGTCATCTACAGTCAAGAGGAGGAGCAGTCATAGGACGTGACAATCTGAGATCAAGTGTGTGAAGGTGTGAATCAGCCTGTTTATATGGTGGCCATGCACTTGAAAGACAGGGTGGCAGATTTGGCAAATAAGCCTGAGTGAAGGCAACTAATAGCCATTGTGTTTTTACCTCATTGAAGGAAGTCAGGCGTTTCACATGGGGTGGCCAGTGAAATATATGGTTTTGATGTGTTCTTTGAATGAGCACATGGGCTGACAAATGGCTGGCTGAGGAGGTGACTGTCATTTATTTGATCTTCCTAATGGTTTATGAGGTGAGGGTCCATCATATGGCCTCATTGAGGTTGACATACAGTAAAATCATTGCTTGATGTAGATGTATATCTATACAGTAAAAGATCAAATTGAAAGTGTGTGTTTTTTTTTCCCATGTGGGGAGGATGAAGTGAGGTGTTCGCTCTTTGTTTTCAGACTTCAAGGAGGTGTCCTCCTGCTTTATTCTGAAGCTTAGCAGCTGAAAAGCTCTTGATTGAGACTTCAGCTGAACTGCCCCTCAACTCACACTTGAGACTTCTCTCTGCAGTTCATTCACGGATAGCATTTGGAAGACTTTAAGAAACCTATACAGAGCAGTCGCAGACTCTCTTCACAATACATCAACAGCTTTTTTATGTGTGACTGTATGCATTTACTGGACTGCTTTTACACTAGTACTGTGTAGAACCTTGACAAGCTAGGGTGTATGAGAAGTTACATAAATATGAACAAAAATTAAAAATCACAACATTTGTTTTCAAAAGGTTCTGAGAAACCTCTTTTTTTATGGTGTTATTTCAAAGTCCACAGTGCTCGATGCTCCCATATGATTACCACACTAACTAATGTTAGGTGGGGAATCTTATTTACCTGTTGAGCTGCCGAAAGAAAATAAAGAAAGAAAATTACAGTTTGCCAAAAAATAGCAGTTAGTCCAACCAGCAGTGAGATTTTGCTGTTGGGTAGATTTGATTGAAGCATCATAGTATATAGAGTTGGCACAGAATAAATGTCAGGGAGGTCAGATGACAGTGTGTCACTGTATATCTTGATCTGTAAAAGGATCACCATGGTAAAAATTAACCACAAGATGTGGCCAGGAAGTGACTGCAGTGATGGTCACTTAATCATCATGGTGATTTGAGTTTGAAAATATACCTCTCAGTTTGGAAAAATATATAAATAGCTGTCAGAAATAGAAATATATCATTTTTTAAATTTTTTATTAGAATTTAAACATATATATCATCTGATCAGCTGATTAGTCAATAAGGACAATCAGTAGCTGTACCCCTAATTATGTAGCCTATATTATTTTTTTTAAATGAAAGCAATCACACTGTGTGCTCTTGGAGAGAACTGGCTGTTTTTTGACTTCCCCTCATAGACATTTTAACCTCTGTGCCTTATAGAGTAAATCGACAAAATAGTTGAATTCTAATCCCAGGATGGCTTCACCATGTGATGCCTCATTGTCTCAGTACAGTATGGCTGGCCCTGCAGTCTTCTACATGCAGCAAATTTAAACCTCACACCATTTAAATGGTAATCTCTCTCCAGGCTTTAGAAGTCCTTTATTCACCATTCATTATCTAGAAGAGGCTTTATGCCATCAGCCCCCCACCTCCCTCTAATTACCTTTAGTACATGAACCTTGCAGCCCACTATGAAAACCCCCTCTCTCTGGGAGGATTAGCTCTCAGCTCAGTCACATGCCTCTGATGAGCTGGTCCTTTAAATCATATACACACAAAAAGCTTAATCTGCCTAATTTAAATATTAAAGATGATGTTACTTTGGCCTGTTTATTGTCACAACATTGCACCTTTTAATCAGTGATGGGTGACTCGGTCAACCATCGACAACAGCCACAATATCAGGTTTCTTCCAGTCATGTCCCAGAAGTAAACACTAAACAGTGTCATCTGTTTGGTGTGTGTGTGTGTGTGTGTGTGTGTGCGTGTGTGTGTGTGTGTGTGCGCGCGTGTGTGTGCGTGCGTGCGTGTGTGACATGATGGTACACCACACACCACATGCATGTAGCATTAGCCATCGATTTCCCAAGGGTTGTTTTAATCTTGAATATCAGTTGGCTACTTGCTGCCCTCATTGAAGTTATTCCAGTCACAAAACTCCAAATCCAGAAGTTAAGCTGAGTGTGACTGCTCACAGTTATCTGTTAATCAAGTAGTGCTACAAAGATTAGTGGTTAAAAAGAAATCAACAACAATTCTGATAGTTGTTTAATGAGAGACACCATCTTGTCATGCAGTGGTCAGTTTTGAGAGACTTTTTGGCTTCCATACATGTCTTCTTTCTGGGAAGAAAACATCTAAAATACACATTTAGTTTTTAAGTACAGATTTATGGTCTGGGCCTTAATGTTAATTAGTGCATGTTTACTGGAAAGTTATCAGAAAACTTGTAATACAAAAAAATAAAAGCCTTGATTTATATAATCAGTTGTGGACGTGTAATGGAGATATCTATTAGTCCACGGTGTTACCCTATTCACCATTTTTGAGGGGAATTTTACAATCCTATGAAGGCCTTTTCTCTGACTCTTGAGTAGCACTTATATACACTAAACTATTCAGTTATATTCCTATCTATATTCTGAAGGTTTTTACAGAAGGGTTTCATTCATAGCCTTTAGAATATAACATTTTATTCCATAGAAGATGGCTAAAAATTGATTTTCTATGGCTCTTTACAGAATCTTTTTATGAGTTATGTAGTGATAAACTGAGATATCCAACATTTCCTTAATAAAAACCTTGACTCTAATATGTCAACAAAATAAAACAGTTTTGAACCTGGCATTATCCAGTGTTCAACATTTCTGTTCTTGATATGTTTGCAAATCTTTAGCCTTAATGTAAGTAATCAACTGGGAAGTGTTGATAGTGACATCTGTTAAAAATGTCACTTTATTCACCTGTAGTGTCTTCCTTAATTTATCAAAGAAAAATACCAAACATTCACCAGCTTCAACATCATAAGTGTGACGAGTCCATTAACAGGAATGACTAGATTGAATGAATTAGATTATTCAGCAGATTGATTAGATTAAGTTTTATACAAAAAAATAAACAGCAGTGTAAAACTTTAGTTGGAGCATAAAAAAACTTGTACAAAGGCAGCATGTCGAAATCAATCCAGAATCTGGAGCAATGGTAAACTAGCACTGTGTTAGTCTTTATCTCTCATGTGCGACAGTAGCAGTCCTATACTGTGATTCAACTGAATCAGCTGAATTTAGGAGTACCAAATGCAATGAATCCTCCCTTGGCACATCAAGTGAAGAAAGATGCAGCAGCAGGAGTTGAAACCCATAGTACAGTCAGTGCTCTACACATTGGGCCATGCAGGAAGCTTCATTGTCTGCCTCCGTGATTGGCTTTCAACCACAGACTCCCATAGGAGGGTAAAGGTCTCACCTGTGTTTAGTGCAGTTTGTTGCATTACACAAGAGTCTTACATTAATCAGATATCCAGGGTAATCTCCCGGCTCAGCAGGCAGCATTAACCCACTGGACAGCAGCCTCCGACCTTTTTGTCTGCTTCATTATCTATTTGTTGCCACACAGCGCAACCTCTTTAAGAAAGCACACGTGCTGATGTCCACATACAGTACATCGTGTTGCATCCTTGACTGCATCCTTTCTTTAATAGAACATTACAGTTATTTTCACCAGCCAACAACTAGTTGTCCTGTCCCCTCTTCAGCCTGTGATCCGATATCTACAGGAGGCGTTAACATAAACACAGAATGTTGCCGTCAGTGGTCACCTGAACAGAAAAATCAAGTTATGAGTGTTCAATTTTCTATGTATCAAGTACAGGGGGTAAGAAAAAAACTGTTAATGATTGATGGGCTGACTGTAGAGGATGAGGAGTCCACTCTAAACAATGGGCCTCATTCACCAATATCTTCTTAAGAATCTTCTTAGATTGTTTCTTAAGTTGTTCTTAAGAGGTTCCTTAAGAAAACCCTACGTCAGATTCACCAACTCGTTCGTAAGCCTCAGAATTGTTCGCAGCTGTGTTCTTACATTGATGAAAGCCGCAGGAGCAATATATATGCCATTGTTTTGTGGGCCTTGGATGGAGAAATGCCACGTATAAATAGGGTGGGGGGGTTACTAATTGATGGCATGTTTCCAATTTACTTGATTTATCTTAAATCATTGGCACATTTAATTTATTTTAGAATTTAAATTCTTTGTAAATTACCAAAAATATGAAATGAATAGATAAATGAATATGACAGAATTATCACTGTAATATTGCATTTTATTGAACTACACAAGAGAAGAAAACACAACCATGCCAACATTTCGGCACTGAAATGTGCGTAAGAGTACTCCTGAGTGTTCGTAGGATTTGTTCTTGCCTAAGAAAAAATCCTAGATAAGAAAAAATTCATGAATGCCACAATCTTCGTAAAATCTTCGTAAGTGGGACTTGAGAACAAATTTGTTCGTAAGAACGGTTCATGAATGAGGCCCAGTGTCTTTACTAGTGAAACAGAGCCTTTGAGGCTTTACTCTCTCCAGGTGATGCATAGCTGCTGTATCAAAACCACTGTGATTGGCTGCTCTACAAAGCAAATCAGTACACAAGAAGAAAAACTCAAAAAAAGGTAAAGCCCTTAGCCCTTAGGGTTGCTTCTCCCTCTTTCTACCTCCCCTGTTTTCCAGTGCCATCTGCAACATTAGTGCTGTCAAAAACACTTCACTATCATAACAATGGTTTGAATATCCGCCGCCTCGAGTCTTCCAGTTTCTCTTTTGTGAATGAAGTATGATGGAGATTGACTGGTGCTATGTTTTGGAGAGTTATTTGCTCTCATGTGTATGGCTGTCAGCTGTAGTTTTGTGCAGTACGTTCAAGTACAGTTCTTTGGCTAACACACAGGCGACATGAGGCACATCAGTTGGTTTGATGTGTCACTGATGAAGTGAACAAATAAATGACTGCAGAAGAAAACAATACAAAGCTAAATGGCTAGTGGAAATGAAGAAAAATACAGTCCTTCATAGTAAGGCGGACCCTCCGTCATATCTGACAACATGTTGTATCAGTCAAACCTCTATCTCGTACAGATAAAGTGGATCCCAGTTGATTGTACAGATCAGCAGCCGGCCACATTCCTGCTACAGGCTGTCCTGTTCTGTGTAACCATGGAGTCCACCCCATCTGCTCTGTGTGTGTGCGTGTGTGTGTGTGTGCGTGCTGCAAAGCTTAACGCTGTGGACAGCAGAGAAGGCGCTCTGACTTAATTCTCCGCTTCCTCAGTGACTTTGATTATGTGGCCTGGAGGTAGATGGAGGATTAAGAGAAGATTTTCAACAGCTCTCTCAGATTGCTGTCTTTACAGTTTGAGAGTACCTTCATGATGAGTAAAGTAGCTTCACAGGGAAGGTCCTCAGTAAGATCCTTCTGTCTTTGATCCTCTCTCCACCTTGTCTCATGCTCTCCCATACCTCCAGCATCATTCAAATATTTGTGTCAGGGTCAGCTAATTTCTTTTCTTGCAGGCTTAATGTCTCATTCTTTCCTGGTCTTTCAAACCTACATCACATCATTCATAATTATAATTATAAAACCTACTGCTATTTTGAACTGTACTTTGTTCAGGACATGCTGTTCCACACAACTTACTTGCCGTGAGCCCCTACCCCGCGCCCCTAAATATCCCTTCACATGTGTTCCAAATCACCACCCTCACTTATTCATGTCCTAACTTTTCACAGTTTTGAGCAATTTGCAGAAGGTGTGTGTTCATGCTGGTCCGCTCATTTGGCTTTGTTCGAAAATGAGGTCTTCCTTGGTGGAGGCCTCTTCATGCGATACCTGTTTGTAAAGAGAAAGGAGAGACTGTAAACAAATCAGTCGTGTCGTTTTAGCTCGCTGTTTCCTCTCATCACAACTGCTGAATAAAACATACTCAGGAATTCTCTGCTCCCCAACCTGCTGCCTGTTACACCTCCACTTTCACATAATGAGAGTTAGAGCTTAAGACTCCTTTGGATTAGCCAACGCCTGGCTAGTGCTTAAGCCCCAACCGCCCCCATGATCTCAATTAAAAACTTGTGCCTTCAGCAAGGATTTTGCACCCACAATTTTTTTTCACAGTGGATGAATTAATGCCAAGAAGTTGGTGGAAATGGTTCTAAATGCTACCTTTTTGAAAAATGTTTTCCTTTCCTCTGCAGATGATCCAGCTGACCAGCGTACTTGCCTTATCTGTGGAGATCGCGCCACAGGCCTGCACTATGGCATCATCTCCTGTGAGGGCTGCAAGGGCTTCTTCAAGCGCAGCATCTGCAACAAGCGTGTATACCGCTGCAGCCGCGACAAGAACTGCGAGATGTCACGCAAGCAGCGTAACCGTTGCCAGTACTGCCGCCTGCTCAAGTGTCTGCAAATGGGGATGAATCGCAAAGGTAAAGTGTGACCACATCACGGGGACATATCTGCCAAAAGGTTAAGATGTCTCTCTGCAGTAAACTTTCATCACTCTGCATGAACTCCTCTCCATGAATGTGAAGTATTTTGTAGGTATAAATCTCCTTTTTATGTTCAAAAGTAATGTGTTAAACCTAGGAAATAAAACATTTATGTAGAAGATAAACAGGAACCATTTTTTGAAAGATGAATAAATAGATACAAATCTCACAGTGATACAACAACAAAAACTCCTATAATATGTCATCCATTGTTTGTAGCACATGAACATCTGTCTCTTGAGTTGCCCTCTAAAACTAGACCAAATCAGAGTACTTGTTACTTAAACATGGCACATGTCAAGAGTGATTCTTGCGCTGCCAGTTTCTTGGAAGGAAGCTACCTGAACCCTAGCATTGGATTTTCTCTCATCTAACACACTTAAATGAGTGCTAGACATAGTTTATTTATATTTCTCCAGCTTTTGGAAATATTGGAACCAACATGTTTATGTTTTTTAACCATTGAGCACACATGTGTAATGTATGTGTAATCTTATGTTTGTCTGTTTATTGTGTGTGTTTTTTTATACCTGGACCTCGAGTCTGTCAATAAAGATAATAATTTAATCATGGTTTAATTTTACAGCATTGCACCTCTCCGATTGTTCTCATCCAAACATTTTATTCAGCTGATAATATATTAAGAAACGGCTGCCGTTGTTTTCCGGCTCTGGCCTGCTCTAAGTCCTGATGAAGGCTCAAATACATCAGTTCTACACACAGTTCTCTGCAGTGCTCACTCACACATACTGTACCAGTGTATAGTAAGCAGACTGGAGGTACAGTTTGCTCTCATGCTGGATGATAGGTCCACTTCCATAAGCATACAACACCCCCTAGTGGATGAAAATCGCAAGTTTTTGGCCTCATTTTATATGATTGTTCTCCAAAAACTTAGATTAAAGCAAGCTTGTCTTGACACGTGAAATAGATTTTTTACAAACCATTCCAAGACAGCGGAAACAAATCATATTTGTCTGCCAACAGAAACAGGAAACATGTTATAAATGAGAAAAATCCCCACGTAGAAATAAATGATGTGAAGAAAAGCACTGTGTGGTTTGTTTCAGCCACTAGATAGAGCTATGATACTGTGATACTAATTATGGATCATGTCATGTTCATAGACCACATGAAGATTTAGATGTTTCCTCTTCCTTTTTGTCATGTAGCAATCAGAGAGGATGGCATGCCAGGAGGGAGGAACAAAAGCATTGGGCCTGTTCAGGTAAATCACAGACTTTCCAATTTGTTTTTTCATTAATCACCGGAATGTTGTTTTTGTGACATACACTGACCCTCTGCCAGCTTACAGTCACAATTCATATTATCCTGGCTCAATCCCAGTGTTAACCCAAACAAATCACTTAAATAACACCGAGTTTGAGTGTGTAGGAATACTTGTGAAGCATATAATGACAGTGAGCCCTGACCTTGTTGTATCATCAGTATAATTGTGTATCTGGTAATTATTCCCTATTCAGTGCTGGCTTCTTTATAAACACTGCATGAGAGAACAAATGGTCAGGAAAATGTGTGACATGAGGCTAAGTACCACAATCCTCTGCCACTATTCAGAGGAAGGATGTGGTCAATTCATTCCGCCTCAATTCAGCAAGTAAAAATAAAAGCTGACATGCCCGCTCCCATTTAAAGAGAGCTTTATTTCTAAGCCCTAATGAAAGAAGGACCTCTCTGTCATTAATATGGAATGAATTGCTGTTAAAATGTATGTGCAGAATTGATAGAAATGAAAGAGAGTTGACCCCTGCCACAGATAGAAGACCCCATATTTTCTGGCATGCTAATGCCTTTCAAAATGTCTTTTGTCTGTGTTCTCCCTGTGCAGACCTACAAAAATTTTATTATTTTAAGTGTGCGTGTATCAGCCAATCAAATACACACACACACACACACACACACACACACACACACACACAAACGCATACACAGGCACATACCTGTTTGCCTGCTTTCTTTCTTTCTCTCCCTAGCTCCCTGTTTCATTGTATGACTGTGTCCTTGCTCCTCAGCATTGCACTGAAAAGCAGCGCAGTGCTTGTCGATGCTAATCAATTGAACTGAGACACTGCTTTTTGTAACATGACGATGTACTGCAAGCTCCATTAAACCCAAAAACCCTCTTTATGCATGTTTTAGATCACAGAGGAGGAGATAGAGCGGATCATGTCAGGGCAGGAGTTCAAGGAGGACGCCCCGGAGCACACCTGGGGCAACAATGGCGACAGCGACCACAGCTCTCCCAGCAACGGAGCCTCGGAGGGCAACCAGCCATCACCTGCCTCCACTCTGTCATCCAAGTGAGTTGTTCATCTCGTCTCCTCCTCAGCACTGCGCCATGGTGGGGCGCACCATTGAGATAATGAGCTGGCCATGACAGTCTAACACCTCATTCCCATCTCACCCAGACTTTAGTAAAGGTATTCATCAGCTGAAGAATGCTTGAATATGTAGCTCCTCAGGCTTGGCGATGATAGCAAACACAAAGGGCTCACTGCACTATCTGCTTTTCTTGGTATGGAGACAAGCAGATTGTCTATCTGCACTCATCAAGGACAAATATTGTCTAGGTACTTGCATGACAGTATTTATTTTAGTCTCACTTCGTATAAACATTAGGTTTATCTCTACAGCCATGCAGCCTGCTAGCGATTCAGAGGCATACTTGTTTTATCAAATTAAATCTGAGCAGAAATGAACAACATAACAGCCTATGCAGCGTGGGCTTTGGTATGTAGGTACAAAATAAACTGCAGTTTTGTCTGCAAGTTTCTCAAAAATTACAACGATTTTTAATAGAAAAGAGAATGGAGCGCAACACGCCTCCTTAGATAAAGGTGAAAGGTTATGAAGGCTGAAGGAAACTATTGTATGTCCAGTACAGAGAGGACAGAATCTACTCATCTCTAACCTGTACTGGGCACACAGATATAAAACGCATGAATCTATGGTAATACGGAACAATAGTCTTCATTAAGAGAAGGTAAATATATTGTTAATTTAACTTTAGTTAATAGTTAATTCACTCTAAACATAGGGGTGCATTATAAACCATTAATCAATTGTTTATTGTAAAGTTGCAGTTGATTCCAATAATATTTTGTAATTGTTCATAAATACTGTGTAGTTCACCGGTTAAACTTTACCTGGATGGCCATTATTAAGTTGCAATGGATGTTAAGAAACCTTAACAACTGCTTGAAAAAGGTTTATAAAGCATGTCATCATTTGTTAATAGTGAAATAACTATTAACTTAACTTTAATATCTGTACACTGACTATTTATTAATGATCTTGGCCAATGGTAAACAGTTATTTGTCCTGAAATGTAAGACTACTTCCCTTTATGCAGTGGTTGAAGACCTTTTCTTATCTCTTACTTCAGTAAAAGTATAAGTACTACATTGTGAAAATACTCGTAAAAGCCCTGCATTTGAAAATTACTCAAGTAGAAATATGTAAGTATGATCAGCAACATGTATTTAGTTATATTCTACCGCGGTCTCTATGAGAAAGTGTGTGTAACCCTTGACCTTAATGTGCCCTCAGTCGCTCTGTGGAAATGAATGGCTACACGGCAGCCCTCAGGGACCAGTATATCAACACCTCCATGTCCACACACTACCAGCTCCTACCTCACCTGTTCAGCTATGCTGCCCAGTCGGGCCTGCTGGCCCCGCAGCCCCGCAGCCTCTACCCACAGTCCCACCCACTGGTGCTGCAGCTGGTGGCTGCTGAAGATCTGGCCCCCCTGGCTACCCCTATGCTCATAGAAGATGGGTGAGTCAATACACATGCAAGAAACTACATACCCATACCCATTCTCCGGATAAAGCTCAAACCATGCACCTCCCCAGTAAAGACAGTGTGTACTGAAAGGAAGCCTAAGGTTGTCCTTTCATCATGTGGATAGTGATTCAAAGACTAAACCAGTGGGTTTTAGCCCATTAAAAAGAAACTTCTAGCACTGACTTGAAACAACTCGAGTTTCTTTTAGATAAAAGGGATCTGTTTATTTCATTTACAAAAATGCTTCAAATCACTCAGCATTGACTTTCTCTAAGATTCTGCTAAATTCTGCTAAATGTTCTGATAAATAATACTGAATATGTTGCACAGAGGATCTTTGAATTTAGTCTGTCCACTTGTTTCTGTCAGTGACTCAGCCCGCATTCAGCTTAAGACAATAGGCTTAGAGCCATGCAGACTGCAGGCTGGGCTCAATGTATGATTTGAATTAAGTGTCAAAATGATTTTCCTGAATGTGCATGATATACAGCCAGTTCATTAACGATCATGTGACAGGGCAGGTCAGGAAACGGGAGCCATCTAGTGGTACAAACCATCATAACAGAAGAGGCTTAATGACCGCACCTCCTCTCTATCCTGTCTCATGGAAAGGCATTTTATTTATTTATTTTTTTGTAGTGTTTTAATGTAGAGCTTCTCCATAAATATTTTACTTTTTTGTTAAATGACTAATAGACTTGGTGCTTTGAATGCCCCTTTGCTTGCATAGAATGGAAGTGGTATGGAGGTGAATTTTGATTCCACAGCCTAATCCTTTGTCCCATTGTGTGTCCCAGGTACAAAGTGACACAGGTGGAGCTGTTTGCCCTGCTGTGTCGCCTGGCAGACGAACTGCTCTTCCGTCAGATCTCCTGGATCAAGAAGCTGCCGTTCTTCTGTGAGCTGTCCATAGAGGACTACACCTGCCTGCTCAGTTCCACCTGGCAGGAGCTCATCCTTCTCTCCTGCCTCACCATCTACAGCGCCCAGATATTTGGAGACCTGGCAAACATCACCGCCAAGTACACCCCGTCAGACGATGAGCTGCAGGGGTAAGTGGAAAGAGAGGTCAAGAGAGTTTGCTAAGAGTTACTGTTTAATTGCCCATTTGAAAGCAGCTTGGGTATTATTTTTGAGTTTGGGATAGATGATGACCAAAATAATGACAAAAAAAAAACTTGAATTATCTTTTAAATGTGACTATATAGTTAGCACAGCTAAACAAAAAGAAATGGGCCACCAAACTATGATTTGTTATTTATAAGTATTTAATTGATTCAGATTCAACAGCCTTATTTCCCTTTTCCTAATTCCCAGCTGATTTTAGTGAAAAAGCCCTGATAAAACCACAGCAACTGCCCGATATCAAACAGGAGACAAAGTTAGCGGCTAGCTGTAGAATAGCATTTAGCTTAAAAGACTGACATTTCTCTCAGCTGTCGGTGGATACCAAAACAGAACTTATATTTTAATATTGTTTGTCTATATTGTATAGAGCTTGTTTTGTTATCCCTAAGTTGGCAAACGTGTGAAGTGTTACTGTTTTAAAGCAGGTGTTTGCTTGCTGACAAACATAAGCTACCAGATATTAGTACAGCAGTGAGGTAGCTAGCCACATAGTTGGGTCCAACGTCTGTATTTAGATATCTGATGAATGAGTGAAGAAGTTACCGTCACTCATATGGGTTGGTCATATCTCACCTACAGTGACTCATACTACCTCCTACCTGAAGCTATCACACCATTAACAGAAAGACATTACGCATTGCCTCCAGCAGCCTCCCCAATTCAATATTTCACTAAGAATTCAGCGATATTAGGAATTAAATGTTCCCCATTGCAACAACAGTCCTCTGCAAAGGCGAGACATTCAACTCATCAGTTCAGTATCTCCAAAAGGTTTTGATATTTTCCCCTATGACAGAGGGGAAAGGGTTGTTGTTGGATGAGGGCCAGTGCAGTGGTCCGTGCATGGGAGGACTCCTCAGGACAGAGCTGTGGCTAGCACCGTCTGGCAAGTGAAATACATGCGTGTCCCTTTCTAGGGAGAAAATGATGTGTGGGGGTTTGGCTCTGTGTGAATCCAAGCAGAGTTATCTGACCTCATGACACCCATTCTCCTAATATACAGTGCTGTTCTCTTGCTCTGGTCAATTTGCCTGTAGTTTAGGAGTGCATATCTGATTTACTGTGGCAGCGCTGAAGTGTGCGAGAGAGATAGGGAGTGTGAGAGCCAGAGAGACAGGGAATTAAGGTCTGATGAGTGGAATTAAACTTTGTGAATCTTTCTTTTAAAAAGCTGTGGGATCAGCAAGACGTTTGTTAAAGACTATGAGATCTGACGTATTCCCTCCCTACTTTGTGTCTTGTCCACTGAAGCATAGAATCTTAAGATAATGGGGATGTAGGGATTTTATTATTTTTTTTAAGTGCTTTTTTATTTCATCACAGTAGATTTAATGGGAACATGAGGGCAGGAAACCTACTAAAACTTTAACTATTTACCTCTAGAGATATCCTTTATTATATCATTATGCATTATGTGTTATATACCAGAACTTTTTGTCCAGTGTATTTGAAAAGTCTGTGTCTGATTCCTCAGCTTCAGTGAGGATGGCATGGAGGTTATGGAGAGGTTGATATACCTGTTTCGCAAGTTTCACCAGTTGAAGATCAGTAACGAGGAGTATGCCTGTATGAAAGCCATCAACTTCCTTAACCAAGGTAACAACACAACCTCTTCTATTATTAGTCCAAGCTGTTCTCGGCTCTTCCTGTATTCACCACATGACTCTGTCTTTTTATTTGTATTGCTACAGATATCAGAGGCCTGTCCAACACCTCCCAGCTTGAGCAGTTGAACAAGCGCTACTGGTATGTGTGTCAGGACTACACTGAATACAAGTACCCGCACCAGCCCAAACGCTTCCCTGAGATCATGATGTGTCTCCCTGAGATCCGCTGCATTGCAGGTAAGGCCTCTAAGTACTGAGTAGTGCATTGGGCACTATATTTTTGGTGAAATCCAACATTTTTCTGTTGTGTTGTGGACAACGGTTTTTTGTGTGTGTTGAGTTACTGTAAAACTAAACAGACACTTCCTGCACTGGTTTCACAGTGAACCCCTCCAGCAGCTCAGTGGGAACAGGATTACTGAAAACAGCAGAGTTGTGTGTTTGACACGACTCATGAGATGAACACTAATGGAATAGCAGAGTAGAAAACTTCCAATAAAGAGATACTAAGATAA
Source organism: Sparus aurata (assembly GCF_900880675.1). Classification (NCBI taxonomy): domain Eukaryota; kingdom Metazoa; phylum Chordata; class Actinopteri; order Spariformes; family Sparidae; genus Sparus; species Sparus aurata. The sequence goes on along the minus strand of NC_044191.1, from coordinate 1,827,621 downwards.
GCTAATCCTGAGGCTAAAGTGCTGCATGTTGTGTTTGTTTGCAGGGAAGCTGGTGAATGTCCCTCTGGAGCAGCTCCCTCTCTTGTTCAAAGCAGTCTTGCACTCCTGCAAATCCAGCCTAACCAGCTACAGGACGGGCCAGTCGCCCTGTGTGACCACCTCCTCTGGAAACTAGACCCCCACGACCCCCCGAGTCAAGGGACTGGTCTCCCCTCTTGTGAATGTGACAAGCAGCTAGTTTGTTTTTGTAACTTTTTTCTTTATATATTTATTACACGACAGAGCTGAATGTATGCTGATTTACACTGTGCACATGCTTCTGTACAAAACAAATGCTCATAGATGCATTGGTCTTTGGAGTTTACAAGTGTGTATCCAGTTTGCTCAATGTGTCAGTGTTGCTATTGTTAGAGCTAGACTTTAAAAGAGTTTATTTTATTCAGATGGGGGCGGATAGACACTTGACGAGTGTTTTGAGACTACCTCAGGAAGATGTTGTTGCTATTTTCAGGTACCTTTTCTTGTTGTTAAATGAAGAGTTGCCCAGTCTAAAACCAAATCCCTGCGGCTGCTTTTTGCACCTCAATCAGAGACTGAATGTTCTCAAGAGCTGCATGAATCAAAGATTGAAAAACAGTGTTTTAATGCACTGAAAATGCAAAATGAATTAGCAAAACTGAGCTACTTTATCTGCATGGTCTCTCAGACATTCTGCTTATGGGAGGCGGTCTTGTCAATGTAACATTCCATGAGTTAAGGTGACTGTTGGATCTGTGGGATCTTCATTGAAAAAGGAGCATACGGGTATTTTTTACAATCATAGACTGGGGATGTAAGGCTTTATTGCAGGGAAAGGGGAGGATAGCTATGTTTGCTGATTTTAGTGTTAATGTTTTTCTTTTTTGACCAAAGTGTTATGCAATGCTTTTCTCAAACACCCATTGATGGGTAGGAAGCTGATAGCTCCACAAAAAAGATTTCTTATCAATGAAGGATCAGGATAAGAAATGAATCAATCTGTGTCAGAGGGAGAACCCTCTGCTGGACAGACAAGTATGTTGCTGGATTTCATTCAAAAAAGCTGCTAAACATGTGCACATTCTGGTGCACACATGTATGCACAGAGCAGATGTGACCCCCAGTCTTTGTTTTTCCCTCTGCTTCTCATCTGATGATTAGTTTCTTGGGCACTGCTGCCTTTAGTGCCAGGAACTAGATGCATTGTAGCCTTTCAACACACTGTCACCTAAATCCAAGGTCCATGGTACTGGCTGTTTGGTTAAAGGGTGGTCTGCAGGAAATCTTGCATTCTTCCATTTATACAGAACAAACTCAAAATCAGAAACACAACACTTGACGTTTTGAACAGCAATACAGTATATCTTTTGATCGATCAAAGAAATACAAGCTTTATAATAACCATCCTCAAAAAGGATAAATGTATAGATAATAAAACTATAATAGTTGTTGGACTGTGAACATCCGAATACTTTATAAACCAGTTATTAAGCACATGTACGGCTTTATAAACATTAGTTGCAACTTTGTAATGGCCATCCAAATTATGTTTACAGAAGAACTACACATTTCTGAACCGTATTTTAAACATTAGTTGCTAATGTACAATAAACAGTTGGTTAGAACATGGTTTATAAAGCATTTCAGTGTTTTTTTTAACAGTGAAATAACTATTAACCAAGGTTTAATTAAAGTATACTTTCAATTAATGATGGTTATTATAAAGTGTTACCAAAGTGATATACCAGAAACAAAATGGAATTGAAGACGATCCAGGTTTGAACATGAGCCAAATGAAGCAGAGTTGAGAAAAAGCGCTTAAAAGTGCAGTATGTAAGCTGGTTGATTGTTGAATCTCTTTCTCATATTGTCAAATGCTGATGCTTTCAGTCAGTGGCCTGCCTGACCTACCAAACTAAAGCGTCAATATCGGGAATGAGACTCATCAATCAACTGTCTTTCTAAGTCTCATTTTTTTCCACCTTTATCACTCTGTGTTTGTGGCCTCCAGTTCATTTGGAGCTGGTGTAGAGTGCTAGCTTCAGTTTGCTTATCCACATTTAAACCACTTGGTCCATTCAGCGGTTCCATTGTGACCAGTTTATATCAGTTTTACAGGAACTGTTTCAGGTCTTGTCAGGTCCAATCACAATTTTGCACAGACCCAAGACCATTAGCAGTTTTAATTGGACCTGATCCAGATCAGTGTTTTGCAGGGTCAAGTTGGCCCAGAGACCAACAAAGGAACTTTATTTCATCAACTGGCTCACACACAGTCAGCAGATTATCACTTTAACCTGGCTAGCAGTGGATTCAGTGTGATTGATCTGGCTCATGTGTCAATGGATCAAGGCTAGGTTTAGAGAATTAAGGTGACATACCTCCAGCTTGCATACCCTATTTGACAGATATGCACATTGTTTAAAAAAAATGGTCTTTATTTTTGAAGTATGAGATGATCATGTCAGACCACTTGAAGTGTCTCCTTGGATTCCTCAAGTTTTCATCTCATGATGTACGAACAATTTGAAATGCAGACAAAATGCAGTCCTCGCAACGACTCTCTTTTTTGCACACAACGGTGAGGTTCGGAGACCTTGACCCTTGAACGCGGCCACTGCCCCACCCAGTGTGTTCCTCTCTCTCAGGTCCCTGCCGACCTGGATCTAAACAGGGTAAAGTGAGTGTTATGTATTGCATTCAGGAGTTCCTCAGTGACCACACTGATGTACTTGTAATATTAGTAGATGTAGATTCCAGGACATTGTAGGTCCTCTGTAGAAAAGTGTTTTTCTTTTCCACTTTATTTCCGCCAAGGTCCCCAGCCCAACCTACCACCCCCACCCTTATTCAGCGAAAGTGGATGTGGTTTGATGGTGAGACATGCAGGGTGGATTTTTCTCTTGGCATTAGGGATGGACGGAGCGAGAGGCATCATCAAAATGTCACAGCTTCTCTCTCCTGTTTCCATCCACCTCTCTGTGTGCAGCCTTAACAACACCAACAGTCCAATGCAGTGTCCCTCTTTCAAATTCCAGTTAGTCTCTTTTTCTCTTTTGATTTTTATAAATTTTCATGTACCTTTTGTAGTTATTGTGAATGTTTTGGGTTATTGTTGTTTTTCACATATTCATTGTCTTTTTTTCTTTTTGGGGTGGGGGTGGGGGTGGGGGAGTAAAGACAACCACTATCATTTTATAAACGTTGAATGAATTCTTGACCTTTTTTTTGGCATTATTAATAACTCATTCCCCTTGTCCACAGTGGTTCATGAAAACAAAGCATTACTCAGGAGTTGTCAGTCACATTTTATATGGACAGTACTGATATCTTGGAGCCTTTTACATATTATTTTGAATCATTTTACAGTTCAAATGTGATGTTTTTGAGCCATCTGTGGTTCCAAACTTGAATGGATATGAATATACAAATGTTCTACCACCAGGACTCTCAGAGCAGCTAAGATAGGTGTGTGCATAATATCGTCTCAATCCATATCCTAAAATGTGCATCAATCATCACAGAGGCTTCGGCGGTCAAAAGGGCAATTTCATCTTAATGATAAAAGACATACAATATTTTTTCTCTCTTACCTCTACTGATACCTAGCCATTCAGATAGTTTTGAGTTTGTTTTTCATTTTTCAGGTTTTAAGATATCTGTCCCCCCTCAACCCAAGGGAGGTGAATAGAATTCACCATCATAATCTCAGCAGAAAAAATCATCATAATTGTCTGCATAGCTGAGTAAGGCAAGTGAGAAAATGTGGGGTGTGTTGTGTTGTTTTGTTTTGTTTCAATTTTGGTGAAGTGACCTTTTAAACCACATAATCTCAGGGATATGTACTTTTATTTAACAAAAGTCTGAGTGATGTGATTTATCTATGAATGAAAACTGCTCCTAAAATCCTTTACCACTGCTGAGAAACAGCTACAATTAAGTGTCACTGTAGATTTTTCCCCCAGAACAATATTTCTACATTATATGCGCTGTCAAGTGTTAGTTTCAGAATGTAAAGAGCAAGGGCATTTCTCAAAAGCTGCCTTTTTGCACCGATGTCTGTCTGGAAAACGCTTCTAATCTCAGCAGAAGCAGAAGAGAGGTTCAGGATGGCCTACCACAAACTCACTTCATCTCAAAGTAACTCCAGGAATGCATTGAACATCACAGACCGCTGAGATCTGACAGTGGTAGAGGATCTGAAGGGGGATTTTTCTTTTAATGTAGCAGCGAATGATATCAATACCCACCTCAGCTCATCAACAATAACTAAAAACTCACCTCAGCTACCTTGCTGCTACTGCTCTGACATCGGAACTTTCATATTTTTGATACACATGCTAAGAAGTGTTCTTTATATTTTCTGTATTTGTATTTTTTTTCTTTTGCAGACAAGGGATATGTCATTTGCAATTTCTGTACTGAAACTACCTCTTTATATGTCATCATGTTGCTTTAAAATAGGTGATTTTTGTCTTATTTATTGGTTTCATTGCACCAATGTTCTGTTGTTTTGTTTCTCTTTATTTCCCTCAATGACCTCTCAGATTTATAACAAGGGCTGATAACTGTTTTCTTTCTTTTTTTTTTTAATGTGTAAACTTGTTGCCTCATGATCCTCTCTACCTCACACTTGCCTGCTGTCAGCAGCTTTTACTGTCTCTGACCTCCAGCTCAAAAGCATGCTACAGGCCAGACACTCTTAATTTCTCATTTCAGAGATCCTCTTTCTCTTCTTTTGCTGTATTTCGTGTTAAAGTAGTGTCATCTGTCATTATTACTTCTGCCCTGTTATCGTGACTACCAAAGATGAAAGAATGACGGTGTCAGCATAGTGATTAAGCATTCACATAATGCATTCTTGCTGCAGTTAGCCAGTGCTTTATTTTTCTGTGTTGACCTTTGCCGAGTATGTCTTGTTATCTTGTGAATGGCTGTTTGCTGTGTACACTATACTCGCCTCATCATGACATACCAGTGTGTTTGCGCTGTTGTGCTCCATGATTGTAGTTCATTGGTAATGCTTCAAGGTAACATGTAGTGGTACCAATGGGACTGCTATCATTATCTGACTCTGTTAATGCAGCTTGTGATCGATTATCGATCAAAGAATGTCAAACTGACATTTCCTTGTGTTTACATGCCCCAGCTCACTCAACCACCGACAGACGACTGCAGAGTAATCACTGGGGTTGGACCCGTATGGCGTTTGAACAGAAGCCACCTGCGTCATGACTCCTACAATAGGGAAACAGTTCTGCCTTTAGAGGTAGTTATCATTTGCATACTTTTCCTGCCTAAAAGTTATGATACATATTACTCAGTGTGACATTATTGCAGAGATCTCGGGATGCACAGTTTGACCAACTTATTTGGAAGTGAAAACCAGAACTAACAGTGGGTTTTACCCCAAATGGTCATTTTAAACATCCATTAAATGTTTAAATTGTGCAAACATCCATTTTACCCAGCTCATGAAGGAGTCACTCAGTAGTTTCCTATGAAAGGTCAATGCAGGCAAACCAACACGTGTCCAACCTAAGTACTGTAACACTGGAATGAAAAAGGTGAGATCCGGAGCACAGGGTTATAGTACGCTTTTAATAAATTGCAGCAACTAACGTTAGGAGTTAAACCCTCCAGATCTCATCTTTCTTTCAGGAATCCCTTACCGCTGTTAGAACCCTGTTGTACAGGAGCACAAGATGAGAAGAGTTTGGTGCGAGTAGAAGAAAGAGTAGAAGAATCTCAACATATCTCAGGGAAGAAACAGATTTACACACTCATCACCTTTGACAGACAATTGAAACGCCTTTGTTTTTATCTTCCAAAATCTCTTGTCTGCTCTTGTTACTTTAACTACCTGTGAAGAATGTGATCCGTTACGTGTTGAAAGCATGTTTAGAATGTGTTAGGACTTGAAACCAAATAAATGTGAACGTTATGCAAGTACATTGGCTGTCCTCCATTTTTTCAGTCCATCTCTGACTCTTCTATATAGAGGTAAAGTGATTATAGAAACTGATGTGATGATAGCCTATTCAGTGTTACTGGGCTTACCGAGGGATTACGAGGCAGAGGGTACAGAGCTTAATGCTGTGTGGGATGTGTTTGTCCCTGACCTGTTGCTCAGCACACTCCAGTGTGTTTTTCACAGTGAGTTATCATTAAAATAAACACAAAAGTGTGTTTCAGCCTGTTGAGCAGTGATCTGTTAAACATGCCAAATCAACTCAGTTTTGGCAAGTAAAGACATTTTGAATAATAATTTTGATCTCGGTTGGTAAATCTTGAGAAACTATTACTAGTACATACAGTACAATTGCTTGGCTGATGTTAATAATGATTTACATCATTCAAATATATGTCTTATTCCAACATGTCAAATACAGTAGCTTGGTCAATGACCTTAAGGTGCTTTACCTACTGTTCTAGAATCAGTTTTGAACGCAGATTGCTCCAAGGTCAAGTTGGCATTAACAGGCAACGTACAGTTAAACTTTAAAAACTAGAGCTCACTGCCAAATACCTATGATGACATATTTTACTTTAAGATTGTTTCATAATGTCCATAACAGTGTTGTGGGTTTGTAAGGTTTAGACTTCAAACTTAAAAAAAGAAATACTTTGGGTGAGATTAACTACATTCAAACTGAAATATTTCTGATGTCACACAAATCATGTCATTAAAATTCATTAACTTACTTTGGTAGCATGACAAATCAGTCTTGATTTCTTGTACTGTTTAAAATATGTCAAGGATGTGACTTTAAGTACGTTTTTCTAGTTCCCTCTGCATCTGATAATGCTGCGGATGGGTTTACATTGGAGTTCATTAAAAGACCATCTCACACAGATGCTGAAGGGCACCGGGGCACCTTGTATTTGATGACCTGGTAATGATACAACTTCTTCCTCTGTGCAATAGAGCAACATTGGTAACACATTAATGACATTTTCCTTCATAATGGTAAATGTGGATCAGTTCTAAAAATAACCTTCTTTCTGACTAATGTGTGTAATGGCTGTGTTAGGAAATTACTGAAACTTTTTAAAATGCAACACTACATATTTGTGATCCATTTTTAAAGAATTCCAGCTTCGTTAGGAGCCACTTCTTTTGTGGCACAGACAAAGCAGTCAAAAACGTAGTGTTGGCACTAATATTTATTTGCTTTTTGTCTCTCATGAGGAGAAGCCTATTGAGCCTCTGAATATAGTCGTTGGTCATTGATGGGTTAAATTTGACATCATATTTAGGAGAGGACAATCAAATCTCACTTTATGTTAAGGTTATGTGACAAATGTATGATGGAGATGCTCTGTAGACAGATCATTTCAAGTTGGTTTTGTGAAGTTCACAGCTAGTTTAGTTTCTGCCAAACAGGCCGGAAAATATGAATAGCCTACCACATATGAATAACTAATAATCAAACATGAGAAATAAAAGGGAGATGAGAGGAGAAACTTAACATAGCAAACATTAGAGTCCAGTTTTTAGGAGCTGCAACAGCCAGAGATTTCCCCTGCAGGTTAAGTGCCACAAAAAAGTTACAAACTTACAAATGGCATACGACAGAGGGATGATCATATCACCCACACAAACATGCAGCTCAAATATCTACGATTAGTGAAAGAACAGGCTGTTTTAAATGAAAGTATGACGCAGTGTATCAGATGGTTTTCACTCACAGTCCAGGATCAAGGCTACAATTTATCAAAGCTTCCTTCACCAACACCGGCATGTAAGATTCATAGCATTCATTAAATATCACTGTCTTTGCTTTCAGATTAAATATTTATTTGAAATGTTTTTAATGATAACATCAATACACATGCCGAGAAACTGTTGACTACACACACAGACATCACTTAATTTCTGTGGTGAGTTGATTGCTGAAAGGTGAAGCTGCTATGTTGTTATGCTACTAGCATGCTAGTCCTACTGGTGATCGTTTGTCCTTATCGATGTATTAAGATTAAAAGTAAACAACCAGGATGAGGCGGATCATTACTGTGTTTTAAACTGTGGGACAAAACCGAACTGACTGGTCACAAGTGAAACACTACACAGAGAAATGTCCGTTGTGTTCCTTCTGTAGTATTTATGCATGCTACGCAACATGCTTCACTACTGACCCATTCTTCTCTGCTTATGATCTGCAGCCATGTCTCTGCCACAGTAGGTAAGGCATGCTGGTCAGTGAAAGTAAGCATCCTCAGATGTGTTTTAAACTGGTGTACAAAACCAAACTGAGTGAATACACATAAACCACTACATTACAATCCACTGTGGTTTCAGTCCTGCCAGTCAGATCACTGGCTTATGTGATTGGCCACCGCGATGTGACGCAGGCTGGGTTTCTCCAAAAGCTGAGTCTGTTTCAACTTTTTAACCACAGCTGAAACAAAATGCTCCCATTAAAATGAATGGGAAAACCTGCATTTTCACCACATCGCCTGATTTTAATGAATTCAGCCTAAATGTTAAATTTTTTTTCATAGCTTTTGAGAAAGCTGCAAGCAATGATACCAAGTAATTGGCTGTTGGGACCAAAAGACAATAAATACATGGCAAATACGTTTTTTCCTAATTCATGTTGAAACAGTCTTTTTTTTTTCCACGAGAATTGTTTTTTTTTCATGTGTAAAACTGAGTGACAAACATTTTTTATCAGGAGAAACATTTTTATGCATGAAATTTTCTTTTGTCCAGCAAAAAAAGTTTATTTTTTTTATGTTTTCACAGATGAGAAAATAAGGAGCATAGACCATTTCACCAGTTCTGAAGTCATAATCAGAGGAGAAAAAAATCATTTTGACTAAATTTAGGGAATGGATCACCAGTAAAAAAAAAAAAAATCTTCACTTGCCCCTCAGGGATTCTGTAGACAGGACTTCGACAGCAAACATGCATCCCAAGATGTTGGAGTGGAGCTTTACTATAATGCCCTGTGCATTGGTAAAATTATCAGCCTGAGCCTGAACACCCAGTCAACCTATACACACTCACAATTATCATGTCAGTGAGTGATGGCTGACAGCGGGGTTGCGGATTGCATCATGAGTGCAGCGTGCCGGAGGTGCAGGAGGCATCACTTTATCTCCTCAAGGCTGAGCGAGTGGCTTTTGACAGGTGTCCTAACCCTTGCACCCCCACAACTAGCCTCTAATCAGATCAGAGTCAGTCAAGGCTGCGGATCCCCCTGGGCACAACAACATCACTGACGGGCTGGGGATGGGGAGGGGGTGGATTTTATCCATGATTATATAAGAGTGCACAGCCTGAGCCTCACTATCTGCTGGGAGATGGCAGAACAGGCACACGATTATCAGTGTGAAGGGTGTTTATTTGCCTGATGTGTTTCTGGTCTCACCTTGGCACAAAGCATCTGACGCTGCCCTTCACAGACGCCAACAAGTAAAGTTATGTCATCTGTACCTAAAGTCCAATCCTCTGTCTCTTTGATGAAACACATAGATGTCTCATACACAGTGAGAAGACCTCAAACTTATTATTTGAACACTGCTTTGATCACAATGATAGATGTAACAGAAATGCAAATGATCAGAAATCAATGCGGTGATGCTGCCCATCCTCATTCCAAGGTTGTCAAATATCAACATTTTTCACAGTATTTGGTGTCTCATACTGTTCATCTGAAACACACCACTTTTTATCTCGATCTAATGTAATATTAGACCCCAGAATCAAATGCCATTCATTCACACCAGTACTTGGCCAACGTAGTCTGAGGAGCACCACTGTTTGTGTCCTGTGTGAAACCAAAAGTTAATCTTTTTCTGAATCAAACTGATTACTTTTGATGCCTAAACCTAACCAAACTGTGACTGTGTTTCTGATCATGTATTAACCACGTACCTTGTGCATCTGTATGGCATGCCAATGGCTGTGACAACGCTTTGGTATTTGGCATTCTGGGACTAAGAACAGGTTAGGTTGGGTGGTCTCTATAAGGTACCAAACCAGCCAAGAGAAGGTCAAGGTCAGCATAATTTGCTTTGCTTTTCAAGACATCTTTACACATCAGTCTGCACTGTGTTCATAATTATTTCACATGGTGAACAGTCAGTGAAGGCATACTAACATTAAATCATCATCACAACAAGTGTTGGAGTTACAAGTTACTCGAAAAATGTTTTCAATTCCTCTTTGCATGTTTCTCATTGAAACATAATTTGATAATTAGACCAATCACACATTGGCAAAAGTAATTTGTGCATCTTCACATCCTTTCCGTTACTCAGTTCACTTCAGTCAGAGGTGCCTTCAAAGCAACTATGCTCACCCATCATGTCTTCACACGTTGTCCAGCTGTGAGTAACACCAGGTGTTTCCTGAATGTAGGCTTACCAGCGGTTATAATTACTGGACCAGCTAAGGACATGTAATTCAGCAGGAATCACCTTTCTCCTCTTGTAGTAGCGGCTATCATCTCTGGTTTCTGCACCGCACTTGCACAATCTGGACTGGTCTGTCCACTGACCACCAGCTTCCCATGCTTTTCTTCTTCCTCTGCAACTGTCTAGCTGGCTAGCCTCTGTCTTACCTCTTCCCACCAACCTGGTATCATGCCAAACTGTGTAATAGACCTGCTGGTCCCAACACGTTTGGCCTTGCCTACCCGCGATAACAATGTTGTCATTCTGTGGTCAAGTTAGCGATTTTAAATATGCATGTCTGGTAACACTTTCAAATTAAAGGTATCAGAACCACTTGGTTAGGTTTAGGAAAAGATCATGGTTTGGCCAAAGATAGCTGGTACTTTAATTGGCTTCACCTGGGTTTAGAACCCTGGTCTTCTGTCCGGGGTAACATTCTGTGACCTTTCCTCCCATCAACCCAGTTCCCCCCCTCATGTGGACCCTCCGGCTCTTTATATGTTGTCCTGTGTCCTTGTCATTCTTGCCCCATGCTGGTATTGCACTTTCTTACATGCATGTACACTTGCACGCTGTGGTTGCTAGTGGATTCGGCGTAAAACGCGTTATCACATTTGTACCAGCTTGCCGATTGCCTTTTCTCTCTGAGCAGTCTGTTATTTGATGGTGATTTTGTTAAACTTGTCTTTGCACTCTTGGTTAAGAATGTCAAAAGATAAAATCTGGACTCATGATCCCTGGCTTTTGGTCTCTCTTGTCTGTCCTGGCGCTGTAGTGCAAGGTTGCTGCTGGCCTTTCTTACCACATGGTGCAGGGTGCTCTTGTCTTTATTACAGTCCTTACAGTATACTTTGTCCTGTTCGGCTCATACTTCAGTCCTCTCAGAGACCCTATGGGTGGTCTTCTATTTGTAGTATTCACTTAGGTTTGGGAGTAAGTCATTGAGAGACTAATAGGTTGGGTAGCTAACTAACCTTTAAGTATTAAAACACAATGACTTACTCAGTTAAGGATTTGATTGAGACAGCAACCTTTTTCTAGGTATAAATTAACAAATCATATTGTCCTTATATTGTAGCATTTATGTTTGTCTTCCTGGTTTGTTTTTGTGACAACATAGCTTGTAAAGGTAAAGTTCTTATGATGCTAATTCATGGATTTTGATTGCTTGGATTCCATCGATTCATGGATTGTGGGCCATCTTTACACAACCTACCAAAGAAATTTTCCACAATTGTTCAAAAATGGCTGCTGTCAGATAAGCCTGTACAAATGCATTGTAACAAAGCAGCAAACATGCTGCTTTAAATGACGTTTGTACTTTAATGGTTCGTGTTTACTCATTTTCTCTGCATACAGAGAAGCACTGTGTCAATACTATTGCTTGCTATTTCAACTAATGACCTTGCTTCACAAGGAAAAGTTCTGCGTCACTTGAGTCTCACTAATGGAACAGCATGACGTCAACTGTTGTCCTAAGGAGATGGTTCAACCAGATGAGTTGCTTGAAGAATATTTTGTTCTAAATAAAGAAAATACACCACAGTGTGTCTCTGCATGCAATGTCTTTATGTTTAACTTTGGTGAAGATGATATGTAATGTTGAAGGACTGGTACAGTCCTTCAACATTACATATCATCTTCACTTTGCACTGTCTGTGGACACTGTCCACTGTCTGTGTGGACTGAAGCTGTATTATGATAATGATGAATGATAAATATCTATATTTTTGAATCATGAATCCATATTGAACATAATTCTTTCAATGTTTTTCTATACAGTACAACTAATCATTATGAAAATAATTGTTGTTTGCACAATGTGCAATACATATGGAATAATGAAACCATCGTGTTTGGATTGGTTCCCTTTCAATATGAAATTTTGTCTGGATATATAGATGAATATGAATCTATATATGTATATATATCGGTAGCAGCACTAACAATAATATCACATCGAAAACACGAGGGAGAAAGAAGTTGTCTGTTTCCACTTTAAGATGTTCATCACAACATTCTATTCATCAGATGAAGCATCATCCTCCAGCGTTTCAGTTGGAACACACATTAGTTTGGTTTTTGCCTACTGTATTTACGTCAGTCAGGACACATGTCAAGGCTAGAACTGGCTGTGCAACTCTGCCTAAACTGTTCCGCTCTGGCGTGCGCGCCACCATTCTCCTGAAGTGTGCCTTCACCAGGTGTGGTCCTCCTCCCTCCACACTCCCCCGCCTCCTCGGCCCCTCCTCCCTTCCCTCTCCCTCTCATCTTGTTCCCCTTGACCCTGACCCACTGCAACCTCGACGCCGATAACGGGAGAACAGCCCCGCCATTCCTCACCCCTTGCCAACTGACACACTTCCAGAGGGGGATAACCTTGTTCCCTCACATTTCTCTGATGCCTCTGCTGCTATTTGCTTAGTGCTCCTGAAAGTGCTCTCTCCCTGTCTGTTTTATGTCTACTTCCACTCTATGTCAATGACCAATCCATGACATAGCTTTACAAATAATCCGTCCCAAATCCAGTAAATCCACTTTGTGATTGTCACCAGCATTACAACATATCCAACATTACACAATAGTGACTCGCATGAACAGAGAGGATTGGCCATTTAAGGCAGGAAATTAATTCTGCATTTTTTGGGGGGATAAGAACAATACAGCAGAAGAGCAAATGTGACATCCAACACTTTGTGAAACAGTAATAACAACATATAAAAGAAAGCCTGGTGTGGAGCCTTTTTATTTGGCAGCAATGAGAACCAGTTGTTACCAGACATGTATTTCAGACAAGCAGTGACAGAATCATAGCACCAGAGATATATACCACTAAAGCTATCACCAGTACCTTTGTTGCAAGGATGGATACATTTTAATAAAATCAGAGCATGGGTCCTGCATTTACAGTGGATGTTGTTCTTATTCATCAAGTCTGCTGGATGCAGTGCCTGAAATGCCAAAATAAAACATGTTCAGGTTTCTTGCAACAGATTTGCATTGTCTTTGCTTTCCAACTCATAACCTGTTCCGCATTTTAATAATACTAGGCATTTACTGATTCATTATTGAGGTATATCAATGTTGAACACCAGAGTTTCCCTCCAGATTTTCACTCCATTAAAACTTATCAACTTTTTGAATTCATTTTTTAAAATTCCGCTAATTGATAATGATCAGCCCGGTCTAGTTTTTTACAACTAATTTGCAACAGCAAATACTGTATGTTTTGAAGGAAATGTAATTACATTTTCTCTTGACATTTGACATAATGAGGAAATGTTTCTAACATGACTGACAAGTTGCAAAAATGTCTATACCGAATGTGTTGAATAGTTTACTGACATTTTAGCCTATTTCTTTGGTTTCCTGCCAATAAGCTATCCAGCTGTACACTATCCACAGTGACTTGAGCATTGTTTAACTGTGATGGTTATGTTTAAGCACTGGCAGCACTTAGCTAAGACTAGTGATAGATCATGGTCTGCTCCAATACAGTAAGTCAGCTGTGACTTGAGATATCACATAATTTTTTTACATTTTACATTATCATTTAACAGAGATCACGATCTTTTCCGTAACCTTAACCGATGTGCTTTAGTTGCAAAAATGTACATTCATGTTGTTAAGACAATTTAGTAATATTCAAACATAATATATTGAATAGATTGTGATGATAGTGTCAGGACATGTTGAGTATGTGCTTAACAAACATGATTAATAATCACTGAACATTACGCTTAAAGGACTAATAGCCTGCAAAGACACCCAGCTAAGATACACAGCTAAAACCTACAGCTCATTATCATCTTCACTGTGTGTTTAAATCCAACTGATATGTGGCAATATGCAGCGTTCTAAAATGACGTGATGCTATCCTAGGACAGCTGTAGCTCAGGAGGTGAAGCGGGTTGTCCAGTAACTGAAAGATCGCTGGTTCGATTGCCTGGATCCCGTGGCTGCATGTTGAAGTAACTTTGAGCAAGATTGCTCCTGATGAGCAGTTGGCAGCCTCTGCCATCAGTGTTTGAGTGGGTGAATGTGTTGTAAGTGCTTTGAGCAGTTAGTAGACTGGAAAAAGTGTCCATTTACCATTGGTAAGTCTTAGTCACTACTTCTTTGAGGCTGTCTTGACTTCTATTTTCCTTTGGTGTTTATGATTATGTGTTTGCTACAAGAAAGTCATGGACCGATCAAGATGGAAAAGTGGGTTTTAATAAAGGACCAGTATTGCTGAGGGTGCAACAGAAATTGTAGCAAAGTTGCAACAACCGGAAGCCCTGGTTTATTAAATACTGATGACACACATGCAGTTCTGGCTCAGATTCTATTGTCAGTTTCTGTCAAGTCACAAGTGTAAGTGTGATGTAAATTTAGTTTTTAGGTCTACATGTACACGAAATCACTGACCGCTAATGTTTAAACATACCTGCTCTCTGTGTACATTTTGAAATAGTTCTACAAAGCCAGTGCATCAGTATATGTTTTATTATCTGGCTTCACTAATCCCAATAATCGCTGTCACATGAAGCTGGTTGTCAAATCTATAAGTCAACCTAGGTTTTCCTCATCTAGCCATGAGTATGTGCACATCAAAGGCTGCATCAGACCAATCAAAAACATGTACAAGTCAACTATTTGATGGTGAACATGGCGCTTTTATATGCGTTGATCTGTTATCTCCAACATAACCTGCTCCAGAGGAGATTAGGTGTGCAGCATTAGTTGCTATGGTGATGTACCTGGTAAGAAGTGGACAAGCATTTGAAAACCAAGAGTTAACCCTGAAATTAAGTCCTTCTGTTACAGCTAATCTGGTTGGGGTGAACAGGGACATTGACAATAAGAGCAGGTTATCACTTTTATGTCACGTGGATCTTTAGCGGCTGTGGAAAGGTGAAAAATATAATTTGATTTTAGCCAATGTGTTGTGCATTGCATGTGCTCATTTTACAGTGGCATTAAAAGGAATTGAGTGTTCATGCTTCCTTTTAGACATTACTTTCACCATCTCAGACCAACATATGTTCTTTGTTAACAATCATCGTGCAAGACTACATTTCAAAACAAACAGCTGAAATGTAGTTTTTGGTACTTTTGCAATTTATCCTACAGCCATATACTGCTTACCAAACAAGCACTTAATAGACATGATGAGTTATGTGAGAGGCACGGTTACTAACTCTTGACTATACTGTCACTATTTGTCACGTCCTTTGAATGTACTATTGAACGTTCTCACTGACTACATAATAATAACTGGGGGGCAACTCGACCAACATATGCCCCCTTACCACAGCTGGAATGGACAAGCATTTCATTCACTGTGAAAGTAAAAATGTCCTTTCTCTCAGTGTTTGCTCGTCATTCAGTCGGATTTGTGTGGTTTTGTAAAAGCCTCTTTTATGACAGCTAATTACCAACCAGCCTGCTGTGGCCTTGAAAATGAATGTGATTCTGGCATACACTTCAACATCTGGTGTCCAGATAATAAAATGTCCCAGCACCACACACATAATGTAATAAATTCATGCTCAACATAAATAGTGATAAGACTGGCAATTATCTAGTGGGGAAAAGCCATTTAAGGAAACCAAAAGGAGTTCGTTTTATATTCAGTTGTTATGAAATGCATTCAAAAACTTTTAAGATCTCTCTCCAAATTCTCAGAGGGGAGTGTGGGTCAAGGATTATTCGAAGGGGGCTCGGATAGAGTGTTTGGCATGGCTTCTGGCAATATTTGGACTTTAAGATGTGTGCAAACTAGCAAATAATTTCAGAGTGCAAACGTTAACATAGACAGGTGTTGAGAGAAGGGTGTGTTAAACATTGTCTGTATTAACAAAAGCTGTTAATAGCCTGTTGCATTTCTCTCAATGAATATACAGTATATATGATCTTGTAGATGTATTGATTATTTATTTCATGATTAATTAATTAATTCCATTTTACTTTTATTGCATATCTATGCACATGCATATTTGCACCCATATCACAATATCCCTTACTCATTTTGAATACTGTAAACTAAATCCCTGTCCTTTTTCTCTCTTATTCAAACTTATGTTAAAAAATAAATAGGGTTTGAAGGATATTTACCTAGTCACAGTGCTCAGATTACTCTCCCAAGTCGACATTGTCTAGCTTAGGAAAGGAAAAAATACACAAATTAAATAAATAAAAGATAAGTAAAATAAATTCCAAAGGATGGAGTAACGTAAACTAATAACAAAAATAGTTATAGTATTAATGATTTCAGTGGAGGAAATAAAAAATAAAAGAAAGCGGAAAGAAAAAATAAACAAAACACACACACACATCTCTCTATAAAAGCAAGGAATCTGTGTGTGTGTGTGTGTGTGTGTGTGTTCCTCAAATATCTCTGCGGATCAGGATCAGACTGACCTGAGACTTACAACATGGCTGCTGCTTGGTTTAAGGGTGTGCGACGTCGCATTTGTTTGGACTGCAATGATACCGTTAATAAATTATTTCATAAATGCTTTACGAATTCCGCTAGCATTGTCACCGTAGCCACCTTAGCCACGTGCGCACCAGAGCCAATTACTGCAGAGCCCGACTCCACGACACACCTTAAGAAACAAGCGGATTTATACCTGCAGCAGCACGAGCTGGACCGGGATTTTGCTGGCGGTTCCGTTCCGTTCTGTGCATCTAAACTGACTGTTGTGGATTAATGAGACTAAACGAGTCCGGACCGAGTCTGTTCCGGTCTAAGGAGATCAGATACACAAGGACAACAAACTGGAATAGGAATCTGTGGAATTCGTGTGTAGCTAACGTTAGCTGCTAGCCCACCCACACGGCCCACCTCCCGAGTCGACGGACCGGACACACCGGCACGTCCAAAACCAGACTTAAATAACCGGGTAAATAATGTCCGCCACGCTTTTTCGCGAACATTGCCGTCACGCTTGCTTTGTGTCTGGTGCAGGAAGAAACGGTAAACACGGGCTTTTGTCACTTAAGTGTCAAAGCAGCAAGTTTGGTTGTTGAGGAACGGGGGAAGTTGTGGGAAGGACGGAGGCGGATGAATGACAGGCAACGACGGTCGGTGCAGAGACAGCGATAGAGACAGCGATATTGAGAGTTGAGAGATTTGTGACATTTGGCATGTTTGGAGTGTGTAGTTAGTGTGTTATGTAGTGTTTGGTGTAGTGTGTTTAGTGTGTAGTGGAGTCGGTTTTTTGTTTAATGAGTCAAAACAATGAGGAGACTGCTGAATGTGGAGCAGGCAGTGCAGCTCTTCATTCAGCTGGAAGGAGCTCAGGCAGATCTGAGCATTGCCTGCATTTAAATGTAAATAGTTACATATAACTTTGTAAATTTTTAAAATGTATACACATATGTAGCAAACAACAACTTATATTTGCATTATAAGTAATAAAAACCGGTTTGTTAAACATATTTGTGGTTTTCACAGTAAAAAAATCTAACTTTTTCTACTCTGATTTTATGTTTTTTTTGTGATTTTAGGTCCATTGTGTTAATACAGTATGTCAAAATAAAAAAATTAAGAAAACCCTACGTCAGATTCACCAACTCGTTCGTAAGCCTCAGAATTGTTCGCAGCTGTGTTCTTACATTGATGAAAGCCGCAGGAGCAATATATATGCCATTGTTTTGTGGGCCTTGGATGGAGAAATGCCACGTATAAATAGCGTGGGGGGGTTACTAATTGATGGCATGTTTCCAATTTACTTGATTTATCTTAAATCATTGGCACATTTAATTTATTTTAGAATTTAAATTCTTTGTAAATTACCAAAAATATGAAATAAATAAATAAATGAATAAATATGACAGAATTATCACTGTAATATTGCATTTTATTGAACTACACAAGAGAAGAAAACACAACCATGCCAACATTTCGGCACTGAAATGTGCGTAAGAGTACTCCTGAGTGTTCGTAGGATTTGTTCTTGCCTAAGAAAAAATCCTAGATAAGAAAAAAATCATGAATGCCACAATCTTCGTAAAATCTTCGTAATTCGGACTTAAGAACAAATTTGTTCGTAAGAACTGTTCATGAATGAGGCCCAGTGACACCAAGTAAATATTTTTTAAGGTGAAATATAATGGCAAAATTAAAAATAGTCCAAAACAGCCAATTATACCCTGGAATATCGGATTTCACAACAAATCTAAATATCCCTGACGTCCCACCTTCAAACACAGCCTCATTTGGCCATCCATGAAAAAGCTACTTAACCTCCCACTTTTCTATAGGAATACATATTTCCTACGCACTAGTATATGAAAATAACTGTAGGTCCTATGTTTATATAGTGTGAAGGGGCCACTGACTTGTATTATATTTTGCATCCCTGTGATGTATGATAACAAATAATTCACCTTAAACCTTGAAAAACAGCAGAGCAGTGACACTGAGTTAGAGTATTTTAAGGGTCTGAAACAAACCAGACTCTTGCTCTTTTCTCTTGAATATAGCTGAGAGTTTTACTTATTATTTCCTTTATAATCAATATATTTCAAAGCACTAAGCACAGACAAACTGTTTCACATGTGAATTTCTGCAAACCAAGTGGTTCCTTCCAGAGCTGCTGCCAATGGTGATGGATTACCACACAGGAGATATATTTAAGAGCGAGCAAGGTTGCAATTGAATTTAGCCTTAACTAACAGTGTTTTCCTATTGTTAACTGAACACAAAAGCCAAGTTCTGAGAAGAGCACTGTCAAGAATAGGGGCTGTTCAAAATAAGAAACCTTGTCAAGGGCAAGAAGAGATGGTGATTTATTATGTACCCCCCCAACACACACACACACACACACACACACACACACACACACACACACACACACACACACACACACACACCACCACCACCACCACCCCCACCTCCAACTCCCTGCATCAATACTGTACAGCTCTTACAAGAGCCCTATGCTGTACAGCATACACTTCTACGATAAGGTTTTTGTGTTGTTATTGATTTGGTTATTCACTGCCCTGATAATGACTTTCTCACAGAATAATGTAGTACCTTTGTGTCTGGCACCCATTTATGAAAGAATGGCTATTTTTAGGTTGTTAACAGCTTTGGATAAATACATCAAGTCAAAATAACAGTGAAATTTCTACCACAGTAAAGTATGTTACTGAATCATGTTTTTTTCATTAGTTTGTTGGTTGGTTGGTTTTTTCAGAGGATTACACGAAAACTGAGAAATGTAAGAAAACTGGATGGAGGATGGGTCTCGGCCCAGAATAGACCTCATTAACTACTGCACTTGAATACAGGGCAACATCCAGGAATTTTCTTTTCACTTTCGTTAACATTATGAGATGGGGCATTTTTCATTTCAACTGAGTTTCAACATTTTCTATAATTTCTTAGTGGATAATATATTGATCTTGATGGGATAAAAAACAGATGTATTAAGGTGACTAGCATCTATGACTGAGTAAAAATTTGATGTGGATCCTAGATCTGGTAATCTTAAAGAATGGATAAGCAGTTATTGGTTTAATATTGGATTAGGTTTCATTGATTTAAAGAGGACTGTTAGGCCTTGGTGGAGCTATGTGCTCTACTGAGTTCCGTTCTAGTTTACTCATTTGTTCGTTTGATATCTTATAATTGAAAAATGAGTTTTAAGTTAAAAAATGCTTTCTTTGAATCTATTTTTTAATTAACTCATTCATTTGCTCATTTAATTTCAAATGAAAGGCATTTTCTAAAATGCCTTTCATTTGAAATTAAATGAGCAAATGAATGAGTTGATTAAATAAACAACACCAAGCAACAGCACCAAGCAACAGTATATTTGGCCATGCCCAGCAAAACCGTTACAATACAAATCTCCCCTTTTCCAACAACTTCTCATACTCAAACAAATGAATAGGTCTCCCAAAATGACAAATGTCACCGTTTCCGAAACAATATGACTGTTGCAGAATACCAGTTGAATATGTTTAACGGACCTTCAGCCTATGGTTGCAGTTTGGTTAGGATTAGGAAAACATTGTGGTTTGGTTTACATTTACATTTAGCAAACACTTTTGTCCATATCAGTTTAAAATGAAATAATTAACAACAACCTCCCAAAAACAAACATTCATAGTGGTCGCAATAAGCTGCTTTAATTTTCAGTCGATATGGTTGTTTTTCTGATGAGGGCAGGCTCCCCATTTCACAAATGATAATTGCTTGAAAATTGATGATACATTTGTGAGTCCTAGAGGGCTCAAATGTATGCCTGCCTGAGTCACAATGTTTGTTTGGATTTGTGAGACATGTTAAAAGTAGGGTAAAGGGAGAGATCTTTCATATTGCAAATTTGGTCAGATAAAGGGGGTCCAGAGGGCTAGCGGTTGGCTAACGTGAGCCAGGGGTCAAGCCACAGCTCTTCCACAGAGGGATGCTGCTGAGAGCCTACAGCCAGACACAGGCACAACAAGTCCTGGCAATTTTGAGAGCGCTCCTCATTCATGTTGAATTTGTTGCTCAGGAATTTTGGTACCATTGGTATGATGAGGCAGTCTTTGTGAAACAGCTGAGGGCAAAGTCAATCAGCTTCAAGCGTGGGTGATCAGGTCTCGTCAAGATATGCTCCCATGCTGCTTCTACCAGATGCTACAGAATAAGTCTTTCAGCAGATCATGCAGGACAAGCAAACAAACTGTGCCAGATTGCAGAGCTCCAACAGGGCCTCTGGTGTCATAGTGCAGTACTGATTGGCTCACTGACAGGTAGAAAGAGGTTGCATTGACTGGGTTAATCTCAGCTGCCTGTCCTGGGGCTCCTGTCCAGTCTGGTTAAACGTGCATCAATACATTAAAACACAAAATGTATAAACAAATTAAGTAATCCAGGCAGGGGTAGAGTGGTAACTGCCATGTCCTGCAATTAAAATGACGCCTTTCTTTCGAAACCAAGATTATGTGTTTGCATTCCATTCAGCATTTGTCTAAACTCAGTACTACGAAATAGCTGTGCCCGCTGCTTTCTCACAACACACAAGAAGCAGCAGCCTGGTCAGTGGCCCTGTGCCTCTAGGGTTAATGTTGTAGTTACCCTCCAGTGTAATTTCTGAATGTTCCCCCCAGTGTAGTGTAAAAAAGCAAGAAATGTCTCTGTTGGGGTGTGGTTTGATGGGTCATATGCAGGACTTTCCTATGTGTGATAAATTGTCAACATCGATTGTTTTTATTCATTAAGTGTCAATAAGTTAACTTGCATTGATAGCCTAACCTAAGATACCTAAGGGACTTGCCTGAATGTTATCTTGACACAAAACATGTTTTTCAAAACCAAAGAAAGAAGAAGAGTTTTTGTGCCTAAACCTGACCAAACCACCACTGTTTACAACACAGTCCAAAAGTCAAGATATGTCCTGATATTTTAACTTTTTGTAAGGAATCTTTTTTTTCAAAGACTAGTGGAAGTTGTAAGTAGTTCTTGGCCTTACTTGAGCCCTTCATGTGCAAAACTAATGCTATAGTGTTAAGTACAGTGTCATAGTTTGAAACTCAAGGCTTCTGACCATGCTGCTGTATCTGACGAGTGGCGAGTCAGAACGTGTTGGGTTAGAAGGATTATTGGCTATGTATATTGGCTATTAAAAGTAAAAATGTCACAAGGCAGTATGTGCATTTTTATGTTATTGTTATTATTCAATTATGTAACATGTGAGCAGCATATTTATGAATCATCTGCAATGCTCAAAGGAAATGAAGATGCAGCTTTCAGCTGCAAAAATATTTTTAATAAATTGGATGGTGGTGAAACAACTTTGTGAACTCTCGGGATACAAAACGTAACTTAAACAGTCTTGTCATGTCTTTTGGTAAAGTTTATTTGGCAGTGACATTCCAAAGTTGCAGTTTCAGTTCAGTACAGTTTATACTCACTGCAGAAACAGTATGCTAAGACAAGTACTTGAAGGTTCCCCCACAGGCTTGTGAGATTAATTGAACCTCTTTATTGACACCCTGTATCATGTTCCAAAGGTCTTTGTTTGTATTGACCTTAACATTGATTTTATTTTACACTGTCACCTATTTTCAATCCTAAACATTTTCAGATTGTTTTGATAAGTCACGTTTGGTCAAGTTTATAGTCCTACTACTTCCACCTGGAGTAGCAGATGTTTGCAACCCCCACTTTTAGCTGGTAGCATTGTTTATACATATTTTTTTGGTCAACAATTTCAGCTCTTTGATTAATTTTAGTTATTTCATCTTCAACGGGCATCACTGACGTTGGTTATTGCTCATTGGTTATTGTACCAATACACTTCCCTAAAGGTCTTATCTAAATGGAGGTTTCTAACATCTGCTGGAAAGCCTAAAATGAGAAAAGATGAATGGAGGCTGTTGTGGAAGCACTAATATGTTAGTCTTGGTTGCTGTCTGCTACGTGGTACCTGTGCAAGATCAGATTCTCTCCAGGGAAAACAGCAGTTGATTAATGGTTCTCTGAAAATGTCACTTGCTTACTCACATATTGTCTACTTGAGAGTCATAAATGGGTGTCTGCTATTGGGGAGTAGTATAAATAAGTGGCGAGTACCACTAATAATTAGGTTACATTGATTATCTTCTGTCTTTACATGTTGTACAAATGTTAAAACTTTATATTACATGAATTTGTAATACATCGTTGGTCAGTGATTTAAAAAAGAGAGACCAGAATGTCAGTCAGTGATTATAATGCACCAGCAGGGGGCATGAGTCAATCAGACAAGTAAACAGCTATGATTTATTATCATCTTCAATATTGCAATGCTAATGCAGGTCAGTTGATAGGCTGAATTCCCTTTCTTAAGTAAATTTTAAGAAGCTGTTATAGGGATCAGAGAGATAGATTAGGGTTTTTTGTTTTGACCTTGTAGGATGACAGAGAGGAAAACCCCTGCCATGTCTGCTTTCTCTCCATGCTATTGTAGTTGTTCTATTTAATTTCCCTTTTCTAAGTGGTTTGTTGTGGTTGTGCCCTGGCTTGGTCAAGGACAGACTCGGGCCACTGAATGCAAGCTGTTTAGTGCTAAATCTCACTATTCTTCTTCTCTTATTGTGGAACATGGAGCCCTGGTGCCCTCACATGTTCTCACAGCTCTCCTCTGTGGTATAAATGAACCAATTAGTTAAACATAAAGGTTGTGACTGTGTATCCCATTTGGAAGACAGGCCTCTCTTGAGGGTTAGAAAATATTTTCAGTGCTAAGGCCAATCATGGGATCAGTGGCATTTGGTAAGGTTCTCCATCATTTGAGGTGATTCAAATGGAATATCATTTGTGTCAAAATTAATCTTCTTTCTTTCTTTCTTTCTTTCTTTCTTTTTTTTTACAATTTGAGCAGGTCTGGGACAGATTTATGTGACACGTGAGGTTTTGTGCATCATATTTTTCAAAAAGGACAATTCAGAAACATTTAAAGTAACAGAAATAGTCAAAGTATAATATAGGCTGTCAACCGACCGTGTTACACGACTTGTTTTCCGGAAACATTAATCAACCCTGAAGGTCATGTACTGTATGTTTTAGAGTCACGCATGGAAAATGAGAGAGCGTGTGTACTATGCTGGAAAGTAGCCAGGCAGTGTGGCGCAGGCAGGGTCCTACAGGATGACACTCGAAGGTCAAAACCTGATAACTGGACTTTGCATAGAATGGACATAAACTGCTGAAAAAATAAAACTGATATCTGACTGACAGTCTCTAATTCAGCGTGGTCCCAAGGACATTACTAAGCGTATAAAAGTGGTGGGGACAAAAGATGAAAAACGCATTAAACAATAAGGAGATGGTATGAGGCCAGAGTGGAAAATAACACATAATAACAACAACATCAACAACAACAACAACAACAACAATAATAATAATAATAACAATAATAATAATAATATCAAAATAGATAAATGATAATAATAATAACAACAACAATAATAATAATGACAATAACAATAAATCAGTCAATAAATGAATGAATCGTTGTTTTGATGCTGCACATTTTAATGTTCAAGAAGCAGAGTGATCATTACAGTTCATGAGTTAGCTTCAACCAACCATGACTCATTCTAAGGTTTAAATATCGATATGTGCGAATGTGAACTAAACTGGAGTATATTAGATTATTTCTATTTATTATTTAACCATGTAAATAAAGAAAGATTCTATTTTTTTTCAATCATTTATTTTATTTTTTAAAAGTAGTACTTACCTTGTAGGTGCAATGTTCAACAAGTGAACATATAAAGCACGAAGATCTGAATATGTTAGCAAGATAGGCTATTGTAGTTAGCAAGGTAATTAGCCCATTAGCTATCTAGTACATTCTGATTTTATAGTACATGCTGATCATATCTATTATCTAATGAACAATAACAGTGTTCCTGCACATGTGAAGGCTGTTGCTTGGCCTTAGTGAGTAGTGTATTGTACATATTAGGCCCTGGGTAACAATTTTGTGATCATTTCACATGAGAATCAGCTGTAGTCAGTTTCAACTGCAGGTGCAGGAGTGTTCTCATTTATTAAAATGACATGGTGCCAGCAATTTCTTTTGGTTTTAATCAAAAAACACAAAAAACACAATGCTTTTAAAGAAGTGACTGGGAGAACATCTGCCATTTCAAAAAGTGGTGAGGACATGTCCCCAGCATCCCCAGAGTAAATGACACCGATTTATCAGTGGTCCTCTTGGCTGATTGGTGAGTCACAGATTAACCAAGTGTCCCTGTAATCTGGACAGTTACAGAAGATGTCTCCCACCCTTTTCACAGAGAATTTCATCTTGTTCCCTCTGTGCAGAGGTTTATAGTCCCATGGAGTAATACAAGGCAGTATGAAAATAGTTATGTTCCTGCAGCTATCGCTCAGATAAAGCAACAATTGCACAGATTGACAATATCTATATTAGTATATTAGTTTACTTATTTTGATCTGTATTTTGTTTGAGATAAATTTAAATACAAAAATATCCAAACATATGAAAACTATTGTGTTTTTTTGCAGGAGAAAAAATCCTCCCAGATAACTGTTGAAGAAGGGTGGCTGAGCTGTCCATGAGGAATTTTTGAGTGCATTTTTCCTACTTTTATTGAATTATCACATCTGTGGAGGGCAGAATAGATTGTTTAAGTGGCAATTTTATGGAGAATGTAAACCAAGCTTTTCTTTTCTGTCCATCTAATGAAGGTCAGCTTGAATTCAATGAGGAACAATGAGGAACTCATCTTAATGCTCATTCATTCACAATTCTATGTAAAATGTGGATGTTCACTCTTTCAGATGAACCAACTATATTTTGCCCCAATTCAAATCAGCCTATAATGTTGATGCTCTCAAACTTTGAATCATTCTCTTCTCTGCTATTCTTGGCTGTAATTTCAGTGCAAATTTGTTGCGACCCTCCTCCTGCTCCCTATTCACCTGTAGTTCACCACATCTGGTGCTGAGGTACTCCTCATCACACCCACATCTTCAAGCACTCTCTTCATCCCATCACCAGTGTCTGGGCTCTATCAGGGGGATCCCAGTACCACTCTCAATTATTCCCTTAGAGTACAACGAAATCTTCATGGGGCCTAATCACCAAACACTAACATTTTTCACCGTTATTGTGCACTTGACAATAAAATATTACTGTTCACTCAGAATTACATTTCTCCTGATTAAAATAACATATACAACATATACATTCTTTAAAGCGTGTGACTCCAAAAACTAAAAAGCTTGTGTACTGATATGGCTGAGTTTTGGGGAAAAAAAGGGGGGCGACTTAGGAACTAAAATCTGTTGCAGGGGGTAGGAAGGCATCATGACATAGCATGACAAGCTGTAAACTGGAACAATATTTCAGGTTTGGAAGTGATGACAATTTTTTGACTGATGGTTACTAAGCAACACAACTCAGACCGGATGTCCACACACAGTGGGGGACAGAAGAGTTGTCTGTCATCAGAAGTTCACACACTTGCTAGGTTGCAGGGCATTAATTAATGCTGGATGTGCTGGTCCAAATGTGCAAAAATTACAGCTTTTCTGGAGTTGACACATATCAGCAAGTGAAGAAGGACAGTGAGAGTGACTGGTAATCCTGACAGGTTGTCGTGGGTCTATGTCAGCATCATTGTGTGGGCATCCATCAAAAACAATGGCTGCAGGTTTTTTTTTATGTGTGGGATAAATGTATTTAAGTGGAAATGATGTGGCTTTTTAATATTAGATGTTTTGCATTTTAGCTGTACACATTTGTTTTTCTGTGTTACATTTGGTGACTGACATTGCAATTTCGGATTTAAGATTAGCGCCATACCACAAAGTTCAGGTTAAAAAGTATGAAATATCATGATGGTCAGGGTTTTGGCCTGTCAGAATATTTCTGCCATCAGAGTATCTCATCCTCTGTTGAATTTTTGTATTTCAGAACATTTTTGTTGGAAACTGTGTTTTCCACTAAGTGCAATATTGAATAGGCTGTGTATCTTTATAGTTCAGTTGACTTTTTTTCTCAACAACACTGGACTCATTACTGTGTTCGTAACAGGGGATAAGAAGGCAGCTGATCAACGAAGGATCAACAAGCTCGGAATCTGAAATCTTACAAATTATCTTCAAATTTTGCAGAACATAGAAACTCATGCTCCTGTAGCTTTCACCCAGAGTGATTGCAGTGCTATCTTCTTTTATCCACAAAGATCCTGCCACTCCAGCAGAAAACGGTTGTCAGTGTGGGGGTACAAAATGAACAAAATATAAATGATGAAGTCAAAACACGAGTCAGGCCTCAGCCCTTTCCCTTTATTTATTGTACAAATATATCTGGGAGACAGAGACAGAGCTTGTCTGAAGCTGGGGCTCCGCTGACCTGTAGCCACAGCACACTTGCAAAACAAAATTGTGCCAGAGACAAACAGCAGATAGGCTATATTTCTTGGCCTCAGTGACAGAGGGCCTGGCTCAGCAGGGGCCTCCGGCTTCAGTCAGCCTGGCTTGTTTTCTGGGCAGTGCTCCCTAATAGCTGGGTGAGTAGATATAGACTAATCGGGGACCTTGCAGTGACTGTGGGAGGTCAGGGGTGAAACAGATTGATAGATAGAACCTATCTCCCTGTGTGCATCTTCTGCTGAGCAAACAGTCTAATGGCAGAGATGCTGTGCACGTTTTTTTTTTCCTTTTGCTCTCTTTGTCAGGGACAGGGCATGGGTTCACTTAATTTACTAATCTCTGTTATAAAGTTTCTGCATCTACTATCACCAAAACATGTAATAAAAATGTATGAATGGGGAAAGTGTAGCTATCATTGAATACTGACATGACATTATTGTATTTAAAATCTACACTCATAATTGATTTAAATTGATTATATCAGTAAAACTGACAAGATTAAATGTCGACATTTTTCTCAGGGTGAGTATAGTCTTACATCTAACAGTCATGATTCTAGGTAATAATGTGATGTAGCTTGTCAAAAACATTAGGAAACCATGCAGCTGCCAAGGTCCTTACATGTATCTAAAATATATATTACCATGTGTATCATGGCTGTCCTTAAATTCTTTCTGATTTCGTAAATAAACATTTCCAGTTAACATTTGGCGAGCGGCTGGGTCTACCATGTACAGGTTTCAGCGGAAACATTATTATCAAAAACAGTTGGACAATTTAGAGTCACCGATTAACCTGAATGTCAGAGGAAACTTGAGCACCTGAAGGAAACCATGCAGACATGGGGACAACATACAAACTACAGAGAGAGAGGCACACACCGGGCATCAGAACCATCTTGATGTAACACGGCAGCTCTAAACACTTCACCACCTCTGTTCAAAGGCTGAAGCCAGCTTCATTTCAGCTTCAGTTTGAGTTGATTTAATTTCAGCTTTCCTATCTAGTCCACACAATGCAGAAGCCTACTGTATACACAAGCTTTAGCAGTTAGTAAGAAGGGACTTTTGTGTTTGTAAATTGCTTTTTTTTTGTTGTTTCATAGTGCCATTCAGTGAGCTTACCTTAGCATGCAATATCTGATCATGTTTTATTACATACCTTTAGCTTTGGAATTTGTGTGGCTTCTTTTCCCAAGCTGGGTCAAATAACGAGGAACACTAATAAAACATGTTGGGTGACAGTGAGCACATTCCAGGGCCTAAGGACAGGTCATGTGAGTCAAATGCATTTAGCCAAAGACTGTGGTTAGGCCAATTGTTGTACAGTGTTTACTGCAGTTTTAACCTATGGATAAAAACTCATCTCATTGGGGATTAAATTAGCAAATAGTGTATTCTAAGTATTTTCAGACACATAGACAAGCTCCTAAAGTACTGGTAATATGTAATATGTATTTTAAATATATTTACATCAATGAAAGGATGCCCCCAAGGTATCAATATTTGCTTTTGTAAACTGTGATAAAGACAAATCTAAGTTGGAAAAGGGTTACCTTTCCATGGTTTATATTTTGACTTATAAAAAAGAGTTTAAACTCTGTGAAAAAGGTAGTAACTCTTCTCACACAATGGTCTAAATGGGACAATTCTGGTAAACGGATATACAGGAAAGCCAAACAAACATAGGACCCCACCTCATCAAGGACATTTAGAGGTCTGGAAATTGTTATCAAGAGTGATCGCCCCGAGATCACGAGGAAGAGGAGCCTGCAGATAGAGAAACCTACACTTTACTGCAAAGGCTGAAGCCAGCTGACAGTCCAGAAAGTGACAGTAATAGTCAGAGTGAATGGATGTGGATGTCTTGTGTTGACTTGAGTCATCATTGTTCTTCCTGTCTTTAAAATTACAATGCAGTTGTATACTATAGCTGAGGACCCTCAGCTTTGTTCATGCTTCCACACATTGACCCTCAGCAGCCTGATGGATCCTCAGCAGCCACCCACAGCTTCCTGCTTCTGCTAACAATAGATGGTTTGACTTTCCATAGCGCTTACCGAGCAAAATGCCCGCACACAGGCAATTAATAACAATGCCAATGAACTTCATGCAGCTGAAACATGCTGAAAGTGCTGGTATGACTCCACAATGTATACAGTCAGCCAGTGCAGATAAATATAGAGATGGACAGAATTAAACAGCCGGACTTGTGTCAATAGCAGTGTAAAAATAAAACTGAGAACAACTGTGTGTGTCTGTGTGTGTGTATGTGTGTGTGTGTGTGTGCATTATTATATTTCAGCATAGGGTTATTTAGTGCAACATCAATAAACATGGTTGTATGTGTACAGTGTACTGTTTTTTCAAATGTGATAATGATAATGCCCTACAGCATTGCCATCATAATATTATTTTATATCGATTATTATTATTATTATTATTATTATTATTATTATTATTATTATTATTATTACTATTATTATTGTTGTTATTATTATTATTATCACTGTTTTTGTTATTTGCCGAACTATTCATAATAACATATTTTACAGGTGCAACTTTATTCTATGTTCAGTTGATGTGATGTATTCAGCAGTTTGTCATCTCAAATTTTATTGAAAAGCAAAAGTTTGTCAATGCAAATCTAAAAATGTAAAACTTTATCTGTGTCCTGAAAAGGATTTTTTTCTTTTCCCCCACATTGAAACACCGCTGAATCCTTTCGCCTGTTCTCGCGTGTCTGCAGACACTACGTGTCTCCTCCATCAGCACCTCCCTGCTCTCCTGTCCAGGCATTTTCTCAGAGGAGGCAGCGAGCATCCGTCACGTGACTCCGTGTCCACCAATGGCCCTACGGCAATCAAACTTCTGTGATAAGGGAATCGCAGTAAAGAGCGAGCGGATTGACGGAGTTTCACTCTGAGATCCTCAATGGTCACCAACACACACGTCCTGGCCCCTCTGGCTCTGACAGCAGCCGTGGTACAGACAGTGACCGACCGTCCGGATTTGTACTGATTGGTCTTTTTTATTGTGTTCTCCTCAGCAGCCCATGCAAGGCTGCATCAACACCCACATCCAGGTTCTAACTGTCTGACAATCATCGGTGACAGGCGGCGGTCCGCTGTACAAATGTTGGGAGACAAGGCTCAAGGTAGGTCTGTTTACTGCTCTACAATCTGTGGTCTGCATTCACAGCTAGCATGTCAACCACACATTGATTATGTTCGGGTCAAGAAAACAGTTTAAATCCAGTGAATTCAGGTAAATGCTTAAAATAACCCAAGATCTTCTAGAAATCCCTTACCTGTTGTTTCATTATTAAGATTAGCAATTATCTGATGAAGAAACAGTGACGTTGATATCCAAACAGCCGCGGCAATTAACCCATGCAAAGACCGCCACTTTTGGAGAAGGGAATAAAAAAAACAACAAGCATTAAAAATCATACCATATATTGTGAAATATCAGTGATAACAATTAACGCAACAAAACAAAACAAAATGTAAATAATACAATAGATAAATAAATATAAAATATGAAAAAATTAATGTAAAAGCCTATTTAGTAAATAGAAGCCTAGTGATTCAACTGTAAATGTCATGACTGTGACTGTTCCATTAGAATCTCTTCATATCCAACAACAACAAATAAAAAACAAACAAACAATGAAACAGGTTAATGCTAGAAGAATGTGATGCTTGTATGTCTGTCTATGAGCATAATGATAATGATAATAATAATGATAATACAATTAATAATAATAATAATAATAATAATAATAATAATAATAATAATAATAATGATACTAATAATTCGATATTTGGTGTTTGTCTACTATTATGCTATAGCAAATATGACATAATATACTACACGTGTGTTGCTGATTGCACGTGGCAGCTTCCACCATCCAGCATCAACCCGCGGGACCCCACGCAGCCCTGCAGCGCGTGGACTGCCTGCTTCACGGGGCGCGCGGTGCCTCTGTGTAATGTGTTGTGTCCGCGGCTGCAGAGTGTAGCTCCACAGCTGATGACGTGGCCTCCTCCATCATATTAATCTGTACATAAGAGAAACGGTCCCGGAGGCAGTTCGTCGATTAGACTGAGAGCTAAAGGCTTCATCTGTCACCTTTCAGGCCGGTGCCTGGAGCCGAGGCAACCGCCTCTCACACACTGTGGTCGCTGAAGGAGTCCACAAATAAATGCGTGTACACAGTGTGTACCAATTAGCTGGATTCAGTGCAGGTTAAACCTCCTGAACAAACAGCCACATTTTATTCTGAAATAAATAAAATTGACGAGCATTACATACCAATTAATTTCCTATGTAGAGCGGGTTCAAACTCATGGATTTGATAAAAGGGGTCTGAAGGGAGAAAAATGTGGAACTATTTTTGTTGGTATTATCAGTTATTAGTCGGAGTGGATGAACGGTGCGGCGGGTTATAAAACCTCCGTTTTAAACAAGTATTATTTCAAAGGAACCATTTCATAATGCAGGCCAACACAGAGATGACTCTACATCGACTGTATGTATAATGTTCATTACTACAGTTAAACTCAGATTTATACCTTTAGGATAAACCTACGTTTTGACAACCTTTATTTTTTAAATTCAACAGGACTTTAATACACAGAGCCCCGCCTTGTTCTGAGTTCATTTTATTTATGCCCAAACCCAAAATCACAATGCATCAAGGGCGTTACAATCCGAAGGCTACAGTGTACAAACTGCACGAATGTGTTATATAAATATAGTAATTAACGTAGAACAAAGAAATACAATAATAGGCTAAATAAGTCACTCATTTTTATGGAAAGTCTAGGGCATTTTAAAATAAAATCCAGGGGAAGTTTATTTAAAAAAAAAAAAAAAATAATAAAACAACCTGCCTTTATTCACTTAAATGTATTTTATCGTACATTGAAACAAACAAACAAACAAACAAACAAAAATGTAGATAAAATCAAATAGAATCAAATTAAATCAAATCAAGTAAAAAAAAATAAAATAAAATACAACTCGGCAAACTTCAGCCCTTCCCCATTAAATCGAACTGCATCAAAGTAAAGGCAAATTGACGAGTAACTGAAAAGAAAGAAAAACAGACATTATTCTTTTTAGTAATATAATGATTCTGTCTTTTCCCGCGTTCCACGCTCCGTTAAATATTACAAATCTTCGTCATTTAAAATAATCTCAGGAGTTTGAAACGCGATTCAATTGAATAAAACTCTATTATAAGGCTCATTTAAGTTTATGTAGGCTGCGCTCTCTCAATTCATTAATTTCTCTTCAGAAATGATCGACGAAAAATTCTGCATGTGATATTTGCATTGTTCGCTCTGAGTCACATTATATTTGTGTGTGTGTGTGTGTGTGTGTGTGGACCAGGTGTGACTCTGAAGGTTATGGAATACACATATGACGATGACCTGGAAGAGCTGTGTCCTGTGTGTGGAGACAAAGTGTCTGGATACCACTACGGTCTGCTCACCTGCGAGAGCTGCAAGGTAACACCGCGAGCCTTTCCCTGGGATAGACACAGGTACAGGTACACGGAGCAGTAACGGAGTATCCTGAGCAGTAGACGAATCAAATGAATCATAGTTAAAACACCCACACCAGGATTGGTGGAATGATTCTGGCATTTAAGATTCCCTGTTTTTAAAATTAATTTATTTCGACCATCGACTTTTATTTCCTTATATGTTATAAACCATTTACTCTCAACGCGCTGTCTACTCCGCTGTTTCTAACGGTCATGTGTTTTTTTAGGGTTTCTTCAAGAGGACGGTGCAGAACAACAAGCGGTACACATGTGCGGAGAACCAGGAGTGTAAAATAGACAAAACCCAGAGGAAGAGATGTCCTTTCTGTCGCTTCCAGAAGTGCCTCAGCGTCGGGATGCGGCTAGAAGGTATCCTACATGTTAACATCAGCTTGCTCAAATACGTTCTTCTTCTTTTTTCTAAAAAAATTCATAATAACAATAATAAAACCGACAACGATAACAACAAAACAACAACAATAACAACAACAACAATAATAATAATAATAATAATAACAATAATCATGTTATCAATCGGGCATCTATTTATATTATGATTTGTTTGTTTGTTTGTATGAAATTTGTTGGGGCTTATATTTTTGCCATTGTTACATATTTCTTATTACATAACTAAATACACACACACTGATTCTATTCATTTGAAATAATTGTACATTTTCACCAAATACTTACTGTTCATGAGTTAAAAAAAAATCAATGGAAAAAAAATTGCCCCTTTTAAATATCTCTTGATTTTGGGCTGGTGGCTCTCATGCTGTTTCCTATACACATGAGATGGGATTAATTCCCAGACAGCAATGCAGGAAAGCACCTGCTTCCGTAGCAGAAAAAGGACACATTCTTGACTTACTGATAAAACCCCTGAGACTCCCCTGTTTTAAATCAAAAGCTCTATTTAGGCTACAAGAAGGAGTAGAGCTTCACTGACTCGGGGGATTCTTCTCAGCCCTAAAAAGGGAAGCAAAAATGAACAACATGTCTGTTGTTTACTCAGTCGGGATAGCTGGGGGTACTGGTGAAATGTGAGTTATGATTTTCCTCTGTGCAGTTACAGTTCAGTGCTCATCCAGGAGTTTTAAAAGGAGATTTTGGTGTCTCATTTGTAAATCTGTGTTTCACCTCTTGTCTCTTGTGTGACAGCGGTGCGCGCGGACCGCATGCGTGGGGGGAGGAATAAATTTGGCCCCATGTACAAGAGAGACAGGGCCTTGAAGCAGCAGAAGAAGGCTTTAATACGCTCCAACGGCTTCAAGCTGGAGAGCGTAGCTCCTCCGCCGGCCTCTCCTCTGCAGACTGACTACAGCTTCACAGGCACCCTGCACAGCCTGCCCACCATCTCTAAAAGCCTGCTCCCCTCCACCCCAAGCTCCATCACCCCAACAGACTACGAAGCCAACCTCTATGGACCCCCATCCTTGGGCATGGCCATGCAGTCTCACGTGCCCCTCACCACTCAATACCAGTACACAGCATTCCCCGGCCGGGCGATTAAAGCAGAATGTCCCGACTACACCAGCTCCCCCGAGTCACTGACAGGATACCCCTACCCAGACATGTACCCCTCTGCCTCACCGCAGCCGCCCAGCCTGCCTCCGCTGGTGCTGGAGCTGCTGCGCTGCGATCCAGATGAGCTGGTGGTGCAGAATAAGATCGTTACTCATCTGCAGCAGGAGCAGAGTGGTCGGGGCCGACTGGACAAGCCCAGCACCTTCAGCCTAATGTGTCGCATGGCAGACCAGACTCTCTTCTCCATAGTGGAGTGGGCCCGGAGCTGCATCTTCTTCAAGGAGCTCAGGGTGAGTCCCAAGTCCTTTCTTCTATCTTCATGCTCACGCAGGCAGACACACGCCTA
Source organism: Sparus aurata (assembly GCF_900880675.1). Classification (NCBI taxonomy): domain Eukaryota; kingdom Metazoa; phylum Chordata; class Actinopteri; order Spariformes; family Sparidae; genus Sparus; species Sparus aurata. The sequence continues at coordinate 1,792,888 of NC_044191.1, read as the reverse complement.
CTCTAAATGGTGGAGAATTAAGTCACGTTTTACAGCTGCACTAACTCACAATTTCTTTTGTGCAAAACTCCAGTCTTTACAGCTGTCTATACCACAGAGTTCAAGAACAGCACTGATTTGTCTTCCTTCCAATAATCTTGTTTTATACAGACTCTACACAACCCATACTTTGACGAATTATATCTTATGAAAAGGCAATCCTATTTTGTGAAATTTTTGAGGCCTTACAATACAATTCTATTTTTGCCAACTAACAATGAACTTGCTGAATTCTCCTGCTTAGACCAGAACAGATCAGTCCAGTTCAGTCAGGTTAGTTGTGATGTCAGTATCACAAATTCAAACACTGGCTGAATATATTCTCTAAAAAAATAAGCTAAGAACAAGCACAAATAAACATTAGTACCTCAAATTGTATATTCATGTGAGATTTGGAGTCCACCAGTGCCGAAGAAATGTGCAAGAGATGGCTTATGTAAGGTTTGTTTTAATACAGTTCAGAGACAAGATGTCTTTCCAGTATGAAAAAAAATATGTTATGAAAATCAACTTGCAGAAACTAGAGACCTGTTTCACGTAAATAATGTCAATGTTATGACCAATTTGATATTTGCCAATGTTCATGTTCACTGCGATGAATCACCTAGTCCAAGCATGTCTTAGCAAGTGGCTTTTCATACATTGTGGTAATGATGGGAGATGGGAAGGAACAAAAATCGAGTCTGTTTGACAAAAATAATATAGAGCATACATTATTATTATTTTAACTTAAATATACACAAAAATTGAAATAGTCCTAATTCATCAAGAGAGAAAAAAGAGATTCTAAAAAATAATTTATTAAGTTTTATGTAATGACAGTATAGCAACTTTATATTATTAAATTGTGTTGCATCATACCCATTTCACACACTTGATGTAGGTTATATATACTGTATATGGTCTGGTGTTTCATATGAACACATACGCACACTGAGTTCAATAATGTTTAGTAGAAATACACAAGAGCACTAAATCACCACAATATTTGTTGGCAATGTACGCTTCTGCAAACCACAAATATTTTGAAGCTTGTTGCAACATAACGTTTATTTTCATTCTCAATTTTCAATTTATGTTGAGGCTACACCATGCTTATGCTCTGTTTGGGTCAAGGCACAAAAAACAATTGTTGTTTGGAGAAGATCGTGTTTAGGCCGAAAACAACTATTTTGGTCGCACAAGCAAGACTGGAGATGTCCTGAACCCCTGTCAAAAACACCTGTTTTTTTGTCTCCACAAACATGGCTAGAAATTGGGTGCAGTGGCTTATACATGCTGAAACACAGTCTCTAGCTGTGGTCACTGGCTTGGCAGCCTCCTCACCTGTAATGTGTACGAAGGAGTGAGACTGAAGTGTTACAGCCATTTGGTGGAGTACTTTGAGCATTGTAAAGATGAATGTTCGTCGCTGATGTTCTCTGTGTGATGAACAGTAGCTGAACACACACACACACACACACACGCACACACACACACACACACACACACACACACACACACACACACACACACACACACACACACACACATACATACATCAGTGTCCCACTCCATCATCTCCAGACACAGTGCAGTATTGGACAGTGATTTAGTAACCCAGTCAAATTGAAGTTCCACACTGGAGAAATCAATGCTGTTGTTGCTGCTGCTGCTGACAATATGGCTGAATACACTGAGTGAAAATGGAGGATTATAATTCTTTCTGACAAATCAGGCTGGTTACAACAATGAAGACAAATTGTACCTTCTTCTATGAGTCATGATATTATCAGACTGTGCTGACAAACAAACATCTGTCAGCAAGCCATGGTCAAACTAATTCAACCAATTACAGAGTTTAACGAGCAACAAAGGCTTCATTCTGGCCTTGGTGAGATTTGGTGAGATTCCTTCCTGTCTTTTGATCAAATACAGTTTATTTACTCTGGTATATTCAGAGCAGGTCTGCTCCTTTTCTGCTCAACACTTGTTCACTTGTTGATATTCATTGCTTGGACTGGACATGTGGTCCTCTACAGCTGGTTACTAGGTTAATACACATGAACATAATCTGTTTCTAACCACACTTGGCAGGACTTTAAGCACCTGGGATGTCTATTTAGCTCAAAATACTAAATACTTAGCAGAACCGAATCAACAGTGCGGTATCACTCATCAGTATTTCAGATTAGAGCAACATGTGTAAAGCTTTATCGGGCTTCTTTCTGTTTCGATACTCTGCTTACATCAACAGAGTGAAGCAGATGTGCCTGTGTCTATAGAAACTGCAGCCTGGACCTTTAAATCAGGTTTTGGGCCACTAGACACACATCACTAGGGATGGGTACCTTTCACATTTGAACCGATACGGTACCGATACTCGGTACCTGTGAATCGGTACCGGTATGTATCGGTACCTGTTTTCGGTACTTTTTTGCGTATATGTGTGGTAATTAAAGTTATTTTGTATATAAAAAAACAATAGTCAAAACTTCTGAATTTTTAATATTTATTTCTCAATAACATCAAGGAACTCCAACATAAAACTTAAGAGAACTTGAGAAAAAATGTGCGTGGGGGAAAGTAAATAACTTACTCTATAACATTTTTCACATTAGAAACTAAAACAAACCACCCATTCAAGAACCATACCACACATCTTTAACAGTTCTTTTTAAGGAACACGAGCATATCTACTTTATCTGGCAGGAGCCGAGCCCGTTCCATGCTGACTGTGTCCCTAGCTGTGGAGAATACTCTCTCAGACGGAGTGGAAGACGCTTGCACACAAAGATATTTTTGTTGCAGCTCTCACTGTAACTGAGGGGCGGGTAGAGAATAGGGCAGACGGACCTGTAGATCAACATAAGAGTGTAACATTACGTTACGTGGAACTGAACCGATTATAACAACAAATGCTAATCAATCATTGCAAAGTCACTTTAGCTCATTATTTAGCCTACCTGGAGCTGACAAACTTGATGATGATGCCTCGCTAATTGAGTCGTGATCGTAGGCGTCGTCATCGATTTTTGACGGCGGATCTTCTCCCGCGATGCTGGCTGCAGGTGATGAGCTGCCAGCTGCTATGGTGCCTGCTGTGGGAGTCGTAGTGGCCTGCGTTTTAAAGCTCTCCAAAATGGTGCACTCGTCCGCCTTTAGGAATATTTTGTGTTTGACCAAGTGCTTCCTCAGGTTTGTCGTATTGACATGGCTGGCCTTGCACTTGGCATCACAAATATTGCAGCGTGCATAGTCTACATCAATCTTTGAGAAATGGAGCCACACCCACGAGCGCTTTCGGTCCGCCATGCTGCTCACTGTGATCATCAAGCCGCCACTGACGTAATCACGCTCTTCTGCGTCCACTGCCATCGCCGCGACTTCCGCTCTAACTGACACCCGTGAAGGTGCGTTCAGGTACCGAAATGTGGTACCGATTGACTTCACGTGACGGTACCAATAAAAGTACTGAATTTGGTACCAATCCCTACTATGAAACTAATACTTACATACTTCATATGCTACATCCGGTCACATTAAAGGTAAACTGTGGAGTTTTTCACCACTAGTAGCGCTATGGAGCAATGTTTTCACAAATGGGTCCCTGTTTTTTTTGTCATAACACACATTATATCAAACAAAGGCAGGGAAGATGAAGACTGCAAGCTAGTAAACATGAATGTTGTATTCAAAAATCCTTTTATCAGCTTCATGAATGTTTTATTAGAAAGGAATGCATTTTTGCATGTTTGTTGGGCCTCAATGATTCAAAAATAGTTTGGGTGAAAAAAAATCCTTGAGCAATGTAATTTTCTTCCCTGAATTTTTCTCCACTCTGATCGAGGCTCTAAGGCCAGAGGATTCAGTTCACTGTACAGATTGTAACACCCAATGGGGCAATGTCATTGTGATTTTGGGGTTTGTTAATAAAATTTAGTTGATTTGATTTGAATGTGAACAGAACTTTTGTTTAGAAAACTCCACTCAGCACCTTTAAAGGGTTAGTTCACGAATACAAAAAAATTTAAGAGATGTTACGGAACCTGACCTGCTGCACGAAATGCAACATTGCTGCGTATGTTGCATCATCTTCACTAACATTAATGGACCGTCAGATGACTTCTGGGGTGTAGTGTTAATGAACAAACCATAATCATGTTAAAACTGATAATGGCTGTGGTCTGTAGTGCAACAGGTATGCATAATGTATTTAATAATTTCAACAGCTACATCTCTTTGTAGAAACACCATCTCTGCCATGTCATCTCACCACAGAACCCACTGACAAAGCTTTAACAAAAGTAATTCCTATTAAAAGAGTTGAAACTGTGTAAATTATACAAAGGTAGAAATTCTACAAACAGAGAAATCTTAGAGATTAGTATGTCAGATTACCAAAACATGTTGCATGGTAAAGTACTATTGGAATTGTGTAAGAAAAGATGTTTTATGTTTTATATCCTAATTGAGTTTTTTGGTCATTTGGTGTATACAGTTAAACCCTTTAACTGTATTCTTTGCTATGAGTGCTGCAGTAAGGACAGCAGCTGTCATCTCTGTTAACAGATATGATCACACCACTAATGCAGCAAAATGATTTGATGCAACAAATAAATCAGTTCATCCTGGTATTTTGTGTTCCTGTAATGAAAAGGCAATGCTGAAATGATCTCACAACATTTAACACTTTTCTCCAAGTCCAAATACCAAGCCCATAGTATGAAAAAGACCAAAAATGATGATTGAATTCTCAGTTTCTGAGAACATTCAGAAGGATTAGTCTTTTTCATTGTTACTTTTGTATTTTATGTGTCTCAAAAAACAAAGACCACATTGTTGTACTGATGTGATTTGTTCCATCTTCTCCGACTAACAACAACAAGGTATCTTTATAGTGCAGTGTTAGGGGGCTGCTTGGTTGAGATGAAATGCTCATCTGCATTACTGACACAGGAGAGAAGCACACAGGCTGCTCATCTGTCATCATCGTTCAATTGTTTTATACAAATATAGATCTTAATAAACCTTTTACTATTGAATCCTACCCAAATTATGCAGATTATTTATGTAGTCTACATAAATGTTTAATATACTTTTCCATTTGTTTCTAAATTATGTTTATATAATGATTTACATTTTCTGTTGAAAGCAACTACTGTATGAGGGAGTCGCTGCTTTATCTGAGACTTCTTGTGAAACTTACTCTCATGGTTGCTCAACTATTTATGACATCTTAGGCACAAGATATATTACCTTTCTAGTTACAACACTGAGAAAACATTTCTGTATTACAAAAACTGCTGCAGAGACCAGGCACTTAAGTTAGGTTAGTGAAGAAGTACTATTTCTGTTAAATGTAAAAAGAGTAAAGTCTACCATACTCATGACTTTTGCATAAAGCTAAGACCATCTCCTTCTTTTCCGTACCTTAAGCAAGGGCTGTAAACACCTAAACATAACCATGAAAACTTTAAACAGTGTTGTAGTTGCCAAATTCAGGCATTGTATTGTAAAATAAACAAATCTGTTGTTTTCCATTTTCCTGTTTTTATAACATTTACCACCTCAAAACCTCATGTTATAGACACCTGCTACACCCCTCTTTATAGTTGGAACATCTGTATGTACAGTAAACAGCCACCATGGACAGTGAGAACAAAGCTGTGCATATTTTGCAGGGAAAATCTTGTTCAGAAAGAGCTATTTCTCTGGGCTGGATAATTACATTCCATGCAGACGATAACAGGGAAATGTCGGCTCTTCACAGCAGCCCCGCACTGCGCTTGTCTACATTGTTGTTAAATTGTGAGCAGAATGGAAGCTATTGATTGTTGCAGTTCCCCAGAGGTGGCTTTTGTCCTGTCTTGTGTTTGACCTTCCATTCACCTGTTGAACATGGAAGATGTTGCCAAAAGAAGTGCACACAATAAATAGTCTAAAGGTTCAGCTACTAAAGGTAGTGTACTGCAGACAGTTGCTTTAAAAAAGACCTGTCTATGAAGATTTTGAAGAGTTTTAAGCAGAAAATGATATAGTGCTTAAAATTATAACTAGAGCGATACTGTTTAAAATTGGTGTTGATAAACGTGCCATTTTTACATGACAACTAATCTAACAATTTTAGTTTCTTTTGGTAATTTTTTCTTTTTTTTTTTTGGTTGTGTTAACGATTTGCTTATGGCCTGGCTAGGTTCTGCTACAAAATCCCTTTGATTTATTAAAAATACTTTAAAACGCTGCCTCGAACAGTGGTCTCTTGCTTGGGAGCTGTCTTGCCCAGCGGCCATGAGATCACCATCCCCTCCACCTCCAAAACAAGGAATTCAGCTAGTAACACAATATGTAATCTGAACATTATGTAACATGTATTCTGGAATTTCTGATATTAAAAATATTAATCAGACAAAGTTGAACATATTGATAATTTACAGAAATGTACAAAGCCAGCATTTTATTCTGGTGACTGGGCTGATATCTGATGCTACTTGAGGAAATTCTGAACATTGCCACCTGTCCCTCCAGGCCAAATACTACTCCGCAGCACTCAGCACACTGAAGAGTATTCTCACATCAATACAGCTACACAGTACGGAGACATTTTTGTGCATGGTTGAAAACAAATACCACTCGGGACATATTGGGCCTCCACCAATAGGTCCTCAAAATAGAAAGAAATGATTTGGTTAGCAAGTATCAGAAGTACATACTGTAAATATGTCTGTTTTCCCTCACAGCAGCTTGAATTCAGACTTGTTGGATTCAAATTGTTGCTAATTTCTGCTGATATGAGATGTCCATTACAACATAAGCCATTGTTTCTTGAGATGTGGTCCTCATATCCTTCAGCCTATGGATATTCTATCATATTATAGGCTATTATATTATATGATATGATATGATATGATATGATATTATATTATAGGCTATTATATTATATTATAGGCTATTATATCATATGATATGATATTATATTATATTATATTATATTCTTGCTCTCAGGCTCCCATCAAAATGCTCATACAAAAGAACACAAGTGTGTAACACACAAGTAAACTCAGGGATGAGGAAAGGAAAATAATGAAAGATCATGCAATATACATTTTGGTAGACCAGTGTCTGGTAGTGATGAAATTAATAAAACTGTAGAGTCAAGGTTGTGCAATAATGTATATGCTTACATTGGGCAGTGTGGCTTAGATCTGCAGTCTAATTCTATGTTATGCTCGCCTGCCTTAAGCATAACACTTAACACAATAGGGAATCTCCAAATAGGGCCAACCAGTAAGAAACCGTGTATTATGTAGAGAATGAGGTATTGAATAGTTTAACCAGCTATATTGGTGATATCTTTACCTTCACACATGTAAAAATCAGTTCCAAAGCTGTTTTGTTATCTGACCTAAGGTGTAAAGATTCCTGAACATCTGAAAATCTGAACTCTAACCCATTGGTGGAAAAAAATAGAATACTAAAACCAATTCATAGGACAACCCAATTTCCAGAATAAATGTTGGCAATGTATGTTTCTGCAAACAATAGATATATTGAAACTTTACATTTCTTTAGGTTCTGTTTTCTATTATTATTTATTTATTTTTATCTTGTGAAAACACTGTGCTTATGTTCTGGTTAGGTTTAGGCACAAAAACTACTTGGTTAGGTTAAGGAAAAGATCCTGTTTTTGCCTTAAGTACCAGTTTTGGACTATGTCGCCACAAACACAGCTGAAGATGTCTCATGGTGTTGTGAAACATACTCACTTTTGTCGCTTTAAACACAACTGTAAATTATTCAGATGTCCCCTTAAAAATATCCAGTGATGTCATGCTTGAAAAGGTTGAAATGCAGTCTTGAAGTGCAGCCACTGGCTTTGCAGCCTCCTGGTCTGTAACTCCACCACCATCCCCTGCACATTCCAATATGAAAGACAGATCACAAACATATATTATGAATGTGATATGACAGGATTGATTTAAATGTCAATATGGTATAAAGTCTATGACATGTACAAATTCAACCATTTTCTTGGTTTAAATTTTAACTGTCAACATTTCATTATGGAGACGAGATGTTTTTGAATTTTAAGAGTCACCAGTTACTTAATCTCATACCTGTTAGCATAACAAGCAAATTGAGAGGGGTGTCTGTATAAAAAATCTGTGTAAAGTGTCCTCAGGACTAAGCTCACTGCTTTTTTCATGACCACCTCTGTTCTGCTGCTGTCATGTTTGTTAAGTAGTCCATTTAACTCCAGAAAAAAGCCTGCTGCCTCGAGCTACCAGAGTAATGTTCACACAGTATATTTCATCTTTGAACCAGAATTATGATGCACACTTTTTATTTTCTGTGACAATCCCAGAGATTTTTACTTCATGGCTGTGAGATAAAGTGTGGCTCTCACAGGTAAAACATGACAGTTGACAGGTATGTAACCTGAAATATCACTTTAACCTAGTATCACACTCCAACATGGACAGATAGAAATATTGAGAATCCTTGTGGGAGATAAGATAATGCCCTTTTCCTCAAGTTGAGAACATTAAAGTTTTTTTTTTTTTTTTTTTTAGAACAATGTTTTTGGCTACAGCTGAATGTCCAACTCCTCTTGGAGAGGAAGCGCAGTAGGTCACCGAGACCTCTTGCTTCCTTAACCCCCTCCTTTATCACTGCACACCCAGACCCCCACCAATGCACTAGTACAGATGAGTGTGTGGCCAACAAGATTGGACCCTCTCCTCAGCGACTGATATATAGTTTCATTCAGCTCGACAGTAATTCTGTCAGCTCCGTGTCAGATGAATGTGTGTCTGGGGCTATTAGCAGCTGCGGCTGCAGAATTACTGACTGCCGTGTCCTTCAGTTTACAGACAATATTGCGTTTGGGAGGGGGGGCTCAATCTGAAAAAAAAACACACACCCATCCCCCAGTGCAGAGCAGATGTGACTGGAGCTTAGGGAGAGGTGAGCAGGTTGAAGAGGTTGGAGACTAGGCTTGTAAATACAATACACGGGAAACAGAAATAGCACCAACACCCAGGACATCATCACATACACACTCACACACAAATACCACAGAGCACAACTCCAATTCTCTTCTGTCCTTGTTTTTATGGTCTCTTCATTTTCCATTTGAGCTGTTTTTGTCACACACTTGGCTCTGGATTAATAACATTGACCGTAGGATAGATATATATTTTTTTCTTTTAAATCAGAATCAAATTTAATGACTCAGTGAGACAGATGAAAATCATAGAAGATATTGGTTCCATACAATATGAACATAGAGGCTTAGTAGATAGTAGATAGCTTAGATAGTAACAGAAGAATGATGAGGAGCACTGGTCTGTGCAGGTTCCAAAGAATATCAATCAAGATTTTCAGTAAATGACGAAGGAAACAAGCTACAATATATATGTACATGTCAGAACAGAGTGAACCCCGTACTATAGACTTGCTGCTTTAAGATTGTGTTTTTTTGTTTCAGTCATTTTCTTTATCTGCCTTTGTGTGTGTGTGTGTTTCCTGGAGGTGGGAGATCAAATGAAGCTGCTGCATAACTGCTGGTCTGAACTTCTGGTCCTGGATCACATTTTCAGACAAGTGCAACATGGACAGGAAGACAGCATCCTGCTGGTGACTGGCCAGGAGGTAACAACTCCCTCACACAACTTCCCACCAGCATACTGGACACTCTGCTCCATTTACTTCATTCAAAATGTAGTAGAAGTGGGGCTCTTTTCCAACTCTGTGTGTGCTCAATCAATCAAATGGACCAACTTGAAAACCGAATAAATGTCGGTATTAAAAATCTTTTTGTAAATGTGCAGTCACTTGTAAGGCTTGAAGGTTAACAGCAATGTTGATGTGTTAGATGGAAACCACTGATTTGACTATTTTGCATTCAATCTCAAAATATCTTTAAATGTGGTCATTTTCATGCCAAAATCTACATGAACAATATGTTATATTGGATCTTTCCATAGTTATCTGTTTTATCAGCTTCAGAAACAGATGCAAGTGGGATTCTGTTAGGGTTAGGGGTCCATTAACTTAAATTAAAGAAGTTAACGGATGAAATATGTTGATTAATTCAAATTAAAATGTTAATTAATTCAAATTAATATGTAAAAAAAATCAAATGTCGGGATTTTCATACTTTGTGGTTCATGAGGAGATCTTTATGGTGGGCTGACGGTGGCTAACATTTAATGCCATACGATAATCCGCTGTATCAGCGGATCAATCTCAAAGGAACAGTTCAGCCTAAAAATGAAAATTCAGTCATTATCTACTCACCCCATTATGATGGAAAGTTAAAGTTTTTGAAGTTTACAAAACATAATGTTGCACATGTGAAGTGGTGTAATCTTCGACCCAAAACAAAACAAAAAGCATAATATTGCATCATACAGTTTGCCCGACGTAATCCAAATCTCACGAAGCCCTGAGATCCCAAATTGAATTGAAAAGACGTTAATTACACTCTCATGCACTGTCACATTTTTAGCTCAGCAGCTGCAGTGCAGATTTTGGCTTAAAAAGTGTAAAGAACATTTTTTCAAATCAATTCTGGATCAGTGGGGCTTTCAAAGAAGAAGTCCTCTAGTGCTTTTTTCCACTTGTTTTTTATGTTTTAAAACAACTATGTGTCAACTAGTTGGTGCTTATTTAATAGAAAAAGGAAATTGGTTACGTTACAGCTGCTCCCATTCAAAGTCCAGAAATATGCAGAAAAATAAATAATAACAATAATAATAAAAATAAAAATAATAATGATAATAATAAAAGGTCTAATTTAACCCAAACCATGTTTTCCTACACCTAACCAAGTCTTGTTGTAACTAAACAGCAAAAAACTGAAAAGAAACAGAAATAGTGAAGTGAATTTTAGAACAATTTTAGAACAGCTGCAATCATTGAACAACATGGATTTGAGCATTAGTTTGAGATTCTTCATTTTGAAAAAGTGTGATATCCTTTTAAAACTAGTTAAAAAAAAATGTATTTCAAAATATGTGTGTGCTTCAGTCACCATGTACCCTGATACTTGAGGACACTGCATCCTTTGACACGTAAACTGATATTGAGTATGAACCCCATTCTCTTTCTGAAACATAACCAGAAATACAGGAGAGTAGCTGGGGTTTTAATTTGAAGAGCTTCACTTCAGAATCTCATGAATGTAAATGACTTAATTAAAAATAACCAGTAGCCTCTGTCTTCAGGTCGAGCTGTCGTTCATCCTGTCCCAAGCTGAAGCAACTCTGTCCAGTCTGGTCCAGAGAGGTCAGGAGCTGGCGGCGAGGCTGCGGGCCCTGCAGGTGGACCGCAGAGAGGTCGCCTGTCTGAAATTCCTCCTGCTGTTCAACCCCAGTGAGTCAGACTCATGTTTGTGATTATTCACTGTGCTGTACTGTATATGCATATGGTGTAAAGATGAAGTACTGAATAATGACTTACCGTCAGTGATCATTATCTGGCAAAACATTTAATTTTATGAAAAGAGATGTTGTCATTATAGCTTGTATTTGACATGTTGAGGTTTGTAACGCTCAAACAGGAAAAACTGTATTAATCTTTCATTTAGGCTATAGGGTCTCTTTTTCATCTTCATCTATTCCTTAGAGTAAGAGTGATTCATTCTTCATTGACCTATCCGTTTTCAAAGACCTGACCTTACATGTGTAGCCTGTAGATGTGTTTTCAGAAGAATAGCAGGTTTGGATGTAAAACTCAATCAGCTTCTGGGGGCTGCAGGGCCATACTGATGCTGTCGTTTAGCGGAATTTGAATAGCAACTCTGACATTTTAATGAAAATATTGTCACAATTGCAAATTATCTGCAGTACTTATTTATCTGTGAGGTTATAAGCGTTTTCTGAACTGGCCTTTTTCCCTCCAATACATTCACTTAATTAAATTTCTAGGGTTGACAAAAGCCAATATTAACAAAGACATCCTCCTCCATTGTCCACTAATGGCATTCAAAGGAAGCGTAATGGATGGGTCTATCGTTCGATGGCAGGACCGACATTCATGTAGTGGCTTGTACAGATGGAGAGAGCATAGATTTGGCTTGCCCAGATTCCCAGAAGTGTTTGCTGTTTAGCGCTGGCAAAGCGCGGAACAAAGAGCTTTTGAATGGTGAAAGCACTTGTCATAGGCAGAAAATATTTGCTGTCTTTGCCTGTGGCTTCTGTGCTCACGCTCACGCTCTCCCTCTCCCTCATCTTCAGAGTCAGGTTTGTCGGGGGTAATTTAATTGCCCTTAAGCAGTTTGAAAAGATGATTCAGAAAATTGATTCAAAACATTTAATTACTGTGTGAATGGATTCTTCAAGATGGGCTCAGCTGATGCTGAATGCTGGTCCACCAGAGGGCACGGCTATTGTCTAATACACACACAAACGCAGCCATCCAGCCTCCATGCACTCACCTCATTCAACACACAAAGTATAGATATAGCATATATAGGTATAATCTAGCATCTCATTTCATAAATGAATGGGTTACATGTAACATAGAAGATGCTACACTTCTTCATTATATTAAGTTAAAATGCTAACATACTCAAACTAGACAAATTGGAATTTCTCTAAAGAAAATGGTCAAATGTTATACTGAATATAACTTTGAGCAGCTTGAGTGCAAATATATTATCTGTATGGCCTTCAAAATCACACACAAACTGGTTTCCATGCACATGTGCAAATTTTAAGCTAGATTTTTATAAGAATCTGTGAAGACTGTTGCTATGAAGGAATATACCCTGCAGTCAGTTAGGCTTGCTCAACAGCACAATATGCAGCATTACAATTTTGTTTGGTTTTCAAATTACCTTCTAATGGACACAGTGCTTCATCTCAGAACCTGTTGTACTTACCACATGCACTCTCTCTCCACCTGGGTCTGCCAGCAAGCCCCAGGGTGCAACTGCCACAGCTGTGGCCAGTAGTTAAAGTGAAACTCTCGCCAAAAAGCAACCGAGGCTTTATTTGTGATTGAATATGAGTCAAACCTTCGTGTAAAACCATCATTACGACGAAAGAGGCACTTTTAAGATTTATTGTGGTTTCGTTTTCTGGCAAGCTAATTTTCCAATGGAGTGCAGGGGCATTTAGCGCTAGCATCAAAATCGCTATTTTTAGAACAGTAAGAAGGCTCGACACAACATGAAACTTTGCTCGTAGCATCACCAGGGTCTCTACTCATGAACACGACCATTGAGAAAATTGTTTGTGTGCACATAGTTTACTAAAAAGGAGGTTTTTGAACTACCCACTGTGGCAGACAAAAAGTGTCGATCCCCGAGTGTGACCTAACAGGTGGGAGTTCCACCATTACACTCCTGCCTGTTAGGTCGCACTCGGGGATCGACACTTTATGTCTGCCATGACGGCGGTGCGCCGGAGGTCCTACTGCTAACGTGAGTTGTCCTTCTTTTTAGTAAACTCTGTGTACACAAACAATGTTCTCAATGCTCGTGTTCATGTGTAGAGACCCTGGTGATACTACGAGCAAAGTTTCATGTTGTGTCGAGACTTCTTACTGTTTTTAAAACAGAGATTTTGATGCTGGCTCTAAAGTGCCCCTGCCCGAAAACGAAACTACGGTAAATCTTAAAAGTGCCTCTTTCTTCGTAAAATCGTCATTTTAACCTACCATACATCTCTCTATCGCACCCTTGACAGACAGTGCAGAGGCAAAGGGATATTTTCTGTTAAAATGTTAGAATCTATGGCTCCGACCATGGCTCTGAAAACAAAAGAGCCAAAAGAGCCAGTTTACTAGTACAAGATTCAAGATTCAGGATAGGTGAATGAAACAAGCCAGGTCCACCCCTTCTTAGGAATAAATACATTTCCTGCTGAATCGGTCTTTCTCAGTCACGTGTGCAGTGGACCAGTCGACGGTTTCTGTCAGGAGTACCAGAGAGAATGAGGTGAAGGCTACTATATATACGTATATACTATACGTAACTTTCTCTTGTGTTCTATTATAATCCCAGGCAAAATTCAGATCTGGTCCAATGACTTTATAAAATAGTGACTTTATAACTTTATGAATGACTTCACTCTCTCATAGGCCGTCTTGGCAGTGCCTGCCTCCACCTAACTCCCAGCTATTAAGAATGGGAAAAGAGGTGGAGCATTGGTGATGCTGAAGCAGGCCGAGTTACTTAAATCTGAAGTAGCTCTGGGCTCTAGCTGTCTCTTTCACAGCTCTGGCAGTTCCAGCTTCTGTCTGGCGTTTAACGCAGGTTTCTGTCCCTTGCTCCAAGTTCAGTGACTTCAGTTAGCTGAGGTGAAGCCAAGGAGAGGGCTCATGGGTACTTCTCAATGAAAGTGGCCACGCCCATAAATATACATAACTTGTGCTTTTGCCACCAGAGCAGACTCCACCGTTTCTGTATTTTAAAACTGAACAACTTACAAGTCTTTTTCCTTCAACACCATCGTATACCTTTTTCACACTGGCCAAAAAACCCACACTGGCTTTACTGCAGTAGTCACAGGTATTTATTGCCTCCGTCCTGGCTCAGCTGTAATGTGAACGCATCTGGGTGAACGTGCTAATTCACCTGTATTTAAAAACAAAGTATATACGTGAACATTTCTGAGTAAAAAAGGTATTGCTGTCATCAGCAGTATTGACTTTGCTCCGTTGTCATGAAGGTATAAAGTATACTTGTATAAAACTCCATTTAAATCAGCAGAGACTAGTGAATGAAGTCAAGAAAATGTTTAATCCAACAGCTGATTCAATAATTGTGTCTTGTCAGAAAGTCTTTGGCGGCTAGGGAGATTTTTGTGAACAATGGGTGTCTGCCCTGAGCAGCACCAAGAAGACTGCTGCCATGGAGTCCATACACTGGTAGTGATAGTGGTTGATAACATTTCCGAGACAGATGAAACGGTGAAGCTGATGAAGTTTGTGAATCTGTGAAGTTTGGGTGGTGATGGTGAGGTGGAAGGTGTGTGCAACATAGCAGCATGAATGAACTAGAGGCAGAGAGCATTATATTTAAAAAGACAGCAGCAAGACAATAGGCTAACAGGGAAGATATGTTGCTGTTATTGGATAGATGTGAGCAGCTGATGTGAGCAGCTGATATCAAGTGATAGCCCCAGAAAATGATATAATATAATGATAATAATGAGTGAGCATGAATGACAGGAGTAAATGAAAGGATGGTTTGAGAAATAACCCAGGGTCTGAACATGCAAAAGAAGTCTTATTGTCTGAACCTTTGCCAGAGTTTCATTCCCTGATGGAGACTGTGAGATGCAATTGAAAGCTCCAGAAATACACCTAATACAGTGAGTCGCCACGGCAAAACCTGTGTGGTCAATATGGTCAAATTAATAGGTAAAAATGATCAGATTTTCTTTGCCTGTTGTGTAATTTAAATAAAAAAGAAAACATTTTAAAAAGAATACAGACACTTTTAGGAAAGGCCAGGTACATGCAGCATTGTAATTTTTAATTCAGTAATGTTATTGCACAATTTGTATCAATAGATCCTGCTCCTTTATCTTTTCAATGACATGGATTTTAATTACAGTATAGTTTTATTCTTTAAGATTCTCCAAATTATGTTTGGAAAAATCATCTCATTCAACATCTGTCTGGCTCATATACATGTATTCTGTTTCTACTTGCTTCAGCACACTCAACACACATATACTTCATATATATATGTATACATATATATATATATGTATATATATATATATATATATATATATATATATATATATATATATATATATATATGTATATGTATATATATATATATATTCTACTTCATTCTCAGCCACACTCTGCCACATTAGATCATTTATATTTCCCTCACTGAGTTGTGATCCGTGTGTGTGTTTGTGCGCAGATGTGAAGCTGCTGGAGGATCAGGCATTTGTGGAGGGCGTCCAGGAGCAGGTGAATGGGGCTCTGCTGGAGTACACCCTGTCCACCTACCCACAGTTCCAGGAGAAGTTCAGCCAGCTGGTCGTGCGGTTGCCAGAGCTGCGCTCCCTCAGCACGCAGGCCGAGGACTACCTGTGCTACATGCATCTGAGCGGGGAGGTGCCCTGCAACAACCTGCTCATCGAGATGCTGCATGCCAAGCGAGCGTGTGTGTGAGGGACGCACCCAGAATGCTTCACCATCATGTGTTATTTCTCTAGGTGAGACTGAGTGTGTGGGAGGCAAAGTGCGAGTGAGATGAAAAAATCAAATGAAGATGGACAGGTTTATATTGGGAGGGTTCATTATTGAGTTAGAGAGGAGAAAATGTTCTTTAGAGTTTGGAATTATAAAGCTCCATCTTTATACAAGGCTCATATAAGGATTCATGTTTGCATATCTTACAGAGCTACATAATGTGACCATTATAAACTGCATTTTCTACCCTGTTTTCAAAAAAATCTAAAATTAGATTTGCCTGCAGAGTTATATTAAATCCTCTTTGACCAAATATTGCATGAATCCAAAATCACAGGCACAATTTTCTACATCATCCACGGAGCTGCCCAGCATACATTCAGACTGAGAGGAGCAGGCTCCAGCCTGCATCAGTGCTCAGCAGTTATGGAAATGTGGTGTGAAGATGACTGTTGAGATATCCATAGCTGCAACCTACATCATTTTAAAACATCCACACCTAAACACCTTACAGATTTCACTACAAAACAGTTTCGTAGACTGCTTTGATTGAAATCCTTTTGTCGGATTGGGTGCTGGCTAGTGTGAAGATGAACTGGTATCATCTGCTGAATGCTTGCTGGGTGAGCTAATGTGCACTTTTTAAGGCCGATTTTGTAGCCTCTTTTGAGAAATCAAATTTTAGTGTTTTGAACGAGCTATTTTTGATCCAAACGTAAGATGTGACTTTATGATTCCAAGGCCACCAACACTCTTGTGTGGTAATTATTATTATTATTATTGTTATTATTTTTAGATGAAAACAGACTTCAGGATAACATGACACTCTGTGGTCTCATCAGACTACACTAGCACTGTATCGTATATCTGCACTGATTGTTCTCATCACCAACCTTACAAAAAACCCAAATATAAAAGCTCTATGGGGTTCATTGTGACTTGTTTTAATCTATTTAGATGTTAATATACTGATATATCAAAGCCATACACATAGTGATGCTTTGTAGGTGAAGTAAAAGGAAGAAGAGAAGAGAGAAGAGCAAACAGAGGAGGGATAAAGGATAAATAAATGTACAAATGGTAAGGGAGGGAAGGATGACTAGCCAGTATTTTTAAGTTAACATGTTAAGCAAAAGGAAGCTTCCTCTGTAAGTGTTTGCACCTTGGTTTTCACAACAGAGCCAGAAAGAGACGACACAGGGAGGAAAAAGACGGATCTGGCAACGTTTGGATTCAGTTTCTTTATATAATTGAATTTATTTATGGGTCAATGCCCAAGAAACAACAGACCCTGAAAAATGACGGTGTCATGTTCACTCCTATATTGTGTCACTTTTAAACAAAATTACACGTGGAATAGGGATTGACTGATCTGAGTGTGTGGAGGCTGAAACTGAAGCTGCTGCAAGATGTTTTTTTTAATACACACAAGTAAAATGGTTACATTTTCCAAAGGTATACTTTCTTGTAAATAATGTTTATGCATATTTTTTTCTTATTGTCAAAAAATCTCATGAAATGACCAAAACCAGCAATGTGTTTCTGACTACTCCCTTGTCTGTCTTTGGCTCTCATCTTTAGGCCTATTGGTTCCTACAGAATACATAAACCCTTAAAAGCTGCTGACAATTCATTGGTATATTCTCAAAGATGACTAAAAAGGCTGGTCACTGTACATCTTAGTAAAAGTTACTCTAAAGAAAGAAATGGTGTATTTATTGGGAACTATTTCATACTAATGTATGAAACATTGACAATGACAGTCATCAAATGCCTCCAAAATAAAGCACATTTTCTTCATTCATTGTTAAACCATCTCCAAAACCCTGAACTCCTCCCTCTTCATGTTACTGCATATGTGAACCAGTAATGGTGACGCAACAGCTGTGCACTAATGAGCATATGTCAAAGCTTTTAGCCCTTCTTTATCCTCAGTGAGCTCTACACAGTTGAAATGGCAGCATCACGGGTGCACATGTTAAGTATGAAGCAGCATTGCTGCTGCTGTTGTTGAACACGTGGGCATGTCTTTGTCAGTGGCTGACAACAGGACAGCGATGTAGTGATTGTTGATTTGCCTTTTCTTTTATTCTTTTAGTTTCTTATTTTTATGAGAAGTGGTCAATTCATCATTTTACCCTGAAGTCATGTCAATATTAACCAGTTTCAGTTTGGAGTTATTTCGTTTTGTAAAGCTCTAAAAAAAATATGTTGAATTAATTTTAAAGCTGTCACATTGAGCTTACATTTTTTGTTGATTCTGACGGCCCATGTGGACAAACACGGTATGAGTGCCAACTCTTCCTGTGACAAAGATCTTGATCTGGCATGCATTTGAGATGGAAGCTAGACTGAACTTTTTTGTTTAACACAGCTGTTTACAGGATGCATTGTGATGAGCTAGTATGTATTTGTAGCTATGTAACCTTTTTATAACTGTAAATGATGATGGTGAAACAAAGTTAACTTTGTTTTGATGCTGCATCACCAGACTACAGAGCAGCTTCTTTCCTCAGACTGTGAGCCTCCTCATTTCATCATCAGCTCTTCACCATGAAAAATTGTTTTCATTTTTCGACCTGAAAAATCCAGAATTTAACCTTGTAACAGGCATTGAAAATAAGTATAATAACTAGAAATAGCTAATCTTCTCACTGATGGTCTTGTTTGCTTACATAGGTCATATAGAGGCATCCGTGTTGTTCAGACTGAGACTGTTTAAAAATTTAAAAACATGACTCACAACAACAATGTGTACAATTTGCTATATCTCATCCACATCTGTCGCCATATTTACATGAATTATTCTGATGCTTATTTTCCTGGATGTGGCTAGGTAGCTAGTTGGCTGTGTAAGAAGACGTCTCTAATCTTTAACCTGCCTACTGAGCTCTGATTGGTTAATTGTTTCTGAAACTGGTGGAATTAGCAATTTGTGAACACAATCCAAGAATCACTTGTTGTGGAATAAGACAAGAGAGAGACAGTATTTCATACACAAAATTATCTTTTGTTTTTTTGAACATTTTATGTCTCTATAGATGAGTGAATGAATAAATGAATGAATGAGTACATAAACAAATAAATAAATAAATAAATAAACAACTTAGTGTTTGAATTTTGCTCTTGCCAGGTTGATGAGGGTTACTATCATGGGTCACTAAAACTTAAATAAAATAACAGATATTGCTGAATATTGTTGACATTTTAAGCTAAATATCTCAGACATCTAGAACAGAAAACTAGACAACAAGGCCTTATCAGCTCCATACACAGTATCATAAACCTGAACTATAGGTCCAAACCACTGTACAGTGTATTTGTAGCAGTCAGTATTTTATCCGTGGCACTTACTGTGTTGAAAAGTAACACTAATGTATTATGTCCCAGACTGGACAGATTTGTGTGACACGCCCTTTATAAAAGCACACGACTCTCAGCGATGATGACAATGTAACTGATATTCACTGTCACTGTCATCAGGACCAGCAGTGTTTGTAATACTGTGCAGCTCAACTCTCTCACTGTGGACATTTAAAATCATTCCTTGTTTGTCAATTGACTTGGCAGGGACCGCTATTTCAAGATATCGTAGACAATCACTCCACCTGCCTTAACTTAATGCTTATTGTCTGCCTGAAAACACACACACACACACACACACACACACACACACACACCCCTTTTCCCATTGAGATGGCTGTGTGTAATCACTCTGTATAGTATATTTATGTTGTGAAGTGAATATCTACTGCAAGATGAAGATACATTTCAACACTGAAAAAGTTCTCCGCTTTATGTTGAGGTCAAATTGCTACTGTTGTGGTATTGATTCTCTTGATATTGCCTTTGTTTTTGCTCTTTGACTTTTTCTTCTCCTGTGAGTTGACAGTTCGTCCCGTCTTAAACTGAGATGTTTTTCTCCCAAAAGTGAAAGTGACCAAAACATTTTCTTTAGATATATTTTATTGTAATAGCATTAAACCAATAAAATTCAGTGAAGTAAAGCTCCACTTGTGTGTCGGCTATTATTGCATAGCATCCATCAGGTGTGCACAAGTTATACACCAGCTCATATATACAAGATTTCACACGGCAGCAAAGTGTGGCTGTTATTTAGCCTTGTCTGACTTATAACACTCGAGAGGAATCATTGACATCAGTTATTCTAAAACAGTTTTAGAAAGTTGTCAGTCAGAGTCTAAAAAATAGGCATCAATTTTACTGTGAAATTTGTGACTTAATTCTCATCTTTTGAGGATGTGATTACATTTCATGGTGGAACCCGAACTACTGTGTCTAACAACACAACAGAGAGAACACTTGTCAGACTGTAACAAACCTTTGGAATACAGTAGCTAATATTCATGATTGTGATTCTTATTTGAATACATACAGCAATTACAACATGATTTCTGGCAGGTTAGACTACAAACAATGACTACAAACACACTCATACTGCTGTCTGTTGGTATTTAACAGCTTCAAGCCTGTTGAGCTGCAATGTCTGAGTCGTATTGAATGCTTAATGTAATCATCTATTTATAACAGTGAGACTATAAACAGACCCTCCAGCAAGCCATAAACAAACTTGGTGTTCCATTCTGACAGTGTTTGGCAACTTAAAGACATTTCATGATCCACAGTGTATTGCATTTTGGAGCCATAGGCCTTCGTTCTTTCTGTTTATTGATCTTTAGAGCCATTTACATGAAACATGAGGGAAGAGGAATTAGGAGTGAGATACAGACCAGCAATATTGGTTATGCACATGGGCTAATAAGAGCATTCTTACTAAATGTAATTATATGGAAAAAAAAGGAACAGCAACTGTTGCTTCCCAGATTTTGTTGCAACGACAAGTAGGCACCGTCATGGAGTATCACCAGAATTTAACTCGAAACTGTGTTTGTCTAAATGTCTTTGGTAAACACTGTTGCTGATGGATGTGGGTCTTGCTAAGATAAAAACATTTCAGCTAAAAGTAAAGAGAATAATCTCTCTCTCTCTTTCTCTCCCTATCTTTGTTTTTAATTCAAGGGTTAGTTCAACAATTTTGCAAAATAAAACAACAACAACCCAACAATACAGTGTACTGATTATGATGAATCATTCGGAGGAACAAAAGTTTCTCTCTGTTGTACAAATTCTGAACAAAAGATATTCACATTGAAGTCTGTGGTAACCAAGACAGTGTCTTCTGAGAAGACATGTTAACCTTTTCGGATTCTAGGAGTGCAAAAAAACCCCCCAAAAAACAGCCTGTTCTCAGCCCCAGCTCATCACTACAGTAGCCTGGTCAGTGGCCCTATGCTTAAGTATGACGCTGTTGTTCAGTAGTATAAAAAACAAGAAAAGTCAGAGCCATGGTGGCTGAATGATTCACATGATTTTCATCCAGGAGAGTTGGAGTCTTACAAAGTGTCAAGACTGATTTGTTACAATAGTAAGGCAACTGACTAAACTAGCATAAGTAACCAAGTCGTTTTTGGGCCTTAACCTGACCAAACTGTAACTGTTTCACAATGTTATTAACAGTCAAAAAGACATCATATGTTAAAACATGTGAAATTTTTGGTAGCAAGGTTAATTTTAACAGACAAGCCAGAAGTTGAATATTAGGTAATATAGCTAACTTAACCACAGAGCCATTCACATATAAAACTGACGGTAGCTGTTCCCCCAGTTAATAAATTCTGTGAAGATTTTTCACAGTGCTCAATCATTTCTTTCTATCAGCCTAGAGCCTTGAGTTTTAACCTATAGTTTTATTGACTAAATAACTAAATACATCTTCACCTCATCACTTGAATTAGTAGAAATACTCAATGCTGTTGTGAATGAGTTCATATTTAGAAGTTTCTTGTCCATGAGGGACACCGTTGCTTCTGGAGCTTCGCTAACGTCTGTTTTAGAGGGAGGTGTGAGCGAGGGAGTGATTCAATCTAGAACCACACAGCTACATGCCGCTAAATACTCGATTCACTGTACCTTTAATACAAAATTGTTACTTTCATATAGAGATCTTGATATGTCAACATTAGGGGTAAATTGCAGTTGGTAAATCCAACAATCTAAATACTGCACTACTCGATTTGTTCCAAAGCTGATAGTAATCTGCTACAATACCAAAGGATTGCTGGCCACACAGAACACGTTGTGCCATGTGCTAAGTGGTTGAGGGAACATGAGAAAAGAACAGTGACAGTTTTAGAGAAAGTGGAGTTCACTTCTTCATCCCGACTTCATTTTCATCCAAACTCTCCATCTGAGTAGAATGTAAGTATGTGTGGTGGCCTTGCATTTCTTCAGGTGGAATCTGTGTGCGTCCTGTTCTTCCTTCTTTCAGCGTGATGTGTGTTCATTGGAACTGAGTATCAGGATCCACTCCATTCGCAGTTCAACAACCTGTGGTGAAATAAAGGCATTAGCTACGACTCCCAGCTCAATCTGATGTTTAATGTTTTTGCATTACAGGAGTGCAAGTGTGTTTGTGTACAAAAGCGAAACAAGAAAGGAGGAAAATGAAAGGCAGAGTGAGAGAGAGCAGGTGTTGGAGTGGTTAATGGCTGATAGTGTGAATAGCCAGCGCTGTCCATTCTTGATTAAGGGAATGAACTTCTCCTTTGTCTCGGCCTTCAACAATGAACACCCAGTGGCACTCAAACACCATCCATCAGGCGTTCTTCACACACTGCTAAACATTTAATG
This sequence comes from Sparus aurata, assembly GCF_900880675.1. Classification (NCBI taxonomy): domain Eukaryota; kingdom Metazoa; phylum Chordata; class Actinopteri; order Spariformes; family Sparidae; genus Sparus; species Sparus aurata. The sequence goes on along the minus strand of NC_044191.1, from coordinate 1,769,989 downwards.
AATCTATTACAAACTTCTTTCTCCTTAGTGCCAGGCAATTTAGAGCTATTGACAGTGACTTAACCCTCTGGAAATATGGGACCATCTGTTGTGTCCGCCTGCACATTCATATCAACAAAAGACACTGGGGCAGGTTTCACACAGTCCAAATGCTGTACACTGTGCAGGTAAATGGAGAAAATCAAGGAAAAATAAAAATCCCTGTCGCTCTTTCTCCTCCGGCCATTTGTTGGATCGTGTGTGAATCTTCTTTACATCTCCTGTCCTATTGGTGGCTGCGCTCTGAAGCTTGCACTCCTCACACATGTTGATCCACGAGGATTTTAGAAAACGCATACTGTTGACATTAAAGGAATGGTTCAGCAAAAAATGAAATTCAGTCATTATGTCCTCCCCCCAGTGCTACTGGAAAGTTTCATAGTCAACAAAACATTTCTGGAGCTTCACAACAAAACAGCATTGCAGCATTCTCCTTAACAGCTGAAGTAGCTTGGAAATTGTTTTCAAACATAAAAAACATCATAAGATGGCTTCATATAGCTCTTGTTGTGTAATCCAAGACTTTATTTACACGCTCCATGTGCAGTTGAGCTCTTGCCCCCGCTTCACATGGGGTGCATGCTAACTCTTTAAGCTTAGTAGCAGTGAAGAATTTGGCTTAAAAAGGGCATAAAGAATGTATCTTAAATTTGCTGTGAAGCGCCAGAAATGTATATTATAAATATATTATCCTTTCTACAAACTCTCAGTGCCTTGTGATGTTTATCACAACAGAACAATAACAGCTATTCTGTTTTCGTATGTTTTATGTATAAGTGAAACTTGAAAGTTACAAATAATCAAAATTCAGACCATCGTTCCATAATACACCACCACTAAAGAACACTTATGCAAACAGTAAGATTATAAACACAAAGATTCAAGAATAATGACAAAAATATAAGTCAGTTCATTCAGTCAACTCAAATGAGATGCAAATACATTTTTTTCTTATTTTCCCCTCAAGGCTACGTCAAAATACTCCCTATGTAGTGTAATATAAAACAAGACAGAAAGAAAGCAGGTTGAGCTTAATGCATTCATGACACGAAGAACCGTGAAAGATACAGAGGAAACAGGTGGATGCTGGAATTTAAAACTCACAGTGGGTGAACAATACACTGTAATTTTCTGAAATATATGATGGCCTTGACCCAACTCATTTCAGAGTGTGAATAAATGTAATCATACATTTATTTCGCATCAGCATTGAGAGATCATTGCAACCCCGTAAGTCTGTCTTCACCACAGGGTCATCATGCAGTACAACCAAGGCCCAGGGATAAGGATTCAGAGCACCTTCAGTGAAATGTCCTCAAAGCATGTGACTCATTGAAATGTAATTGGACGGTCTCTAGGGCACTTGTGGGGCTTTTCCTTACACATATGCTGGCTTGGCTTGATTCGGTTTGATGCGGCACTTCAGCCCAGCTGGCAGGTATTTGCATTTCCTATCAGCTACCTGCTTTAAGTGATGACATTCTTGTCTTGAGTATTTGTAAAAGGGTCAGTTGATCCCTGCAGTAATATGGAAGAATAGCTGCAATTCAGTAGCCCCATTCACACTGCCGTTTGCATGCGGGGATCCTGCGCAAATTCTCCGCACCCTCCTCTGTGTGAAAGTTTCAGATGAAGAGAGGGGGGAAATTTTGTTCCAGCGCTGATCCGCCTCTGGAGGTAGTATCAGGGCCGCATAATTGGTGAGCCGTCCCAGTGTGAACGGATAATCCGGAGGTGCGGAGCTGATGGTGATTATGTAATTATGTAATTTTGCGCGAAAAACTTAACTTTGTCACTTTCCAGGATGTTTGGTGGGTCAGAATCTCAATCACTACACATTATAACAGCACCCATATGATTATAAACTGTCCGGACAGGGGAAACACCTGGGAAACACCGATGTCGGAGCCGCAGCGCCGGCTTTCTGTGTGAATTACAGGCGGTAAGGCGGAGATGCTTCGCTCTGTGTGAATCACCACAAATAAACAATAAAAGTCACCGATTATGTGGTAGATTCTGGCATGTTATGCATCATGTGAGTCTAATTTACCACTTTCTGCTACATATAAATGGATTTGCATTTATATAGCGCTTTTCTAGTCTACTGACCACCACTCAAAGTGCTTTACAATACTTGCCACTAGGGCTGCACGATTCTGGAAAAAATGTGAATCACGATTTTTTTGCTTAGAATTGAGATCACGATTCTCTGGCACGATTTTTTTCACAAAACGTTTATCGCACTGATGAACTTGATCAAAACCAAAAAAAAAACATTGTAGTATGGCAGAGGTATGCCTCTGCCGAAGCAATGTTTTTTTTGTTTTATTGAAGTTCTATCATTGATGAGAAATGATTTTTACAAAAGTAAAAAAAAAAGAGAAAAAAGTCTCCAAGATGATAGGGCACCTTTAATCCCTCATGTTGTACAGTGTTTATTAGGGCCGTATCCTTGGCTAGGTGATCTGTGATAGCTGCTGTGGTCAGCTTTCTAAAACGGAGGCGTAATATTCCTTCTTTTCCAAAAGCCGCCTCTGGGCTATAGCTTGTTGTAGCGCAAGCTAGGAACGGTCGCTACTTTCAAATTAAAAGCCCCCCGCTAAGAACCCAGTTCTAAACTCCAATGGGGTGCAATGTAAAGCTCTTATTTTGAAGACAAATTTGTTGTCCTTGTTCACAGCCCAACTTCGGGCTTCACGTCACGTCACATGTTTATGTATGCATATGTGGAAGGATACGGAGAGTTAAGTTTCTTTTTTATCGAAAGTAAAGCTCTCGTCTAGCAGCTGGGCCTCGCGCTGTATTCCGCCGCTCGCAGATCAGCTGTTGCCCAGTTACGCTAGTGCGTAGGGATACGGGGGTTCTGCGGTTGAGAAAATGTAGTGCCAAAAGAAAGCGCGGTCTGACTGCAATGTACACTTGAACTGATGTAAACATTTTTAGGTGAGCCTTGTTTTTGTTGGTTAATTTCGCTTTTTTGCTGAACCCCGTTCACTGCAGTACAAAGCTGAGCGTCTGGGCTGGAGCGGCTCTCTACTTCTCCAAACTGAGGCTGCGCTGATCGGTGATTACGGTGGGAACAGATCGACTATAGATATGTACTTTATATGACCCCACTTAAAAAAAAACCGAACTATCCCTTTAACTTTACCCCTGACTGCCTCCTGCAACTCTGATGGTGGAAAACATTTGCTTGACTTCCATCCGGGGGATATTTAACGTTATCTATCGCTAACCTGCAGCTCTTTAAACTCTTTGAACAAGTCTGCATTACAATACATGTCTGTCAGCTGAAAGTGGCATGAGTGCTCCTGCCGACCGTCCTAGGCTTGTTGAAAAAGCAGACTGTTCGTTGCCGACAGTAAGGGCAAGCCCACGGACTCCACAAAGCCCGTCTGTAAACGGTGCTTTAAATCCGTAATGACCACAGGAGCCAACGTGTCTGTCTCACTCTGCTCTGTGACTGTCCGTCACCGTGAAACCACGCCCACTCTGTCTGCAGGCAGTGAGGAAGCAGAGAGAAGCTGCACACAGACACGCTGTCACACAAAGTTCATAAAGCAGACCTGCCAACCTGGGCGCATTTTGCGTAGTAAGTACGCAATTTGAATAAATACGCTGGTACGACTCGCCCCTCTAAACTACGCAAAAAGCTGCGGACATGTGAGTTTGGTGGCAAATGTGCGGTACACATGTCTGACAACACGATGCAGCAGCGTGGTGAAGCAGTTTCAGCCAATCATTGTTGAAAAGCGGAGAATAACGAGTCTACCGAACCTATAACAGCCCCGCCCCCCTCCTCCCTGCCTCCTCCTGCCCTCTGCCTCCCTCTCCGTCCTCCGTTCCCCACTCGCTGCAGTTGGCGCTTAGAAAGGTGAACTGTGTGTGTGAGTGTGTGAGTGTGTGTGTCAGCGGACCTGCCAGCTTTTGGTAAATGTGAACCGTTACGCGTAACGTTACTTTCACTGTGGAAACATTCGAGCAGAAGTCTAAGTGAAAAAAAGAAAAAAAAAAAAAAAAAGATTTGCGAGGTGTTTTTTCTTGGCAAACCTATCGATCATGTTCCCCTAACGACCCCAATGCATCGTCAAAGAAAAAGAGAAAGAAGAGGCAGCGGTGCATCTGTGTGTGTGTGTGTGTGTGTGTATTTTAGCCTTTATATATACTAGTTTATTGCCCGTAGGAAGCATGTATTTCTATAGAAAAGTGGGAGGTTAAGGAGCTTTTTCATGGATGGCCAAATGAGGCTGAGTTTGAAGGTGGGACGTCAGGGATATAAGCGGCTGTTTTGGACTACTTTTGATTATACCATTATATTTCACCTTAAAAACTATTTACCTTGCCTTACTTGGTGTAATTATTTTAAGCACAACCTCACATGTGTGACTGTACAGTAATTTTTTCATTTTAAGGTACTATATTAACACTATGGAGCTAAAATCACAAAATAACATAAAATCAGAAAAAGTTAGTTTTTTTAACTGTGAAAACCACAAATATGTTTAATGGACCAATTGCATTAGTTATAATGCAAATATAAATTGTTGTTTGCTAAATTGGTGCATAAGTTTTTGAAATTTACAAAGCTATGTGTAACTAATGGAGTTATTATAACTAAAGTTCAGGAACAGGACCACGCCAATCCACTTGCCGACCTGCCACCCAGGTCCAGCCACCTCGTCAACCTAACCACCTGCGCCTCATCAATCTAATCACCTGCGCCCAATCAACCCAACCACCTCCACGCTCGATCTCATCACCATTCCAGCCTACATAAGGTAAGCCAAACCATCTCTCTCCTGTTCGTCGCACGTTCTGATAACCCCCCCCCCCCCCAGACCCTCTCTCTCTCCACCAACCCTTCTCTCAGGACCACTGGCAGCCCAGCCTTCGTCACCACCATTCCACGGCAAGGAGACACCAGAGTAGGGACCCGGGCCATCCAGCACACGAGCGGGGGGGAAGATGAAGCCACGCCCGTAAGGACGCGCGCTCATCGAGACGTACCCCACCCTGAGTCTCGATCATCTCCCCCCCCCCTCGGCCACACGATGGCTCGGCCACCCCCTTTCATCCACCGACCCCGGCCCCCTCCTCCTCATCCAACCCCCCGACCCTTCTTCCTCATCCAACCCCCTCGACCCCCCCCTTTTCGTTCCGTCCTCTCCAAATCGTCTCAATACATAATAAACTATTTCAACCGTTCAACTTGGCGTGGTCTTGTTAGTGAATTTACATTTAAATGAAGGCAATGCCTCAGGCTCCTCAGCTCATTCCTGCCTGTTCCACATTCAGCCGTCTCCTCCTTGGTTTGCCTCACAACACGACTCCACTACTCACTAAACACACTACACCAAATACTACATAACACACTAACAATACACTCCAAACACGCTATATGTCACAAATCTCTCAACTCTCAAAACTCGCTATCTCTGTCGCCGTCTCCAACACATCACTGCTGCTGTCAATCATCCGCCGATGTCCCTCCCACATCTTCCTGTTCCTCAACAACCAAACTTGCTGCTTGGACACTTTCGTGACAAAAGCACATTTTTACTGTTTCTTCCTGCACCAGACACAAAGCAAACGTAACGGCAATGTTCGCGAAAAAGCGTGTTGGACATTATTTACCCTAAATCCAGTTTTGGACGTGCCAGTGCGTCCGCTCCGTCGACTCGGGCGGTGGGCCGTGTAGCTAGCGCTAGCTAGCGGCTAGCGCGGCTAGCGCTAGCTACACACGAACATCCACAGATTCCGATCCCACTTTGTTGTCCGCGCGTGTCCGGATCTCCTCAGACCCGAACAGACTTGGACTTGTTTAATCTCATTAATCCACAACAGTCAGTTTAGATGCACAGAACGGAACGGAACCGCCGGCAAAATCCCGGTCCAGCTCGCGCCGCTGCAGGTATAAATCCGCTTGTTTTTTAAGGTATGTCGTGGGCTTGAGCTCTGCAGTGATTGGCTCTGGTGCGCACGTGGCCACGGTGTGCAGTGATTGGCTCTGGTGCGCACGTGGCCACGGTGTGCAGTGGCTGGCTCTGGTGCCCACGTGACTGTGGTGGCTCCGGTGGACAATGCTTGCAGAATTTGTAAAGCATTTATGAAATAATTTATTCACGCTATCATTGCAGTCCAAGCAAATGCTTATTGCACACCACTGAACCACGCAGCAGCCATGTTGAAAGTCTCAGGTCAGTCTGATCCTGATCCGCAGAGATATTTGAGGAACACACACACACACACACACACACACACACAGACAGACAGAGATTTGTTGTATTATAGATAGATACATTGCAGATAGAGTAGGCCTGTATATAAGGAGGAATGTGATTATTTATACAGTTTAAACATGTAGCCAACAAATCTTTTGCAGCAAGTTTTGCAACCACTGCCATGGCAGATGAGGGAGATGAAGACAGGGAGGGACAGGGCAGCAGACCTGCTAAAAAGAAGAGGGTCCGTGTCCCCCAGAAGTTTTTGAATAAATATCAAGAACAGTGGCCATGCTTGCAACCCTCTAAAGTTCCTCATCATGTATTTTGCACAGTGTGCAATTATGATGTGGACATAAGCCACCAGGGAGCTGCAGGTAATATATAAATTAGCCCGGTGATGTGTGCCTATGTGCTGTAAGCCAATGTAATTATTACATTCTTGAAAACAAAAACACCTATTGCAATATCCAAATTAATTATTACCATTTTAATTAAATACATATTAAAATAATTAATTATAATATTATATCATATAGCCTACTATATATTATTAATTAATTAATAATTAACAGCATTTTCATGTTTTGAAAGTGTTGCTGTGTTCCATTGAAAGGCTGTCATGATAAGGACATAGCATTTTTTGGTTTTCTGTTGATGAGTGCAAAATTTCTATATTTTCTTTATTAAAAGTATTGCAATCAAAAATATAGGTTTTATTGTTTTTTTTATAACGGCTTTCCAGCCAGTGAATGGGGAAATTACTGCGTGCAAAGCAATGGAGTTGCAAAAGTCTGCGAAAAAAAGCCGCACAACACAAGTGGTACTCAAAATATTTTGACAAGTTGGCAGGTCTGATAAAGTACCGATACTAATAAAACGTGAAAAAGTATTGTTCTTAACAGCTGGGTACCGCGGTACCTTTCTAGTATGGGTTTACTGTGCAACACTCCCATGGACACTTCGACATGCAGCCAGGGTGAGCTGGGATTCAAACAGCGATCTTCCAATCACTAGACAACCCACTCTACCAGGTAAATACCCCCTGAGCTAGCCCCAAACACAGACACAGAGACAGACAAATTACACAGACAGTGTACTCTCCAAATTTTGGGATAAACGTCTTCTGCTCATTCAATCACCATTGATCTCAGCAGACCAAAACAATGACTGGACAGCAATTCAATTACACTGCACCATTAATCTAATAAAAGTGCAATAACTGCATTTTGTGCTGTTAACGCTGCTATCAGGGAGTCAAGACACTTTACTTATCCTCCAATAAAATTTCCTTCATTGCAGTTTGTTGAGTATATGTAATTATTTATTAATTTAATTTGTGACAATTGCTGTCTCAATACACCTGACAGTTACTAATTATGTTATGTGTCCGGTCCTGATGCTTTGTCATTTCTCTTTTTGGAATCAATAACTTTTGGCTTCAGTGTTCATTAAATCTTATATCAACTCTTAAAGTTTTATATCAAGTGATGTTAGAGTTTTACCTGATGGCTTGAATCCAGTCAGCAGTACTACCTGTTTTAAATGAAAAGACAAACACAACGCCCAGTCATATAAAAAGAATGATATATGATAACAGTGCAGTTATATTATATACAAATTACTTACTTGGTTTCCTGATGCTGGTTTTAAAGAGAAAGTCACAAAACTCTCTTTTCTGAAGCTCTCTGAAAGACAATAGCACAGCCATTTGTATTTAAAGTTTGCAATTCTCTTTCTGGACCAATACACTCTTGTATCCAAGCCAAAACATGAGAAACAAAGCACAACACAAAGACAGCCTCATATTCACAAAGAGAAATAAAATGCTAACAGTTTGAATGACAATAGAACATTAATAGAATTCTTAGAATAAAGTTTTTTAGTTCACTCTGCATGCAGATTCCTGTTTGTTGCCTTTCTATCTCCAAACAATACTGTAATTTAATCATGGCCTTGCTGCTGCTGATAAAATAAACTGAGATGTTAAATGAAGTGAAATGGCATCATCTACAATCTGATGTTTTTCATAGGCTTATTCATCATTTAATTATTTCGGTCCCAAAGTGTAGGGAAGGTGCAGGAGTGTCCCATTCACAGCAGCGATGGACACGTCAGCAACTCTCACATAGAGTTAAAGATGAAATGATGTCAGCAAAGACCATCATTGACCCTAAATGACCTTTAATCTGGAAGATGAAAACTCAAAATACCATAAATCATTGTGTCTATGATGTAGCACATTGTTTTTATTCAATTATATAGTGGTTGATGATGTGTTTTTATAACTAACCCTGAAGTCAGCACCCCTTTTGTTCCCCGATAAAAAGCCTGATTATTTAATTGTATTTTGCATTATAACAGACAAATTTCTATGTGACAAACCAAAGATAGTCTTCACAGCTGAACGCGTAAATTAAATCTCTAGCAGTAAAAAGTTAATATTAAGTTATAAACAGACAACATCACGGTCACATGATTTAAACGTTACTACACGGGTCTATACAGGTGTTCTATAAACTGATCAATGTAGAAGTTATAAAGTTAGAGTTAGAATAGTTTGTAACTAAAGTGGGCCTGTAAAGACTGACTAGTGAGTAGATAAGTCTCCGTGTTCATGGAAGACGTTTAATGTCCCTGACAAACTCTGAAACCTTTCTATTTTGTGCTGACTAAAGTGACAGAGAGGCTATAAAAAGATTGCGGAAGAGTAAACCTGTTCACAGTCATACATACAGTGACACTTTTAGGAGGAATGTGACAGATGACATAGGCGATAACATTTGGAGAAAGCCTATAAAAATGGTGGTGGGGTCATTATATAAAAAAAACAAAAAACAAAAACGATAGTTCTCTATTACTTTCATGTTTTTATTGGAAGACAAGTGCACATTATCTAAGGGGCCGTCCACATGGGCGAAAACGATCTTTTTTTTCTCCGTCTTCCTCGTCATCGTTTTAAGAATATTTGCGTCCATACGGATCCACTGAAAACGACCGAAAACGCTGTAGTTCATACTCCGGGCCTCTAGGTGGCGCTTGACATTCACCAAAAACAGAGAAGAAGACACAGAGCATGCGCATTAAGCTTGCGCGCTGTAAACAGACAGTAGACGGAGAAACCGAACACAACAAGAAGAAGATGAAAATGGCTACTGCAAGGAAACCAGAATCGTTTGTGCGGACCGTTAACGAGGTCGAACTGCTGCTGTGACTCACACTCGACTACAAGGAGAGGAAGTTGCAAGAAAGGCTCAATATCTTCTGCGGCACGAACACGAGCATGTAGGCCGCCGTTGTTGTTATGGGACGTCGCGGGGTGGGGCGATTGCGTCATCGTTTTTGATGCGGATTCGCCGTCCACATGAGAACGGGAGGGCTGCGTTTTCGGATTTCTCCACCCTGAGACCCATTTTCAAAAAAGTGCGTTTTCAGGCGCTGCGTTTTCAGGATCCGTATGGACGGTCGGCCAAAACGATGCAATACGTGTGCGTTTGCGAAAAAAAAGTTGTCGTCTGACTGGAGCCTAAATAATGAGGGGGACGTGACTTTGAGGGGCCGTCTAGACGAGAACGCTCTTTTGCGAAAACGCACATGCCGACCATCCACACGGATCCTGAAAACGCAGCACCTGAAAACGCACTTTTTTGAAAACGGGTCTCAGGGTGGAAAAATCCGAAAACGCAGCCCTCCCGTTTTTGTGTGGACGGCGAATCCGCATACTTTCCAAAACGATGGCGCCATCGCCCCACCCCGCTGAACCCCGCGACGTCTCATAACAACAACAACAACAATGGCGGACCACATGCTTGTGTTTGCGCCGCAGAAGATATTGAGCCTTTCTTGCAACTTGCTCTCCTTGTAGTTGAGTGTGAGTCGCAGCAGCAGTTCGACCTCATTAACGGTCCACACAAACGATTCTGGTTTCCTTGCACTCGCCATTTTCAACTTCTTGTTGTGTTTGGTTTCTCCGTCTACTGTCTGTTTGTTTACAGCGCGCAAGCTTAATGCGCATGCTCCGTCTCTTCTTCTCCGTTTTTGGTGAATGTCAAGCGGCACCTATAGGCCTGGAATATGAACTACAGCGTTTTTGGTCGTTTTCAGTGGATCCGTATGGACGCAAATATTCTTGAAACGATGCCGAGGAAGACGGAGGAAAAACAGATCATTTTCATCTGTGTGGACAGGCCCTGAATTTCCATCCTAATCCATGCTGATGTGGGAAACAGAAACTACTAACAAGTAAACTAGTGGAAAAAATAACATGCTGCATTGTCATTCCTGAAGTTGTGGTCAGACCTGCTGTAAATCACCTCCATACCGTATCCCCTGTTGTCAAACTGACCTCAGTCTGTCTTGTAGGCTGAGTTCATCCCCTGTGCAGTGCCATGCCATGTTCACTCACACCGGTCACATGGTTAGTCCCCCTATGATCCGAGGTTGCAATTCAGACAAACTCTAAGGCCACTGGCTCCAGGGCTAATTGAACCATGAGTTATGTAGTTGACAGTAGCTAGCTACAGCCAATGGTAGCAAGTAGGAGCAGCAGATGTTGGTTACTCTGACAGACTGAAGTGTTTCCTGTGTAATTCTGTTGACTGAGTTAGTAGAAGTTGGTGGTGTGGTGTCATTGGCTTCCCTAGTTTTTTAAAGGGAAGTTAATCTTCTGTTGGTATTATCCTTTTGTGGTCTTGTTGAGACAATCTATGATTTTGGTAATACAGCCTAAAGCTTGATCTGGGAGTTAAGTTTTATTTTGTAATGTGTTAGACCCCACAGTCCCTAAACCGCCCAGGTAACGTAAGATAAGGATTTGCTGCTTTTATTTGTCATTAAAAATTGCAAAGAACAAAGTCTTAAAAAGAAACTGAACATTGCTATTGAACATATTCTCCATACTAACATAACAACCAGATAATTATTTAACAAAGCAAGTGCGGCTGAAGTTATGTCCCATAACCATGGCACAGTTTGAAGTGGATGCTGTGTAAAACTCATATTCAGGTTTGTGATTGGCAAAGGACAATAAAGTAAAATATACTGAGCGCAGAGCGTGATGCATCGCACATAGGGACATTTCATACCTTTTCGTGAAATCTATTAGTTTGCTCCATAGTGCATGAATCAATATTAAAATAATGTATTAATGTTTGCAGTCGACATAGTATTTATGTGCCTTTTGCAGAGCAGAAAACATAATGCTGTCTTTCCACAAGCACTTTTCTAGTCAAACCGTGCCTCCCCACCTCCAAGCTGGCCGTGGTGACAACTCATGACTGTGACCAACTCGTAACGAGCACCCATCTCCCCCCTTAAATCGATACTCAAGTCATGTCTGTGTGGGAAACTTGAGAGAAAGAGGTTTTTAAAAGTCAATGTGTTCAGAATTTGTGCTTTCTGTACTTTTGAGCTTCAAACTGAATCTAGTTTCTCTCGGCTTGTTTGTCCCTGGAAACATCTGCTGTGTTTTACTGTTTCAGGAGTCATGTTCAGCTACTGCTTCTGAAAAACAAGTTTCCTGTAATGCTGCTTCACAAAAAAAGCTGTAAAAAATGACTCAATAATGGAGGTCTTTATTATAAAGAGGTTATAGCCCAGCTGTGGTGGAAAAGCAAAATCCTGGCTGCACCGAGTCAAACTGAGAAGAGCCAGGCCAGCAGATGTAATGGAAAAACAGCAAAACATTCTAAATGTATAAACTGCACAGATATGTAAATGTGAAGTGAAAATACAGTTACCCTGCATCTTAAGTGCTAAAAGGTTGGTAAACCCCAATATTTAAAAAGTCTGCACCCGGGCTACCATCAAGTTTAATTCAGTAAATCAGCTGGAATGCTCGTGGCATTTTATTTAAAATATTCACCTCTTGTTCACCTTGGTGACTGCAGCTTTAAGCACTCCCTGAGGCTGACCACTACCCAGTTCTCTTGTCCATCCATCTCCAGTGATGGCAGTCTCTTAATTGGTGTATTAAAATCAATAAATAGTAACTGTGACCTGCAAGTAGAACAAACTAGGGCTGTCAAAGTTAACGCGTTAATCGCACGTTAACGCAACATCCTCTTAACGCCGTTAATTTTTTTAACGCGCGATTAACGCTCGGTATTAAAAAAAAAAAAAGGAACGCGCATTGTTTGATTTACAGCCGTCAATGGCACCTGTAGTCTTGATCCAGAGGGTGGCAGAAGAATAAGAAAGGGAATCAGAAGAAGAAGAAGCAGGGTTGGCGTTCGGGAAAAACATGGTGGACTGAAAAGCGAAAGTGAAAGTAAATGGAGAAAGGACTTATGAAAGGCAAATTCACTTTCAAAACACTGCCAGATGGTTTGGTCCATAGGACAAAAGTTATCTGCACGTACTGTCGACATGAAATGAGTTACCATTGAAGTACGTCGTCGAGTCTCAGATATCATTTGCAAGTCAAACACACGGCAGATGCAGAGAGCCCCCCCCCCCCAAAAAGCAGACATCACCATGTTTTGATCCCATTTAGGGTGAGGGGATGTTTTTTGAGCCTTTTATTTTCCTGAATGATTTGAAGTGTTGAATAAACATTTTCATAAAGCAAGCATATTTGCCCTTTCTTATGTTGTATGTATTAAGAACATGAACAAAATACATTAAGGTACATTTAGAACAGAAAAAAATGTGCCAAAAAATTGCGATTAATTTGCGATTAATCGCGAGTTAACTATGGACAAAATAAGATTAATCGCGATTAAAAAAATTAATCGTTTGACAGCCCTAGAACAAACTCATCTGTTTACCACATCAGTATGAACCCAAAACAGATTTTGTTGTGATCTGACTGCAATAAATGGATCAGAAGGACAGCAAAAGAAAAAGCCTGAACACATGCCTTGGCATCTTCAGGTTTAAACCATCAAGGAAGTTTATCATTGCAAGTCCTTGTGCACATATGTGAATGCTGCTGGAGGATCGCAGGTAATGTCATTAATACTTTCCTCATTAAACATGTATTTCACCCACTTGTTATTGATCATAATTATATTTTTATGACCTGTCCCACCTGACCCTGACATGAGATCTGCGCACATACAGGGTGACTCATAGGCAGTCTAATGGAGTTGTCAATGATTGTGAGATGGCAGAGGCTGAGGGTCTAGCAGCAGAGGAGCGCATACCTGTTCCTGAAGACGAGTGCCACTGTTTAAATGCTCCTAGACTGGCACACCTGGCTCTTAAAGGGAATGTGAGATGGCGTCCTGATTGGTTTTATTTATGTTACATCCAAAAGACCCTCATAACTTACTCAGAGGCATTTAGTGCCTAGAGTGGCATATCTCCTATGAGAACAGGGCAGTTTGTGTTGAGTGAGTGGAGAGTGATTTAAAATAATGTACTCTGTGCAGAAAGACAGTCGATGGCTGAGCTCAGAGGAGACAGCTGTTAGCCACGGGAGTAAACGGAAAGTTTAGCAGGGAGGTTTTCTCGTGGCACTAAATGTACCGTACAGGTAACAGTTTGACCAAGAATAAACTCTGCAGCTCCTCGGTACACAAGAAGAACTTGTGTTTGAATGACAGCTATCACTATCCCTGCTAATATCCATGCTATTGCTATCCATGCTAATGATGTGAATCGTGCTGAAACGACAGCTTCTGGAAGCAATGTTATACCGTCCAACCATTAACCACAGCCTATTGTCAGTTTGAGATGGAAACTTTTTCATTCAGTATTCTCTGCAGCGTTTAGTTATCACCTCCATTATGTTTACAAAGCTGCTGTGGAACATGTTAAGGGACATAAGGTCAAGAAGCGTGTAATGTTTATCAACACGTTATTTTTTTCAACGTTAACAATGACAATATTAACAATTTGACTGTGTAGTGCAGAAAAAAAAAATTGTCCACATCGTTACCAAATATCTCCCCTAGGATTCTGGCACATAGCACATAGCACAAATAACAAGCTAGACAGCCTACCATTTTTGATGACCAGTGATGTGGAGGATGAGCTGGGGGGCCCAGATGTCTCACTGGTCTCGGGGCTGGAGGGGGTCAGAGGACTGTGACCCCAGGAGGGAACTGGGGCCCTTTGGGAGGGTAGGAAGCTGGTTGGCTGGGAACAGTTCTGGAAAAAGCACCAGAACTAAATCAAAAGAGCTTCAAAGTAATGTAATTACATAAAGTATTTGCACTTGTCTACTACACCACTACATTACTGAAAAACTATCCACACGAATGCAAAGATAGAGTTCGGTTAAAAAAAAACATTTGTAAAGAGGTACTTTATTTTTGGTACTGTGCTGGACCTGATCATTGCTTTATACTCACTAACCGTGAAAGATAAGGCCTTCCTCTTCTCTTTGATCCTCTTTATAGCATTCCTCACCTAAATGAGAAACAGTGTTTACACCAACTGACTTGTCGAAAATGCTGGCTGCCTCTCACACTGCGCGAAGATACATTCTGAAATTCTTCTGCAGTGGTGACAGATAGATGCAATGACAATGGACTGAATGTCTTCTTACCTCACTGTTGTAAACAGCATACACTAAGAAGATATACAGGCCCTGTGGAGAGGAGACAGGCACTTTAGGTAACACATGTGAAAGGGGGAGAAGAATATACTCCATTCATACAGCTTTTATTGCAAATATCTTCTTTAAGTCCACTTAGTTCCTCACTCTGTAATGTCTGTGTCAAACTCTTCTTTCTCTTAACCAACAACCATGAATTGCAAAATACCTCTTCATGCTCTCTATCTGTGTGGTTTTCTACTCCCTTTTGGCATGAACTTCACTTGCATTAGACAGGGTGTGGCTGACCTGAATCCAAATTGGATCTCTTTCGTCGTACTATAAATTTGACCAAGAAGTGTAATTTGGAGAAGGTTTTTTTCTTATATTGCAGTTCAACGTCTTGTATGTCTAGTGATGAACTGAAGAGGTGAGGATACCACAAAAACATGGCCCATCAGCAAGTACAAGCGTTAGTAGCTGGCCAACGGCCATAGATGTAGGACATGTGTTCACTATACGCTATACATAAGAGTGGCCATTTTGAGAAAGTCGTTCCCGAAATGCACTCACAGGGCTCTATCTAAGCGCACACTGCAAGTGTCATTGCTAGTTTCAGACTGATGCTGTTGTCATTTTCACACCTAGCACCCACCTTGTGTAAAAAACAAATATACCTACGCCACCTGTGCACCCCTGGGCATGTTGGTTTTAAAGTGAGGTGTGGTTGGGCACACTGATAGTGGATGGCTATCTAGAGGCAGCAGAAAGTGACTGCACCACAGACCAACAAGAAGATGGTCTGAAGTCAAAGGCGCAGTCTGTTTCCTGCTATTTAAGGATGTTCAGGTGCTATTATTCAGGTGTTAAGATGCATCTACAGAGGCAGATCCACACCGTGCATATGCTCAGATGTTATCATTTAAGAGGCTGCCTTTACTTATTTTAAACACCTTTACATGAACGCCGTAATGTCACTGTAACAAATATTGTGGCACATTTAATCGGCAGGCAGCAGTGCTCCTCCTCCTCCTCCTCCTCCTCGTCCTCAGTTAAATATCAGTGTATTCTATCATATGCAGTCAAATAGAGTTGCTGATGGGACAGATGATTGTGAAATGGCAGGGTAGAGGTTCCAACAGCCGAGGATCACATCCCTGTCCCTCAGCGAAGATGAGAGCTACTGTTTAATATGCTCTCTACAACATCTCATATGAGCATTTTATCTAGCACGCCAATCTTTAGGAAAACATTGTTTGTTAGTGCCTTGCAGAACATACAACAATGTTTATTGAGCATTTGGTTAAGGCTTGGATTAGTTAGGGAACTTAAACTACTTTGTGAAGAGCAGTACAAGATTGTGGAAATCGTTGGAAAAAATAACAACACTGGCTGTTGGCATGGGAAAGCAGATGTCTGAAGGTGCAAACAGGGACGCTGAAGAGAAACTACACTTCAAACTACAAAGTACTGAGAGCTGAACACAGAGACTTCTGAACATCTATCGCAATGGGGGCTAGTCACAGGATGGTTGCAGTTGTAAAACATCACCCCAGCATGCAATCTGAGGGTACACATATGTGAGAATGTACATAATGACCAAATGAAAAACTAAAAAAACTCTGCTGTTTTGGTGTCAGTAGCATTTGTTTCTACCTGCAGGTTTGCCACATTGGACATGTCAGCTGACTCTTTAGTACCTACAACATCAGTGGGCTCAATATGCAAGTTGTACTTGTTTCTGTAGTTACCTATAGCTTTGCTTGCATAGCTGTGTGCAAATACAGCAAAATACGTCATCATCTCCGTATTTTTCCTGTTTTCAGGGTGACGTTTGTTCTTCAATATTACCATTATAGCCCTTTTTGACAGAAATTCGCACTGACTTATGCAGCGCCGGTATAAAGCTGGAAAGTTTCACAGATACATTGTTTGCTCTCAATGACATCACATTATCACCATCAGTAAAATAGAAAACAACATCCCTCTCTGAAAGCCCTCACTCGCAGAGGGGGATGTTGTTTTCACTGAAGTCTCGGTCAGGAGGGCTGCCTGTTCCACAATAAATCTAATAAAAAGACAGGAACTACACCAATACAATAATGAAAAGCAATGAAGGCATTATAAGTTAAAGATTTTTGCCATTAAATCACCCCTGTTCTGTGCCAGCTGCCAGATTAGAGGCGAACAAAACTGTGCCCCCATTTCGCCTATGCAACTTTCTGACAGAAAGAATATTGGCGCAATATTCCCACCTTGAAAAAGTGAATGGGGCTAATGTGTCACTGTATTGTCATTTGTATGATGTCTGTGTCGTCTATGTTGTGAGCTATCTTCAGTCCTTGCTCAAAGTCCATCATTTTCAGTATCATCCCAATTGACATATCATTCCATATTTTCTGTATACGCTCTTCTCAATCTCAGATAATGTACCCTAATTCACATTCCTCTATGTGTGACAAACACCACTGCGCCGTCCTGACCGATAACAACTGCTCATTCTTTCTTCTTTGGGCAGTCCGCTTGCTTGCAGTACACTTTGTCTCCAGTTTCATATTTCTCATCTGTGTGACAAAGCTGTTTTTCTGCATGCTCTCAGTATTCTTCTGTCGGTTTATTGGTTAGCGACAGGCAGGTTGGGATTCTGTCCAAAAAAACAGCTGATAAGGACTGTCGCCATGGACATTTGCATGTTTTTCCTCCATCAGAGCCCAGTCCATTGCAGTGTTCCAGCCACACGAGTTACATGTCTTCATTTTCCATATTATCTCAGCAAGTGGTTGGTGATGTCGTTCCTGAAGTCAGTCGCTCCATGCTGTAGGCAGCTGTTGATAAGTTTTCTGCCATATCTCTCACTTCATCTGTGTTGAACAGTTTTCTGAGTGGACAATTCTGTCATGGACAAAGTGTTCAAATTCTCACTATTACAGAGGAGTTCTTTCTGGTCAGAATGCTTCCTGGACTGAAACGAGTGAACTGGTCATAAATGTGGAGATACCACACACCTGGTTCAAGTTCATGTAGATCTACAGCCACACTACATTTCTGTGTAATTTTACTGTATCAGTTTTCTGCAGGATGTCGTAACATTCTGTCTCTTTATTGCCTGCACTCTTCCGAAGCCTCTGTAGTCTGTCAGCAGATGCATGACCACATTTTTTAAGAAGCTTCAACAATATTTTCTGTTTTGTTGCAGAGCTCATTGTTTCTGTTATTTTTATATTGACACACTGGCTTTTTAATGTTCATTCTCCTGGTCTTGTTTTTGTTAATGTTCACACAGTCATTACCAGAACTTGTGAAATCAAGTTTCACAGGTTTGTTTAACATCATTGCTCTGTCATTTTCCCTATCCAGTACTGTACCCGTACAAATGTAAGTGGAAAGCAGAATCTGGTCCACTTATGTTTGAAGGAGAAAGGATGTGGACCTCGGGGATACACTGGTTTGGGTTGGACAATTATGGAGTGAACGATTCCGGCCAGAGAATCAGGTTTGAGAGGATACTTAAATTTCCAATGCAGGGAAATTAACACCGCGAAGGCGTGGAATTTAAAAAGGAAGATATCTTTAAACTCAATCCTCAAATTGTACATACGCAGTCTTTCAATCGTTACATTAACACTTTTTTAGTGCATACCATGATGCAGCTATAACTCACAATGGCAAACTGGAAAATACATCTATGTAGGCGTTTTAACAGAAACTCACTATACTCTACTCACACAAGCATATTCTCATCTTGATCACTTACGCACACCAACCCAAAGGGAGAAGGAAGAGGGCATAAATTGTCTGTGCTGAAGTTTACTGCGGAGCTCTCACCGCTGAATTTCTGCTGTTTTGAAGCTCAAGCTGGCAATTTGTGCCCTGATGTCTTCGCCAGTCAGCTGAGGGCACACTAAGGGCTTTTGTACAACAATAATGAACACATCTTGGCCAGAGAAGACAGCTGGTTTGAAGTGGAGTAAAATGATCCACCTACTTCAAACTGGAACGACCATCTTTGAACAGAGGAGGTGGCCTACGACATTACTGATCACCCACTTACAATGCTGTACTGAGTTCCTTAATGACTCTGTAAGGACACTCCCACACAGATTCTAAAAGCCTGAAACTCCCCTCCAGGTAGTTACAACTGAGGAAGCCTCTTGGATGAGAGGTGAAACGTCTTAAAGAAACTGAAACGAGTCCAGTTGCCTACGATACAGCACTTAGAATTACCATGACCTGGATGACTGAGAATCTTCATTAATTCTGAAGTTATTATTCAGTGCTGTTTTGGCCTTTTAGCTCTAACTGTCATACTTTACTTTTATAGTCTTTTGAAGCAACCCTTCAACAGATATAAAAGAGAAAAAAAACTTTGTTTTTGGTAAAAAGAAAAAGATGGTCTGGCGTCATCCTCCTACCTACATGAGGAAGAACTCCTACTGTAGTGTTATCTGCTCTCAGCTGGACACTGGCAGTAAATCTAAATTAACTAGCAGTTCTCTGGGGGTCACCCAGGGGCTAGCTCATTTTGATAAATTAAAGACCAAGGAGTAGCACGGATGGATGAGTGGGGTAAGTGAAGATATCTAGGGAGGGAGAGAGAGAGAGAGAGAGAGAGAGAGAGAGAGAGAGAGAGAGAGAGAGAGAGGAGAGAGAGAGAGAGAGAGAGAGAGAGAGAGAGAGAGAGAGAGAGAGAGAGAGAGAGATGTACAGAATTGACAGAATGTGTAAAAAAAACAGACAGTGTATGGTAAGAGGTTGAAGTGAGAGAAGAGTGTCAGGAAGTAACTGCTATGTTATCAGGGGAGGAGGGTTGGAGGTGGATGTGGTATGACCTGTCATTCAAAGGCCTGACTGCCCACACACACACGCAAACACACACACACACACGCACGCAAACACACACACACGCACGCAAACACACACGCACGCACACACATGCACACACACCCTAATCTTAACCTTCGACTCAAAAATTAGTTTTCCCCAATTAAAGACAAGGGAATACACTGTAGTAAATACATACACAAAATGTATTAGGCTAATTGCTATGAACTGCTGGGTTTAGGCAAAAATATTGAGGACCCAAATGCAATACTCTGGAGACAGGCAGGATTGGGAACAAAAAAAAAAAATCAAGCTTTATTTAATGAAAGCTGAAATCTAAAAACCATATAATCCCAGAAACTAAGAAGAGCAAGATGCCAAAAACACGAAGTACAAACACAAAATCTAGAACAAAGTGTCAACAAAGAGGGGCAAATCTAAAACTCAGGAAAAACAAGGGGGATTAAAGCAGAAAGATGTAGCCTGGAACACAAAATTGAAAAATATACTAAGCGGAGACACTGGAAGACACAGGAACAGGTCAGCAAATAACGCAGGTGAGTAACACAGGACGAACCGACAAAGATGTCAGGGAGCACAAAGACTATATACACACAAGAGCTGATGACCAAACAAGACACAGGTGAACACATAAAAAAGGCGAGAAAATCACACAAAAGGAGGAACTGAAAAGCAACACACAACACATGAGGGCAAAACTTCAAAATAAAACTGGAAATCACAGAAACACAAACTGAAACATGAAATGAACCCTTATGCTCCCCAATAAACCAAACGATTAATCACTTTATGTCTACTTGTAAGACAAGATATCAACTCTGCTCTCCACCCCATGAAATTAACAACATGAAACTGATCTGACTAACACACATAAATAAATAATAAGTGAATACATACTGTAAATACATAAATACATTAAACTGACCGATTTACCACCACAACTACAGTGGCTCTACTAAATAGTTTGGAGTGTATGTTGTTTCTTTCATGTAAGATTGATATAGAATAAATAGGTGAGGTGATAATGTGCTTTAGAGAGCAATTGTTGCTTTTAAACAGTTGCTTCTCTCGCTGTTCGTCGCCTTTGAACCATTCCAACAGCTGCCAGTAGTCCCTCATAAGACACTGATTGTTTCGACAACTGCATGTTCTGTCACATAGTTTGAAGCCTGGCAAGAGGGATTCTTGAGATTAAGTGATCATGCAAAGTACAGTAACATTTTGAATGCTTATTGTATTTTTGTTAGATTCAATCCTTGGAATCTTTTTAGCTGCTTAATACTCTGCTACGTCCACTATAGTTTCTAACTGTGTCTGTTTGCCGTTTGCTGAGGAGCAGGTGTGCAGTTGGTTTGTAGAGCTTTTTCACTGAAAACAGCTTGCTTCGTTTTAAATACAATAGAGGGTGGTTGGAATTAACCCAAATAGTAAAGTTTTAGCTAGACTGCAGAAACATATGCTGAAAGTAATCTCATTATAGCCAAAAGATGCTGCAGATACATGTGATAATTCTTTGTAGGTTAATCTCTACACAAGTGCAACACATTGTTTTCACATTGTCATTTGATACATTTTTACCATTGAATATTGAAAATAGCCACTTCAATGGTAATACCACTATGTTTTAGTTTGCCAGTTACCACACATAATCTTAGACTCTTAGACATGATTATTGCAGATGTAGTGATTTACCTAATTTTGCGATATTGCAATTAAAAAAAGAAAAGCTGCAGAACCGTCATGGGACTGTGACCATATCTGCGGGTCTATCACATGGTTATTTTTTACGTGTAAAGCTCATTGATCTAACAAGGGAAATCAGTATGTATGTGTTCCACTACTACCAATAAACATACTGTAACTGAAAATACCAAATAATAATAAGAACTTTCGTGATCCTGGTAGTGCACTGGATAACAAGAGGTAGGGAGATTGGTGGGACGGGGCCCATGGCTGACCCCCGTATCACACCCCCCTGGATGTCCTTGTAGTCCTGCTGTACAACCAGAGGGAGGGTTAGGCGCTCTATTGTTTTGCAATATGTAGTCCAGTGGCTACCTTACACACACGCTTTGGTCATGGCTCACTACTTTTATTTTACTATGGATGGAAAGAAAAAGGTAAAATGTAAAAACGACTATGTATATACATATGTATATGGATAATAAATGCTGAACACATCACATATATTATTAATAATATTTTTCAAGTAATTCTTTCTCTCTCTTTTTTTTCCAAATATAGTGAGAAATATTGTACAGTGAATTATATATTGTGATGATATCGTACCGTGAGGTTTTGGTATCGCTACATCCCTGATGATAATGATCAAGATCCCGTGGGTTGGGGAATAAAAGGCTATCAGTTTTGTCCCATGTTCCAATGCCAGCACAAGAAGATAGCTCCACATTATTCTACATTTTTGAAGTGACTTGTCATTTTCGACTTTATTGCAGCAACACTGTCATTATCATGGGAGAAGAAAGCAGGCGTTTTAAATTAAGAGCAGGGGACTTTGAGATGATCACAGCCCATGGCATCTTTTGACCACCCAACCTGCCCTTTTGATCCAGGGAGAAAGAGAGTTAGAATAAGAGCCATGCTAATTCAGCTTGGTTTAAAGCTGCTCCTGGCTAATGTCTGGTCGCAGGTAAAGGAAATGGACAAAATGGGACAAACTAACGTAAAATCATAGACTGTTGTGAGACCTGAACCTCGGTTTAGGCAGTTTTAAATTAATTTTTTTATTATACAATAATCCTGACTGCATAAAGCATGAGCTTTGGATGTGAAAATGAGATCAACTTTGCAGAAATTGTGTATCTCTGTTTACCTGGAAGGCATTGAGAGCGATGAAGATATAAGCAACTACTACAGACAGATGGACAAGCACTCCACACAGCCAGGTCAGACCCAGCACGGGCAGCAGGATAAGAACTGGACGGGTAACAGCCCTGCAAACATACACAAAGCACAACAATGATGAATGAATATAGGATGTACATTTATCACACACACATAGCCTCAAGTACAGATGCACTAGAGTGAGGTCTAACAGACCGCTGTGTTGTGGTGCCTTTTGATTCTGCAGTACTCTGTAAACCTTCTTTTTGTCAACCTTTTCAGAAACATGAATATATGTAGACGGAAGGAGACAGCAGTATTTTCTTCTCAAATATTTCCTCCTTGAATCCTCATCAAACATCTCTGCACAGCTATAGATTTTACCGCCTACCACAGTCGTACTCCTGTGCCTTTGCAATCATCTTTTCAATGGTGCTTATATGGCCAATAACCATTTCATGGGGCAAGGCGGAAAAGGTTGCCTTTGTTCAAACCACTATTGTTGTCACACTGCTGCACCTGGGTAGAAAGATTGAGTTTTCAGACTACACTGTGTCTGCAAGGACAAAGCCGGCACCCACTTCTCTCTCTTCCCTTTTATTTTTGAAAGATGTTTTCCCTCTAATCTCCTGAATTCATGTAACATTCTAGAGCTGGCACAGACGTCAACTTTCAGTCTGTTTGTGAGGGAATGATGAGACCCAGTGAAAATGGAGATGCCGTTATAGAATTTCCATTAGGCTAAGACAAATGTGTGAAAAGAAATTTGGATTGAAGTTGCATGTTGGGTTGAAGGACTTTTTACTTGAATATGAAAAAAGAACCAAGCCTTTCCTCAGGCTTGGTTCTTTGTTAGTAATATTTAGATGACAACTGCACATTCAGTATGAATCAGCTAGTCATAGGCAATGGTTCATTAAAGAGCATGTTCATCTAAATTACAGAGAAACATCATTTCTCACTGAATGGTGAATAGTTTTGGTTTTGTTTGTCCAGGTTTTGAATTCATTTTTATATTTTCCTTTTTCAGATACAAAAATGAAATGAACATGAAATGGACATATGGCAATAAATGCAGTGGGTGCTGTGGTTATGCATGTGTGTCAGGCAATCTATACTCATCTGCAAAGGTCTGTGGCAGAAAATGTTGTGTCTTTTTTGTTTCCTTTAATTTGTAGCCTAATGCCCTGGTGTTAAGTGACAGGGATGTCCATTTATCAACTTCTCTGAGAAAATGACTTTAAAATCATGCTGAGTGATTTGTCAGATAGGTATTTTTTCAGTTTGTTGTTCTCCTGCTTGGTTAGGTTGTTGTGCAGCTGGGGCATCTTACAATAGGGTCCACGCTTTTTCATGGCTTCTCTTCTGCACTGCAATGATATTAATTGTCTCCTTGCCATCATGCAGTACGATAGTAATATAAGTGCATGTTCTTTCTGGATATTCTCCTTTGAAGACAGTGGACCCAAAACAGGGGAGCCCTCTTATTTCCTTCCTTGAACCCAGGTGATGTGAAAGACAACATTTAACCCAGTCTGTTCACACTGCTGCCATCTGACAAAAGATACAGAAGTACCTGCTGCCATATCACTAGATTACAGAGCAGCTTCATTCCTCAAGCTGTAAGACTCCTAAAGTTATTGTGTGCACTCCGGCATGAGTAGTTTTTATGAAGTTTGATTAATTAACCCATTTATAATGTTTTTTTGTGAGTATAATAAAGGGATTATTGAGGAACAAATGAGCTTGAGGCTGTGTGCCACTGACAGAGGGAAGGCAGAAAATCTAACTAATACATTGTAAAGTGTACATTGGGGTTGTCAAATGTGTCAATACTTTGATTTTCTTTTTGATTTCACATGCTACAATCTATGTTTATTTTATATTTGATAGTACTTAAAGTACCAACACTATAAAAATGATCTAGGGGCACATTTTCAAAGCAAGGCAGCACAAATAAAACAATGAGAAAGAAATCAAATGGTTCTCAACCTGTGGCTGTTGTGGCATTCTCTCCAGCAACAAATCCACCAAATGACTGGAGGCAGAGGCAAAAGTAGACAGCACTATGTGAGTGGATGTCAGAATAGCCTGCAAGCAACTTTTTTTTCTGTTAATAAAGAAATGTTATTCTTTAAAGCTGCTTAAGTACGGTGACAACTAGGGGACCTCTACACATTTGGCAAATCTGAGGGATCAGCACCCTGAAAGACATGAGAGAGGATATAATATAATTTACTGTAATTTATAAATGAAAATCCAAGTTATGTTAATGATGCAGCAATATGATGCTGATGAGCTGTCCCCCAAGTGAGCTATTGTCACATTAGCAGCTATTGTAAAAGGCTAAGCTAGCAAGCTTTTTTTTTTTTTTTTTTACCTCAGAGCATGGCGAACGTTAGCCAACGCTGGCTGCCTTGAGCCATGCTTAAGTTTGCCAGTTACTTTAAGCAGTGGCTGGACAGCCCAGTCAATAGGATATAATATCACACCAGTGGATGGTTTTAAGGACACCTGGGGAAATTTCCATCCATTTTTGTCATGTCACAAGTGGATGTATTTTTTAAGGAGACCTGCTGACAATTCATGTGGTTATTGTATCGACCAAAAAGGTTTTTGTGAAGCCACAGTTTCTTCCTAACCCAGTGTCACGGTGCCTGTGGTGGCAGTTGGGGCTTTTGTTGGTCTGTTTTCCCCCTCCTTTCTCCTTCATGTGCACCCTCCCTGTGAGTGGCTGTGTCCGTGGGCGTGGTCACCAGTTCCCGCACCCATTTCCCATCAGCTCATCATCCTCTGGCTGGATTAGCCTGGTCTCTCCACTACTACTACTAGATACTAGATGCTAGATTGTTCCATTGTATATGGTTGATATAATCAAGCTCAAGTTATTTCCAAAGTGGATTTTGTCGCTACATGCTTTTAGTGTTTTTTGCTATTGTGCTTTTGTCTGAGATTGGATCTCAACTCATGATTTTGCTTTTTTTTCCTCCTCTGTCTTCAGATTTTCCAGCATCTCTCTTCTCAGCTCTCAGCTGCTTTGGCCAACCTGAAAACTGTCACCTTCATCTCCAGACCACACCAACCAACCTGCCTGCCCTCACATTTCTTTGTTTAACTTTTGTATGTTAAATAAAGACCCTTTGACTGTTTCTCTGCCTCCGGTCTCTGCATTTTGGGTCCACATAAAACCCCCAACCCTCACACCCTATGCAAGGGTAATAATAACTAAGCCTAAACAGAGAATACACACAGCATTGTGACAAGAGATAAATAGAAAATTCAACCTGAGCATGAATGTAAAGTTTCAACATAAAGAAATCTTCAGTTTGAACTTTTCTGTGGTTTTGCAAAAACATACTTATTAGCTAACATTGAGTATGGCCTAACTGATCTGTTTCTAGCTCCTTCTGTTTTGATTCTATAAAGTTAAAAATTAAAAATGTGTACAAGGTAGGAAAAATCCAGAAGAGTAAAACTAATCTAAATCACTATGAATATTACAGATGTTTTGGTATGTGTTCAGTGGCTTTTACTGTTTGAGCACCTGTTTGGGTTAATAAAGTAAGAAAAATGTCAGACTATTTTTGTAACTTTGATTTGATTGTTTTTAGCACACTGGTATTATATCTGAGTTTAAATTAATTCTGTTATTGTGGCAATTTTGGTGTTGTGACATTAGGGTACATTGAACAAGAGAGACTGCATTGTTGGTATCAGTCATTTCATTGTTTTTTAAAGGTCATTATGAATATGTATGTATTATGATTTGCAATAAAGTGTGACATAAAAGAAAACACACTTTAGCAATATACAGACGATAGCATTGAACAGTTCCGTGTGTTTGTATGTATGTTTGGATCAGAGGCAGTGGCATGGACAACATGATAGAGTGTTAATGTTATAGTGGCAATCAATATGATTTAACCACAATAACATGGGATTTGATGACAATAGGGAAAACATAGCCATATTTATCCTGTAACAGGAACATAAAAGTAGCAGTATTTTTGTAAGACGACTTTGATGATTCGGAATTGCGTTTTCAATGTGCTATAACAAATATGAAGGATCTAGATGTAACAGAAGGCCTTTATACAGCCCTCAGTGTTTATTTATTGAATGGCAGAAACTTGAAAGTTTCCAATTTACCTTTGCTTTTGCTGTTTTGTTACTTTTTTAATGGGTGATTCATATTTTTCAGACAGTGATCATATTGTAAAGTGTCTAGATGAACTGAAGAACTGAAAACCGCTTGATGGAAGCATTTAATGTGGCAGCGCTTGAAAAGAATAGTAGAATGTATGGTTGAATGTAGTTTTAATAAAAGGCAGATCCTTAGATACAGCACAAACACATTCACACACACACACACACACACACACACACACACACACACACACACACACACACACCAAACACTCACATTTATACAGACACTGAGTTGTGTTAGGACCAGGTGCTAAGCTGATAAGCCCTTCCAACTCCCACAGCAACTCCCGAGCCTAAACTCTCAATCTCTCACACTGTCTCTATTGACTATGGCTGGCTTGACCGAAAAGGAAACATGTATGAGAGAGAGTGTGTGAGAGAGAGAGTGGGTGCACAAGAAAAAACGACGCATGAAAGAAAGCAGACAAAAGCAGGAGGAGAGAGAGAGTGTGACAGAGAGAGGTAGAGAATCCATTCTATCTCACCAGGTGAGGTCAAAGGTCTGCATCTTTGATGCTGAGCTTGGACTGAGCATCTTAGCACGGCGACGAGCGCTGGAGACGGTCACCATGACAACCCGACACAGCACAACTGCATTGACCTGCAGGCAGAGGACAACAGCATCAACATGGCCTCCAGCAAACATGAGACGTACCTCTACAGATCCACTTGGCCTCAAGCTCACCTTTAGAGGAGGAAAGTTTACCCTCCTCCTCAGGCTGCAGGAAATCACATCATAGTCATCAGTACTAGCTACTCAGTAGCTGATGAGCATAATTTCATTTTTCATTGCTCCAGGCCTATCCGAAATTATAAAATAGAACATAGAGGAAAAATAGAAGGGAAACTGAGAAGCTCAATCTGATAGCTTGCTACTATGATCTTTCTGTGTTGTCTGAGATTTTGGAGGATGGTAATACAAGGATTATATCACTCATGTTTAAAGGTGTTCTGTGGAGTCTGCAGCACTTAGTCTTTCTAATAAAATACATTGCATGTATCATTGAGGCCCTGGAAGAGTGTTTCCTTAAAATATTTGTGAAGGCACTTTTTGAATATTTATAAACTTGCTTTTTCCTTGTGATTTAGGGCAGAAATGGATCATCCACGTATCAGTTTAGGTCTGTTCACATGTTTGCACTAGATGCAGACAAATAGGTGACTCACTCATCAGAACATTGCTTTATAGTGCTACTAGCTATCAGCTAGCTTTAAATAAATTAAGAAATATAGCAAAGACACACACACACACACACACACACACACAAAGAATGTGATTACATACCGCCAAGACAAATATAACAGGTCCCACAAAGGCCCAGATGGTGTCAGACCTCACATTGAGCCAGCAGTGATCCTCTGCCTTGTACTCGTCCACTGATACTGCCAATGTTACACCAACTATTAGAACAGGTAGTCCTGGAAAACAATTTAATACAAGATGAACTATGTCCTATGGCAACAAAAGAAACAAAAGAAGCTGTGTGTTCAGACATATTTATGGATAGGACTGCCGTAGCAACAATTGGACAGATTATTTAGTCTGCTCTGTTTGCTCAGTCTATTTAGTCTGAAGGGGAACGTTGTGAACATTTGCATGTAGAGCTGAAGAACACCTGAATATTGAGTGTTTGTGTTCTCAGCTCATAAGCGCCATAACACACTCACAGACAGATTTGGGAACATGAACAGTAACAGCTGCAGGATGTTGTTCTTTCTAAATGGGTTAAGGATGCAGTATGGAATAACATCACACCGATCACATGTTGTATGTGTAAGCATCAACAGTGGAGTGAAATATCAATAAATCATCATCAGGTTGGTCAAAGAATCTGCAGTCCCACTAGCAGCCTCTATAGGCTAAGAGCACAGAGGCCACATTGGATCCCATGGAGCATGAATGTGTGCAGTATGACAATCTTCCTGTCCATTAAAGAGATCACTTATGTGTGAAGTGAGACTTGTTCCTGTGGATAGTGCAGGAGGAGTGGTGTTTCCACAATGGAAAGGGTTGATCACCTGGGGAGCACACCTGTGTTGAGTATATTTCATTACATCAGCCAATTAGTTTTGAATATTTATTGTGTGTAAATGCAAATCTTGGTCTGATGGTAATGTTACAGAGAAGGTAATGGGGTCACCACATCGGGGGTCATCCTCTGAGGACTATTAATATCCACAATGTATTTTATAGAAGTCTGGCCAGGAGTAAAGATGCTTAGCTCTAACCACAGACAACCACATAGAATTATCACATTTTAAGAGAGTGTTTCTTTTTAAACTGGTGTTTAAACATCAAACATTAAACATTTACTTTCTTCTGTGCGGTTTAGCGGCACAGTAAAAGCATTAAGCATTGTGATTTGAGTCAAACACGCGCACACATACACAGACAAAACAGACAAGATGAGAGACAGCAGTCAGAGATTATTGACCAAAACAGAGCTTTAAATCAATAAAGAACTCTTACATGTTCATCCTACGCATGGACAGCTCAAAATCAGCATGACTCATATATGACTGTAGCAGTTATCAAAAGCACCAATAGGCTACTAGACAGCAGAGAGCATGTCAAGCAAACATACCCACCAACCATGACTGTGAAATGAAATACGTTGGACTGGAGTGAGTTGTGAATCATAATGCTTGAAAAAAGGCTCTACCCAGTTTGTCTGTTTTTAGTGAAATGTGTAGCCTATAAAAGAACCTCAGATTTTCTCAGTACCTGAAGTGCTATTGATGTATTTTCTTTACATATTTGGATTCATTATGGACTTTGAATGGAGCTCTGTGCTTATCGATATGGTGCTGACTGGCTTTGGACTGGCTTCTGAACATGTATTGTCATGCCATCATAACAAAAAAATAAAATAAATTAAAATCCTACATAGCAATTCACATCTGGTTGTGGTTCAGTATCTTTACTGCCAATATTGCAGTACTTACATACTGACATAGCTATATTTGATATAATTATGGTCTATAAATGGCTAAACATGGTAAAATGTGCAGCTGGTAAATCACAATCAAATAACAGTTTCTATGTAAAGCATGGACATGTACTCATAAGTTGGCCAGCATGCTATGAAGCCCTGAAACTAACAAAATGTAGTAAAAGCTAAGGACATAAAATGTGTGATGATATACATGATGTGAATTAAATAATCTCTGCATGTCATGTAGCAATGTCATGTTCTTGATTATTTTATTTCCCAGAAGGAATGAAATAGAAGAACTAGCCATGTTAGCTGCCTGCCTGTGCCCTCCCCACCTGTGTGTCCCCACATGAACTCTCCCTATCATCAGTCTGAGAACAGCAACATGTCCCATTCCTCCAGCAGCTGAGCCAGGAAAAAGTAAATCCCACTCTCAGTAACATTACAAGTGAAGTTGACAGGGATGACTAAACACACATTAAGTGTGAATGTAAACTCTCTGGGAGACTATTGCTCTGGCCTTCAAGCAAATTGTGCTGTAGCACTTCAAAGGCAGAATCATTTAAAACACTTTTCCCTGTTTTTGTTCTTTTCTGCTTATTGTTGTTCTTAATTCTGATTTGACAGCTACCTCGCAAAGATTATTGCTCTTTTTTTGATTTCATCTAAATTATGCACAGTGAGCGAGAATAAGTTAGTGTGTTGGAACAACCACGGAAATAGAGTCATATTTCGATTTAAAATGTGACGGCCGCATTTTGTTATGTTGCATAAAGACATAGTGAAACCAATGACAGTACAACTCCATCAAATTTAGATGCACTTCTGTTTAACGGTCTATAATATGTGTAAAATAAAAGCTCTGATTAAAAAAAAAACACATATTCATGCTTACTGATTACCTGAGAATGAAACTTGGAGTTCAATAGCCATATCAAGGTGATGATTGTGGCTTAATCACTGAAAGTCATTATCAAGAGGAAATAAAAGTACAGCTTAAATTTATTGACTGGGAAAGTGATGTGACTGTTGTGATGATATCATGATGCAGGACCATTGTGTGGAGGATGTTGACTTTATAATTTCACTAATTATGGATTACTGTCCTGTAGACCACAAAGTTGCCTATTATTTGATCGTGTGTGATAATGATATATTTTGATATATTGTAATGGAGAAAAAAAGGCATGAAGTTAAAATAAAAAACACGTATCTCTGCTGTTCTTGTCTTCATCACAGTAGAAAAGCAATATAAAGCCAGTACCAACATATATCTGTAATTTCTGCTGCTGGACAGGATGTAACATATGGTACACCTTGTACTGTTAGAGTATTGTTGAGTTTTAGAATATTATCATGGCAGATAAAAGAAACTGATCCAAATCCACAATTTACTAGGTCATACATCAAACTCCAACCTGACAAGCCACTAAAGGGAGATTAAATCATACCCCAGCCAATGAGGTAGTAGAGCTTCATCCTTCGGTCCTCACTGATGTTGACAGAGACGACTTTGCTCCAGAGCAGCAGGCCCTCAACTAGCATCCAGGAGAAAGAGGCCATGAAGAAGAGGTGCAGCAGTGCAGTCACGACGAAGCACGCTGCCTACAGGATAAGAAATATACACAAAGATGCACAGTGAGGTAGGCGGCAGTGTTCACTACACTCATGAGATGAAAGGGACTATTCTTTGAGTTTGTACCTCATCAGTGGAACAAAACAAACATTTTATCCTCAGAAATGTGTGCCTTAAAAACACATGGAGATCATCAGTAGATTTCACGACAATCTCTCATTTATACTAAACTGCAAAAGTCTGAAACAGAGGTCTGCAGCTAACGCTAATATTTCTTATATGCAGGTACAATTTGTGGCCTAATGTTTGGGTCACAATAGCGAAAAAAAGTCAGATACCCCTGTGAAGAGACTTAGAATATCTACCCAAAATTTCAGGTAAACCCAGCAATCAGTTTTTGTAATACTTTGATCAAGTGTGAGTTTAGAGGAAATTCTAACTGACCTGTCCTGGCCTAAGGGAGGTGCTACTGACAATGTCAAAGAGTCACCAAATTAGCATCAAATCTTTCTTCAAAACAAGAGTGACCATCACAGTTTGATGCAGAAGAAGAGGGCAACTATCTATCACATTAGTTGCAAAAGATGACATGATTATCTTCTCTTCAAAACGTTTATAAGTCAGCCAGACAACCTATTTTTTCAGTCAGCTTTGTACTCTTCTTACACAAACACATCATTTTCTCTCAATAAGAAGCAGGTTGTCAAAGTTTATGTTTTAAACTTTTAATAAATGTGTGAATTTTATATAGTAATTAATATTTAATGTTAAAGAGAAAAGCTTATTCCACCCACTGTAAAACAGTCTCACCTCATAGGCAGATGCCCAGTCACTGCACATCAACAGCAGCTCTGCGATACCCAGAGCAACAATCAGGTTCTTATGGACAGTGGTACGGTCAGATTTAGGGACACTGCACAGACGCGTGTGCGCATGCACGCACACACACGCACACACACACACACACACACACACACACACACACACACACACACGATAAAGTGAAGATCTCCCAGTATTTCTCACAATTTTTCAAAAATGTTCCACTATGGTGCTGTTGACATGTCTGCAGAGCACAATGTTCTGTTTTTTTCTATTTATTGATGTGAATCTAGCAGGGTTTATGAAATGCTTTCACCCTCTATGCTTTACAGAGTGCACTCGGTGATGTTTGTGACTCACCCCACAGCGATGAAGAGGATGAAGGTGAAGAGGAGGCCACACAGAGACACTCCACAGCCAATGAACGTCAGCACCTGCAGAGCTTTTTCGTTCTCTGGGCTCCTCTAACAAAGACACAGACACACAGAGGCAGACACAGGCACACGCTCGTTCATGCGCATGCACGCACACACGCGCGCATGCACGCACACACACACACACACACACACACACACACACACACATAGAACATGAGCTGTAAATAGCAGCACATACTGTAGATGAAAACCTAATCAAGATACACAGTGATAATCTGAAAGAGGACTGTTACCTGGGCT
Organism: Sparus aurata; assembly: GCF_900880675.1. Classification (NCBI taxonomy): domain Eukaryota; kingdom Metazoa; phylum Chordata; class Actinopteri; order Spariformes; family Sparidae; genus Sparus; species Sparus aurata. The sequence continues at coordinate 1,737,341 of NC_044191.1, read as the reverse complement.
TCATAAACCTGGAGCAGCAATGCAAAATTGGTGGTGTGGTTGCAGTAGCACACAGTGTATCCATATTGTTTGGACACTACCTCACAACCTTTGGTATTCCACCACCCACCAGCCTCCGGACTAGACACAAACAGCACATACTTACATATCTAGCACACACAGGAATATCTAGCACACACAGGAATGCTTGGAATGAAAATATTCTCCGATCTAAGTGTTTTTCAGCTATTATCACATTATTATAGTGCAACAAGTTAGATAAATGTGGTTACAGCGGAATCTGAGACCTCCAATTTGTTATAACTGGTACTTACATGAGACCAAAATCCCAGAAGGCGCATACTGGATCATACACAGTACCAGAGGGATTCTGTAAGAAATATAGAATATGTCATGAATATGTTTAATATATTATACATTTAATTCAGGAAAAAAACAAAAAACGCTGGAGATGTCAATAAAAGTTCAAAGTGTAAGATTTTGTTGACCTGTACTCTGTGCTGGAGCTGGAAGTGAACTGCTGTGCTAACAGGCTGGTCGTCTCCCAGCACTGTGGTGGATATGACAGAAGAGCCCAGAACGGTGCCCAAATACCTGGTTATGTACACAAATTCACACATCATAACATAGACTCAAAGAGCAAATCATGGAAGAATATGCAGAATACTACATTTTATGTTTCAGTTAAAGTTTGGTGTATAGATGTGACTTTTTTCTAACATTATAACTGTCATGTTAGCTGTTGTTTTTTTTTAACAGTGAAGAGAAGAGTAAAAGAACCTGAAGTCACCACCCACCAATTGTCAGATGATAATAAGTAAACAACAAAAAATATCACAAACATAAATATTATCTAAATTTGTTCCATAATTCTCTTGGTACCTTGGCATGACAATTTTATTTTAGTGATAATTTTTCAGTCTTTTGAAGACTGTGCCACAATATGTGGTGCACAGCATTGTACTGTGAAATGTGTGGTGATAAAATCCATTTTCTTGTATGTTACCTCTGGCTGCCATCAGTGACAGTAGGAACCATGGTGATGTTCTCTTCAGAATTGAAAAGAGGCCGCAGAGAGCCATACCACGTGTTGACCAATGTGAGCTTATGGAAGCCTACACGTTCAACACAACAGCAAGATGAGGCTTCAGGTTAAATCAGACAGCCAAATAAAAAAGTACAAAGAGAAATGTAGTAAATTTAGGAATTGCTTATTGTTCAAAATAAATAGTTGTTGCAAAAGCCAACAATGCGCCTCCATCTGCACTTCACTGCAAGACCTTGGGGGTGTAAGTAGATGAGTACATGCTACACATTCAAGTCTATCGTTAGTGCATTGCAAGACTTAGGTTAATAAAATGTGCCTCATCTCTTTGCAAACACTCAGTGTTGTGACATACAAGTCTGAATAAGTGACTGCTGTAAATGCAAGTGGAGGAAGATGATTGGTTCTTTCAGCATTTTCCTACCATTGTTACGGAGATCCTGTATCTTCTGATGTGGAACTGAAATACAGTCTATGTTGGGGTGTTTCTCTGTCTCAGGCCCACAGAAGCTTGATCCTCTGGATCCTTCCTGCAGTCTCTGCTGCTGCACCTCCAGTTCTGACAAGGACACGACACAAAGCAGATCAAAGAGTTACTGTTACATTTTTCTGATTAGAGAAGCTTAAGTAAGCATATACTTTATTTGACAAATTTCCTTTATAAAGGAAATTGTACTGAATAATGATAAAATAAAATAAGTAAATAATAGACTGTTTTGTCATGTTACGTGCATGTTACAACATGAGTTTCTGTTTCCAAGCCTTTATGGCTCCTTTTTCTGTGCTTGTCAAACATCCTTTTTTAATAACTGCACCGCTTAAACAACAGTAATGGTTTGTATTTCAATCAAGATTGATTAACCTTGGCTGAAACAGTGTTACCATGGCAACTTTGGCATATTTCTGCTGGATTGTAAGAAGGCGGTACTTTATGTTATCTCAGAAATCTACTTGAGATTTTTCTTTCTGCATCTTTAGGTACTATGCCAAGTGACAGAAAATTTTACACTTTAAAAGAAAAGTTTAAGAAGTTCCATGAACAAATCTTACCCAAGGCTGTGGTGAGTATGTCATAATTCATTATATTCAAAGTTCTTCCTTAATCCTGCTCCTTTCTGAAATCACTTTAATCATTTGACCTCAGCACTATCGTCAAAAATAGGTCCAAGCAATCAGACAATTAGAAAGGTTATAAAGATTACAACAGTTTGACCAGATTAGAGTCCACTGTATGTGAAGTTCAAATTGAAAGAGAGCACTACTGAAATGTTGCTTGTACTATAATTGCACTGTTTGTGCGCACACCAACTTTGAACATACGGTACTGAAACTGCGATGGATGTAAGACACTCTGAGCAGCAATTTTACTTAATATTTAAGTAATTTTAATATTGTTTCACCTTCATTTTCTCTTTCACATTAGTTTGACTAACCAGTGGGTTTGTTTACAGCCTGTCTGACTGCTACAAAAATAAAAGTGCTATGATAAACCATAGTTTGATTTAAAGCCCAGAGATAAACTTGAATGTTGATCTCCTGACCAAACCCTGAGTAAACAATTCACCAAAGAATGACTTGAAGGCTAAAAGATGAAAAAAAATTGAAAAATTTAAACTCAGTTGGAGCTTGCAGCATTCTCCTAAACATCTGCTGTAGCTGCAGCATTAAATTGGTTCCCTGCAGCTAAAATGGCAAATGAATTTGTCAAGGCAATATTCACAGTCTCAACACACAGTCGAGCTCATGCAGACGAGCTTCAGACGTATTGCAATAATGCATTCACCTTAGCAGCTACAGTGGCTTTAAAAAGGGTGTTGACAAATAATGTCTTTTCAAATCAATTTGGATTCTGGAGACTTGCCAATTGTGTTGTTTTTCTTCATGTTTTAAAATCAGTCTCCAGCTACTTCAGTCATTTAGGAGAAAGCTACAACACTGTTTTGCTGTGAAGCTCCAGAACTGTTTTGCTGACTACTAATCTTTACCCAACTTCAAAATGGTGATGACTGTTTTTTTCATTTTTGGGGTCAACTTGTCCTTTAATGGGACAATTAATCAATTAATCATTAAAGCTTCCTCTAAAGAGCTGTACATGGCTTTAAGATGAAATAATGTACACTTTTCTGGCCATTCTGCAGGTCCACAGTTCTTCGGATGTGAGTTTTTGGGAGACATTATGTATGCATTTGGGTGTAGCTGATCACATCATACATGAAACATTTGATTTGATTTGGTGTTAAGGTACTGGCTGATTATTGTTAGCAAACATAGTCTGGTCAACCATGATTTTGATTACGACATAAAGCTGATGAAACATAATGAAAAATTGCATAAAGTAACAAGGATATAAAACCTATTATCCTTAATAGGGTTAGGGTTAGCTTTTTCCTAGCTTTCTAGCTACTTCTGGCATGGTTTTTGTGCGTGACTTTTTTCAAACTTGGTGATTATTCTGTTACGATTGGTGAATGGATCTTTATTCTTCTAATAGGTCAACTATTACATAATTTAGCAATTCTTTTCATTCAGTGCAGCCATTTTCATGATGGACCTAGACCTAACTTGAATGTGTCTTCCTTTAGTTCAAATTCCTATATCTGTTTAAGTGTTTTAATTTAATATCAGTGCAAGTGTGTGTGACTCACTGATGTTGGGGCTGTGAATGGTCAGGTGATCATTCTCTGCCAGTAAGCGAGGGCTCAGGCTGGTAACCATCCGGTCAATACTCTTGACCACATCCATGGGGCCGTTCACCACCTAAAAAACACACAGAGCACTGGCATCCTAGGAGCAGCAACATTCCACCTCTTTGGCCTGCTGTGCACAGTCAAGCTAAAGAGGTTCATTTCAAAATGCCATTCAAATGCCACATAATGAGAAAATGCTTTCAGTGCGGTTCACTGTTTGCCACGGTCTACGCACAGTTTGGCTGAAGAGGGCACACACATTTCAATAGACTGGCCTACAGTGCAAGGTACAATTATGGTTTTGCATTGTCTGTTTTGAAATCCCTCATTCTGAATACAACGTGCCCATCTAAGAGCTGAGCCTTGGAGACAGAGCCGGAAGCAGAGCGAGGGAGGTTTGTGGATTAGAACAAGCCACAGTTTTTCAAAGTGCTGCTCATCCATTGAGTCTGGGCTGAGGTGACCTTGGAGCACACAGAGGCCTGGGGGGAAGGGAGGCAAGAGCTGAGAGAAACGCAACACTTGTCAGAAAGCAACCTCATCAAGTTGCACAGATCAATAGTGCAGAAGTAGAAGCGTTAAAATAGAACTTGGTAATAGAATTTTGAGAGAACACAATGTACCGTAACTGTGAACTAAGTTTGAATATGGTTTCCTCTTAAAAACATATTTTTCCATAAGTATGTAGGCTGCTGTAGTATTTGTCAGCTCTGTTCTACTATTCTTATTGTAACTTGATCATTCCAGTGCAGATGACGAGCTCTTATGAGAGCGTATCTATAGAAACATACTGCTCTCTAGTGCTTATGAGCTGAAATAGCAGTCTATCTATCCATCTATCCATCTATCCATCTATCCATCTATCTATCTGTCTATCTATCTATCGAACATGTGGTCAAATGCTGAAAAGACAGGGTAGACAATCACTGCAGTGAATCTATATCTGTAACTGTCCTATCTGTCTAGTATTAACATATTTGTTTGGTATTGCATTACTGGAATGACTTGACCGAATTAAGAAAAATAAAGCCTACTTGAACATAACTTCTAAAATATATAGCACAATCCATAAATTAGGTCACTGTGTAATAAGTGACAAAGCTTTCCTGTTGCAAGACAAATGTTACCGGTGGGCCTGAGATGCATAAAGTGTTTTTGTAGTTGCGCTGAGCTGGATGTCAGTAAAGAATACAGTGTGAAGAGTTTTAAAAAGTTAATTTAGTATGGGAAATACGTTAGATTATAAAAAACTGTACAGGGTTGTTCCACTGAACAGTTTATTTTTCCCAGAAAGCCCTGCACAGCCTGTGAAAACAGCTGCAGAATGTCTTCTGTGGCTCAAGAGGATTTTTCTAACGTTTCTAAAAATAATCTGATCATTTTTTCTTGGCTTTGGTTTTTTCAGTGTCATCAGAAAGACCATGTCACAAATTGGGGAATAGGGTTTGAAAGACCAGTTTTTGGGAGCTTGACCTTTATTTGAGACCAACAGACATATCTTGGCCTCTCCAGCTTTAAAATTGACCATGTATCATGGCTGAAGATGAGGCGTGACCATGCAGTGCTACTGTATATATATGTATATATATGCTACCCCTTTGATGGCCTGCCACTTGAGAGCGTTGTCTTCACAGATAATGCTGTCTGCCACATTGATAAAGTGCTGGCCAAGCTCCTTGATGTTCTCCTGGCTGCCGTTGGTGGCATCAGTGAGGGGCTGTATGGGTACATCAGCAGCGAGAGACAACAGCTGTATGAGGGACACCATGTCTGTTGGCTGCAGTCCCTCTTGCTGGGTGTCCTCCAGGGCCCGGACAGAGACGTCCAACAGGGCAGATGCCTGGGCCAGGCTGCTCAGCTCTGAAGGCTGCTGCCCCAACACTGCCTGGGGGTGGAGGAAATGGGTTCAAAAGAGCTATAGCTACTTCTTCCATTTTGTCATCACATGTTTTTATATTTATTACAGTAAAATCACTGGTTGAGGTCAATCTTTCATGAGACCAAATCGGAAAGCCAAAGAGTGCTCAATCTCTTATAGCAAGGAAGATTAATTACATATTTGTTGTATAATTTTTCTAAACCATTCAGGAGCTGTTAACTAACTACAACATTTATTCTAAAATGATTTTTTACATTATTTTTCTGTTTGGCTGATAATAAATTCTGGTAATATCCCTGTAAATGATTAATTTTAGTTTTGAATAATTCAGAATGAAAATGAGTTGTTCATATCAACATACAACATTAAGCTGTTATCTAAAATATTGATATCAACATCAGCTTTTAGAAATATATCAAATTCTGGTGGAAATACACATTAGACACACAATTGAATGTCTTATTAATGAAAAAAGGTGTAATAAAAAAAAATAAAGCTTCATGCAGTGATGAACAGGCCCTCACAGTCCACGCGCGTCAGGGCATGCTGCTGTTGGGGTGTGCTGTGTAGATGTATTCAATAAAAGACCCTCTACATGTTTGAGTAGATGGCAAATTGTATGTGAAAGTTATAATAAGTTGATGGTTTTATGGCGAGGCATCAAAATGGAGCACGCTACCAGGATTGACGTAGGTGAAAGCTTTTGATAAGTTTTGTCGACAGATACTACTTGCAAAGTTTGTTGCAAATAGGTCAAATGGCCTAGGAGGAGTTTAAATAAAAAAATTTTTTCACAAAGCCTTAGTGGCTCATGGGGAAGTAGTCATCTAGGTTTCATGTCATTCATGTCATATCCAACACTTTGTGTTTTGAGCAAAATGTAAAGGAAGTTGTTATTTAATAACTTAAGTATTGTTTGGAATATCAAAATTGTTTTAATAACTTTTTCTCAGGAGAGTCCACAGATGCTGTGTGCAAAGTTTCGTGCAAATCGGTGAAGTCGCCTGGGAGGAGTTTGAAAAAGTAGGTTTGTGACATTTTCGTGAATTTGTGAGAAAAAAAAAAACCTGTGGATATAAGGTTTTTGAAATTTGATCACCTGCTCAGGCCCTAAAAATGGGAGCTGCTTTGCTGAATGCACTCTCTGGTTAAACTGAAGACAAGAATGAACTCTATGTTAGGTGGAATGTTTCAACTAATTACATATTTAAAGACGTGGGGAAAGAAGGGACAGTTATATAAATATAAACCATATATAACCAATAAAACATATGGGTTGTCTACCTGGGTTTTGTTGGAAAGCTTCATCACATGGTTCATAAAGGCAGTGGGATGAGAGTTCCGAGAATCACTCATCTGCTTCATCTTCAGGTATCGCTCTATGCCAAAAACAACATAACATCAGCGTGAATGATGTAATGGCAGGATATTCTGCTGCGCAAAGAACTCATCCTTTAGCTGGTCAAACCTGAGCCACTGAAGCGTCCTAGAATAAACCAATGAACTCCCAACAGAAACTGACCTCTGATCACCATGCTGACAAGACAAGACTTTCCTCACCTAAAGCTCAACTGTCATAATGTAATAACAGCAGGCAAATATCTGATATATTTCTACTCTTCATTTGATAAGTTATAATTCTACTAACCACTGACAGTACCCACTCAAAGTCACAGATCAGCATTATCTCACAAAATTAAATGACGTATTGACTTCACATCATGTCTTGTATCAGCATTATCAGATGGCTACCTCATGACGAAATTTTCATACGTACAGCCTGTTGTGTTTAAGCAAGATTATGCTGTAAAGAGAGATCCATGAAAGTGAATGTTATTAAATACATTCTATTTGTTTTACTGATATTCAGCTCTAGCATCAGTCAGCAGAAAAATGCTGACTCTACATATAAATTTAGATGAAATGTATTTTGGAAAAACAAAATGAGCGCCTTGCAGTTCAATTCACTATCATTTTGACCACACCCATCAGTGAGAATTGAGCTTGATTATCCTCACCTTGTTTCTTTGTCTCCTCGGCCCTTCCTAAGTCATGGGCAAAGCACCGCACTGGAGTTTTATTTGCAATTTCCGCATGCTAGTTTGAGTCCAGATCTCAAGAGTTTGACTGGCAGGTTAGATGCAGCACTCTAATCTAAAACCAAATGCTTCTTAAATGAAAATGGCAGTGAATTGAAATGCGGAAAGTTATGATTGCAGTATGTTAACCTTAATGATGCAATAATACTTAAATATTTAAATTCAGTTAATTAATGAGTAACAGTTTTATATTAAAAGCTACATTACATTTCATGCACTGAAACATTTTTTTTTTAAATGAAATGAAAATATACTGATAAGTAATTATGTAATATTTAAATTGAAATAGCATTTAATTTCCATGAAATTACATTTTAATGAAAAAGTAACTGTTTTTAATTAGTTTTCAATTAAATTTATGCAACATCCTAACCTTCATATGGAGAGTACTGTTGTATATGTTAAAAAGCGGTATAAAGCCTTTAGTGGCGCCAGAGGAAGTTGCATGTAATCTGACAAATTGCCTCCAGTGATGTCCCTCAGTTGCTAAGTTGCATTGTGGGTAAAGTAGGTGAACATTTTTGAAAAGAATGAAGAATGCTTGGCATAAAAAATTGATTTCTTTAGTTCTGCTGTAATAATTAGAATAATTTGCCCAGAATAAGTCCAAAAGAGTTATATGTGTAGGAATGGAATGCCAGACCGGTGGACTTTCAAAACCTGAAGTATAACTTGATGCAAGTTACACAATAATGAATTGACTTTAGAGTCAACATGTCCAGTCACAATTACCTTTTACATTCATTTATATTAACAATTAGAGTACAAACCCTGACAATACCTGACCACCCCTTTTTCCTGTTGGACAGTGTGTTGTGTTAGGCTCACCTCTGCTGCTTCTGCAGATAAACGGCAGCAGATCTGAACAGTCTGTCTGGCCAAACAGTGGGAGCTGATCTGACCAGCCCTGCAGCGTCTTGCAGTCCTGCAGCTCCATCTGCTGATGTACTGCTACAAACACACACACACGCAGTTACGTGCAAAAGACAAGGGTCAGCTTAAGTATGTCTAAATGTCCTGACTACTACAAAATATGACCAAAGTATGAGGTAAATATGAGCTTTGATGAACAAAGAAAACATGAATTCATTACAAATTCAAATATATTATAAGTATGAAAACAAATTAAGCTTTGTTTATTACTAGAAAACGTGACCTCATGGATCTTGTAAGAGTGAAATAAAATTAGACAGTGGGGGAGTTCCTGTTCACCACTGCATGGAGCTCTGTTCCTCCCCAAGCTACCCACACACTGTCAGTTGTGGGAAACCCCTCCATCCATCCCTCCCTTCCTGCTTCTCAGTCCCACTTTCACTCCCCTTCATTCTGTCCACTTAGTCAACATAATGTGTTGTCTCTATGTCAGACTGCTCAGTTTCACACTGTCTGGGTTTACAGGCCTTTACTAAGGAAGGAATTATTTCTGAATGGCTCTAGTACTGTGAGACTGACAACTTAGAGAACCACTGGATAAGTTATGCTACCCATCAGACCCAAAAATGTGAGCTGAAACACAAAACATAAGAAAACAGGGTCGGAAAATGAGACAATAATGTAAGCTGTCCCACAGAGAATGTTATGAACGAAAGTCAATGCTAAATATATGAACAATACTGTAACATGAAAAATAGAATATATATATATTGACAAATGGAATAAAGGGGAACTACAGTTCTGCACACAGTAGTCAACTTTTACCTGTAATGCTTTATGGAAAACATATGCAAAAAAGATATATGGAAGATACAGTATGATGGATGATGAGGAGGAAGTGGACTTAACAGTATACAACTTGTTTGATGGATAGCTTTGGTAAAGCTTCACTCCTCTAAGTTTGACATTCTGCTGGCATTAAAATCACTGTCTTGGAATGTATTGAACTGTATTTCAAAGACACAGTATGGGGTTAATTCAAGACTGGAGCATTTCAGCGGTTTATACTTCCATAAAGGTGGGAGACTCACAGCAGACATGTTTTTGAAAAATCAAATCAGGAGAGGTCTTCTGACGTTTGGTCCCCATTTTAGATTGGCCATAATGCAACCTCAAGACTCATACATTATGTTTACTGAGCAAGACTCCTCTTGACTTCTGTTGGCTGATTTGGATATTGTTGTTTCAAGCCTGATGCACTAGTCTTACAAGATGTCAAAAGTTTTTCTCAGGTGTCTTGATGTGGATATCTAACTCCATCTGAGTTTGACTACCTTTGTTTTCACGTGTCAACTTTTAAAAATATAATTCCAGTTTATTGTAACTTGGGTATGAGTTTTGTAGTTTTGCTCCTTAGTTCTATTGGTTATAATAATTTCATACTTCTAAATTGCTGAGATCTCAGGATACAACATTGCCACAAGTCCAAGGTGTGCTTCTTGGTTAAGTCCAACAATATGTCATGAATGTTAAATTGTTACTAATTTCAACAATGTAAACCGCCTTAGGATGCAAAATTACTTTTGTTGTTACCTTACATTAAAGTCATACTGTAATGTAGCATATCGTTATCTGACAGGGTGGAAACAAACAAACTGTTTATCTGGAATAACTTGGAGGTATAAAACGTCACCCATCAAGGTACTGCCAATCAAATTATATGCAAGCACACACTCCTCAAGGATTACTTTATCCTGTCAGCTTTGTATCTCTACTGATGGTCTCGCAATCTCTGCAACAGAAGTTAAATGACAATAAAATGACCATCATAGTGATAACTTTCTGGAAATGTCAGATCAAGTTTCATAACATCCTAAACCACTCATGGATCTGTTACTCAAACTGGACCTCCTGGACTGTATTTCATTGTCTCATCAGTACCAAAAATCCCATCAATGCAGCTGCTGTTTTCAGTTGGAAGCCTCACTTACATGGTGCCCTGCCTCTCACCTTCAGAGACATTAGTTGTTTAATTTAATCTTGAAAGATTCTGGAGGCCACAGACAGACATTTTGTGGACCCTGTGAAATCAATCAGTCCTCCTGACCTATTATGAGGCGCTTACCTGAAAGAGACAGTCACCGATATGGAACTCTGCATATGCAAAATTTGATCTTACCTGGGCAAAACAAAAAGACCTGCACCTCTTTGACCACTGGGTGACTGCTTAGATGGTCAAGGTTCCAACTGAAAAGCATTTCCTTGGTCATGGGTGAACATGCATTGATAGCGAGGACATGCCTTTTTTCCAGTGTAATATTCCAAACATTCAGGTCAGTGATATTTCCAAAAAATGGCTCTGTGAAATTCCCTCCAAATGAATCTTGGTCCTGACCCAGAATGAATATCCCATCTCCATATATATCTCTGGAAGTATCTGTGCCTGAGCCCATGTCCTTCCTGTCCCCATCCACATAGATTGCCCAGTCGCCACTGCTCCGGCACCATGTGACACAGATATGATGCCAAGCTCCATCATTGGAGAAAAACGCCTTGTATGGCAGGTGCTTCCCATGGATGATGAGGGCCAGAAGGATGCGTCCCTGCATGTCCACTTGGCCCCTTAGCTGGAACTCATTGGTAAAGACAGGTGCAGCGTAGGAGAAGATGGTGGACACCTCATTCCACTCTGGGTTCCACTGAACACGAACACATACAGTGACAGACGATAGGGCAGGAAAGGACATGTTGACACGAGTGAACCCATCTTGGGATTCCTTTGGGAAGTTTAGAGCTGAGAACTGTAAATCTAAAGAAGAGTAGAAGAAGAGGTCATTGATCAAATCTTTATTTTGTATTACCTTACTTATCAGCTTATATGTCCACTGATTTCACTCACATTGTTTGGAAAGGGCCACAGGCTTAGAGGCTGTGTTGCTGGGATTCCCAACCCAGATAGGTGAGCGCAGTCCAGCCTGCCGAATCAGCTCCAGGGCTCCTTCCTGGTCTTTTGACTGGTCCAGGGTTGTAAGGGAGCTGAACTGGCTTCTGCAGAAGCTGTCAGCCCTGGAGAAGGTCAATGAGTCATTGACAAGCTGGAAAGCCCAATGAGAAGTCAAATGGACCAGTCTGTCATGTCCTACAAGTTAGACATAGAAGACAATCACAAAAAAAAGGAATTAATGAAAAAACAAAAACAAACAATATGTATTTAATGACTTTTTGACGGATGGAGTAGACACACAAGGGAAGCCAGCGCTATGAATAGAAACTGCTGGCAACTAAATGGCCACTTCACATGATTAGTAGGCTCACCATGAGAGTCCCCCACTCTGTCTGGCCCAGCATGTGTTGGCTCACCCCCACATACCACCTACAGGACAAAGAGTTTATTCTTTATTTTATGGTTGCCAAAGAGAAATTCCCTGCATATCTCATGAAAGCAGCATCAAAAGCAAAAGTCGGTGTGACTTGAAAATAGATGGGTGAAAGGTGTTAAAATATCTCATGCACTAACTCTCAATATAATGCATTGGCATTACACAGCAATGAAATTCTAAATACGAGTGAACAATTAAACACACTGAAAACTGTTTTCATGTATCTTGTTACGTTATGTAGAGAATAAGGAAGTTATTACCACAAATGAGAAGAGTATGAGTCCAGTTTGCAGGGCTTCAGTCATCTCTGAGCAAGTACAGTCTCCTTACTAAAATAAACCACTGAGCTTACCTCGGAAATAATATATCTGCTTGATCCAGATGTACCTCAGTTTCGAAAAAAGGTCCAGATCTCCTTCAAATCCCAGACTTAATACAGGACCCTCCTTACTATGGTTGTTTAATGCAGTAATACCTAAAATGTAGCTTTGAGTATTGCATGCAAAGGCAACACAGAAGCATTTTATTGTGTCACTCTACACCCAGTAGTTTTAAAAGATTCTGTATGTGTCCTGGGTCATTGTTCCACTCTCAGTTGTAGAATCCCCATTTTCCCCCAAAGCGGTATAATGTCTCTTTGAGTAAAACTCCATGTGTGGTATGATCAAACCCAAATCTGGTCCAGACTCCTCATCCAATTCCTTGGCTTCGATATCCAGCATATCCAGTTTCTGGTCTCCTGACTTGGGGAGAGCCAGTGATTCCAGTGCGACTGACCAAGAGTCCCAGTCTGTCTCTTGCCTCCCGTCAGACCCCCCACCCCTCCCTCCATCCTTAGTACCCTGAAGCCATCAGCCTTTGTCATGCAAATGAAGTCATTTTTTAAAAGAACCCAACTTACGCAAGCAGTGTCAAGCATTTGGCACAGAGAGTTCATCAAGAGCAGCAGGGTTGCAGACGTTTTTACCACATAGCCCTTCTTTATGTCCTCTGTAAGACTCTCTAAAGTTAACTGGGACATCTGTACTTCATAGGCAATAAAACATTAGTACAACTAATTCAAGCTGTTCACAGTTAAGCATTTAAGTTTGTCTGGGTGGATGACTTTCATCTGGTGGTCATCTGTGCAAAATGTTTGAAAAGCTTTTGTATGCCCTTTGACATCAAATGCATCTATACTCTCAAAACACCTGCCACATGCTTTTCACAGGCATTTGCAGATTAACAGATTAATGACTAAGTAACTGTATTAATTACAGAAGTAAACACAGCATCTTAAAATTAAGACTTGGGCAAAAGAGAGAGAAAATAATGTGTCAAGCGAGTAACAAAAGCCATGGGTGACTGAACTAAACTGAGGACACCTGTCAGTCATCATTTAACCTCTATTTCATACATACACCTTGATAAACTATATGAATCATTTATTTGGCATGTTCCAGAACTCCAGTTTATTCCAACTTGGGTCTTATTTTCTGAGATTTGACAATCATTTCTAACAGTGATGATGGTGATGATGAGATCTGAGCGAGGTCTGGGAACATGGAAACATCACTAATAAGAAAGGTCAGGAAACAGAAGCAGTCAGGTGATTCTTGTCTCATGTAAAGAAACAAATATTTAAGCTAATTTAGCTGCACTTTACTCACTGGATCAGTTATTTAAATAGGCACAATTTGAGGAATATTACCAATGCAATAAGTAACACTATAACCTGCAAGGTGAGGGTCATGTGACCAATATGGCTAGCTGAGTGAGCATGAGAGCTAGAGGGTGAGTCTGGCACACTGTTGGAAGACCACCAGTGTTAAAGCCTATATTCCTACCTTTATAGATCACAATTCTTGTAGGTTTGCAGATGTTGTTTGATGGTTATAATTTACTTCGGCAGTAATTTGCTTCAGCAGTGTCTACTTAAGTGTCAGATATTTCTCTAGCTGGATATTATCAACAGAGTTGTTGGAAATTTTTGGTTGCGAACAGGCCAAGTGAAATTTATTTGCAATGTTTCCGTAATAGACCTTCAATATTGCCTGATGGAGGTCAGAAATGTTGAATATTAAATGTATTTTTGCTTTGGCATTACTGGCTCATGAAATTGATGTGCAAAGTATTTTTCTGTTATGGAAGTCTTTGGGTTACCATGATATAATTTCTCTTTAGCAAACCATTACACATTCATAAATTAATGTTTCTATGATTTGCTAACCTAACCTTTTGAATGTTACTTATCAGATTTGACTTATAAAATTATATACATACAGGTTTATGTCCTAGTGACAAGTTATCACTTTCTTATGGCTCCCCATTCATTATGATAGTGAATGGCCATGTGTGATATGTGGCCATGTATGATAGTGTTCATGGCCATGTAGAACTTAACAAAGTTGGTGATTACAACATTATGACAATCGGAACAGTCCTTTAACATGAACATCTTGCACAGCTTGGTTTTAAACACAAGCAGCGACTGATGTATTTGAAAGTAAGACTGCTGGAGTGAAGCCTAACACCCCAACGCCCAGAATCCAGTGATCCACACAAAAGTTGATTAAGACAAAGCCACCCATTAATATTCCACCTAGGTGTCCACTCTCACTTTGAAACGTTGGACAAGAGCCCACAGAAACAAGACTGAGACTTCTGGACATTGCTCTCCCTCGTGCCCTCCTCTCCTGTCGCCTATTCATCTAACTGAACAACAACTTTCTTTTTCAATCACACCCGGGCTTGGACGTTGCTGAGGAAACCCAAGCATTTGCTTTTCAGTATTTGCATTAAGGAGAAATTGATAGGGAAAAACACTGAGAAAAAACTGTCAGGACTGACAGGGTAAAACCCAATCGCCAATAGTGATGCCATTTGTTTTACTTGTATATTTAGGTTTATGAATTTGGCTTTTAAACATACAGACCAATATGTGATTTCTGCTGCTATAGGGGTCTCCCTTTCAAAACAAAAGAAGAGGCTTTTGAAAAGTGTCGAGTGGGGAGGGCTTCGCTTCATGTAAGAGTTTGCTCTGGAAGAGAGAATCGGCTCCAGGGCAGAGTATCTGGAGTAACCATTGGTGACACTAGATTCTGCTTTGATTCAGAGCTGTTACAGAAGAGTGGAGAGCATATATACATTTTTAACTTTGGGATTAAAAACAACACAATCATTTTTTTTTTTAATGTTTTTTTTTATTATTGTATTGTAAAATGTATTTTTGTTTATCAGTCTGACAGCAACAGAAACCAAGGCAGTGACCTCCATTGTGTTTATGTTCCGTGATGCTATCTACTAACTGAAGTTGGAGGGGAATGTTTATTTCATGAATGTCAAGGGGGAAAAGAAGAGCAAGAACTGGAGTCTCTAGTGAGTGCTGAGTTAACTAAGAATTTGATCAGAATTCAAAGACACAGGCACAACCTCGTGCACGCTATCGCCTTATAGCCTACCACTAATGTACAGTAAAGTAATCTGGCTTTTTGGGTTGAATATCTGCTTGCACAGAGAGACACAAATGAACCCTGTAGTCAAAATTATTAACACTATTAAACAACTGTCACTGCTGATAAAAATATCTACTCAGCTACCAACATTCAGATATGGTAACGTTTCAGTTTTGTTCAGGTTACACTTATTTGCTGACGTTCTCTCTGACTCTCCCATTTGGATGTCTCTGGTTTAAAAGTGGTAGAAAACATTTTACATTGTAAGTTTATTTTTTAAATTAGGCTTAATTTAGTTTTGCATGGTTTCAGTACATATACTGAGACTTCTTTTGATGAAACCGACAACATATGACTTTTTCCTCCACTGTCACCTGTGTTACTGCAATGAAACCCATAAAAACGTTAATGTACAAAAAAAAATAACCTCCACATTAAAACTGTGTCCTGGCCTATAAGCACTGACAGGGCAACATATAGAGTATACACAGAATACCTTTTAATTAAAATGTAATACTCCACTACAGTATACATTTGGTACCTGCGGTATATTTGGACTCTTTTTTTGAACTTTGTGAGAAACATGCATGCATGAATTTTACTTGTAAGGCAGTATTTCTACACTATATAATGCTACTTTTATTTAGGTTGAAGAGTTGAGTACTTTGCCCACCACCAATTATGAACTGGGTAGCATAATTGCTAAAGTACTTTTTTTTTTTTTTTTCACTGAAAGTCTTTATTTAACATTTGCAAAAAGTACAGACAATCAGAACAGGCACTGAGTGATAAGACATGATACAAAATGAATAAAAAAATATATCTCTTTATAAAATAATACCTGTAATTGAAATAAAATAAATTAAATATGTATAAGGCATTTCTTATTTTGGGGTAAGTGAAAATGAATGAAAAAAGTATAGTAGTGTGCATTTACTTTTCTTATTTGGCAACAGTTTCAAGGTATCGATATAAAAAATAAACTCGTTTATGAAGACATTAAAGGGATAGTTCGGGTTTTTTGAAGTGGGGTCATATAAAGTACATATCTATAGTCGATCTGTTTCCTACCGTAATCACCGATCAGTGCAGCCTCAGTCTGGAGAAGTAGAGAGCCGCTCCAGCCCAGACGCTCAGCTTTGTACTGCAGTGAACGGGGTTCAGCAAAAAAGCGAAATTAACCACCTAAAACAAGGCTCACGTAATTTTTTTTTACATCAGTTCAAGTGTACGTTGTATAGGTAAAATTCACACCGCTTTACATCACTGTCAGACCGCGCTTTCTTTTGGCACTACATTTTCTCAACCACAGAACCTTCGTATCCCTACACACTAGCGTAACTGGACAACAGCTGATCTGCGAGCGGCGGCTGGACGAGAGGTTTACTTTCGATAAAAACGACACTTAACTCTCCATATCCTTCCGCATTAGCGCTCATGCGTAGGTATACGGGGGTTCTGCGGTTGAGAAAATGTAGTGCCAAAAGAAAGTGCGGTCTGACTGCGATGTAAAGCAGTGTGAATTTTACCTATACAACGTACACTTGACCTGATATAGATTTTTTTAGGTGAGCCTTGTTTTAGGTGGTTAATTTCGCTTTTTTGCTGAACCCCGTTCACTGCAGTACAAAGCTGAGCGTCTGGGCTGGAGCGGCTCTCTACTTCTCCAAACTGAGGCTGCGCTGATCGGTGATTACGGTAGGAAACAGATCGACTATAGATATGTACTTTATATGACCACACTTCAAAAAACCCAAACTATCCCTTTAAAGTTTGGGAGGGACTTGGAAAATTTACTCTTGTGGATGTGGAATTTACTTATTAAAATCATAAGGTTTATTGTGGAGCAAATTGATTTGTCGTTATATTCGAATTTTGAAATAATATCTTTGGGTCTAATTGTTACGTACTGTTTAGTTTTAATCTAGATAAACTTTTCCATGTCCCCCCAAAATATAGATGACAACGGGCAAATACAGAACAAATGCAAAATTGTCTCAGGCTCATCTCCACAAAAAGGGCACATTTCCTCCACTTCCGCAAACCTGGAAATTGATTTGTTACAAGGGTAAATATTATGTAAAATTTTAAAATGAACTTCTCTAACCTTATTAGAAATGCAGAATTGAGAGGGACACAACCATGCCTTACGCCAGTTTATATCAACCAACTGCAAATCCCCAAAAAACTTTCCTCTGGGGGAAAACTTATGTCTCTGAAATACTTTCCTTAGATGTTTGTTTGTAAACTTAAGTGACATTTTATTAACTCAATCATACAGGTGGGGACAGCCTTTACAACCGAAACAAACTCTCTGCATTTGACTGGAAAGGATTTAGCTTTCAGGAAGTCATCATAGCTGTAAAGATTTCCATTATCGTCAAACAAGGCCATCACAAATATTATGTCCCTCTCAATCCAGCTCTCTATATATATACTTTTGTTGGTAATGGCCATATGACCATTGTTCCAAAGCAATTCTTTGTGTGGAGAAAAGTTGTGAACATAACACAATTTCCAAGAGCGTTGTGTGCAACAGCTTGACAAATGAATGACATACTCACAGAAAGTATAGGGAGATCAAAAGGCATGGGCAAAGAGCGGAGCATGTCTGGGGGGCAGGACTGAGGACTGGGGCATGAGGCAGGGTTGGAGATGGGCAGCTGGAGGTCTGGCCTAGGTTCAGCGGGTATGGATGACTAATGTCCTTGAGCAAACCAAGTACGAGTATGTGTATTTTCATGTGTACTTGCCGAAACAAGTACCGATACCGGTATTTTTACCACAAAAATATCTATTAGGTTACAGATGTACTGAACTGGAAAACAGGATTTGTTTTCTTCTCTGCTTGTTACAACAAATTATAATCAAATTAAATAAAAATAAATAATCATAACGTCCTGTGTCAACAAAAAGCCTCCACATTGGCACTGTCTTCACATTTGACAAAATTAAACTTAGCAAAATATCAATGAAATTTGACAAATTAAACAATGAATGTTATTACACAGTTAACACAGTCAACTTAATATCTCAATTAAACTATTATACAGTCCCCACATTTGAATCAGTGTGATATATATTAAAGTAGCCTAGTAGTTGTATCAACGTCTGCATGTAATCAAGAACTGACTGTCAAATCAAATAAAGAAAGAACATATCAAAAACATTTCTGCAATATTTTTTGTCACTTGTCAGGGCTACATTTATATGGAGGACTAAACCTGACATAAGTATAAATAAATAAATAAATAAATAAATAAATAAATGCTGAAATAAATGAATGAATAAATAAATGCATGAATAAATATATAAATAAATACAGGAATAAATAAATAAATAAATAAATGTATACATAAATAAATGCATAAATAAATGCTGAAATAAATAAATAAATGCTGAAATAAATGTATAAATAAATAAATAAAATAAATAAATGCTTTTTATTTATTTCTGTATTTCTGTTCACCTACATTTATTTATTTCTGTATTTCTGTGTCCATATGTAAATGAGGAGGTAGGAGGTCCTAACCTCAGTCAAGAGCATGATTGGTCAAATCGGAGAGCCAGACAACAGCAAATGATTCCTGATCCCAAGCCTCGCTCTCTGTGATGTTGTAAACCAGCTCCAGTTAGCTTAATGGCCTCGACCGGTGTGACAGGTTAACTGGCGTTAATTTTAACTTGCGAGGGTCCCAGATGTGCTGGTGGTGTGGTTTGAGAATCCTGTCTTGAGAGAGAGGGGTCCTCAGCCATGTCCGTTAACCAGGAAAAACATTCTGCTCATTGCTCCAAGTCATGTATACGTGTATTTGTTTCGACGTGGCTTGAACACTTCTATCCACACGGAGATGCTGGGGCTGCGACTTGCAAACCACTGCTAGACCAGCGCTACAGAGCACAAATCGTCCAAAAGTGCATGTTGTCGGGCTCATATCTTTGTTGTGAATCTCTGTACTCTTAAACAACTCATGGGTGGAACAGTATTAAGCATTTGTTCACAGCTAACATAAGAGCTAACAGCGGTCTCCACGCCGCTCTCGAGCCGCTCGGCGTGGAGACCGCTGTTAGCTCTTATGTTAGCTGTTAGCAGTTAGCCGTAGCTTTTAGCTGTTGGCTGCTCTCTGTAGCGCTGAGAGCGTAGCGTCCAGATTAACTGTTGACACATGTTACCGTCGAGAGTGAGATACATGTCTGGGCTTTCCTATGAACCATTGTCGCTACTGGTGTTTGTATCACAGGTTGATCTGGACGTCTCACGATTTGCCACAGCTGATTGACCTCACGCTGAGCTCGGGCTGGATGTCAACGTACTCTGCAGACTGTTTGACCAGCAAGCTGTATGACAGTGTACAGTTTTCACACCGACTTAGCTTCAGCTTAATAACGATGTATGCGGCTCGGGACAATGGCTTTAAGTAACCATTTGAACGCAGTGCGGTATGAAAAATACCCGATGGTAACCGATGTCACAAGGTAACCTGGACGCTGCGCTACAGCGAGCAGCTAACAGCTAACATAAGAGCTAACAGGGGTCTCCACTCCGCTCTCGAGGGCTCTCGGCGTGAACATATGCCTCAGCCTGTTCCACCCATGAGTTATTTGAGAGTACAGACATTCACAACAAAGATATGAGACCGACAACATGCACTTTTGGACGATTTGTGCTCTATAGCGCTCGTCTAGCAGTGGTTTGCAAGTCGGCTCGAGAGTGGCGTGGAGACCCCTGTTAGCTCTTATGTTAGCTGTTAGCTGCTCGCTGTAGCCCAGCGTCCAGGTTACCTTGTGACACCGGTTACCATCGGGTATTTTTCATTCCGCACTGCGTTCATATGGTTACTTAAAGCCATCGTTCCGAGCCGCATACATCGTTATTAAGCTGAAGCTAAGTCGGTGTGAAAACTGTACACTGTCATACAGCCTGCTGGTCAAACAGTCTGCAGAGTACGTTGACATCCAGCCCGAGCTCAGCGTGAGGTCAATCAGCTGTGGCAAATCGTGAGACGTCCAGATCAACCTGTGATACAAACACCAGTAGCGACAATGGTTCATAGGAAAGCCCAGACATGTATCTCACTCTCGATGGTAACAGGTAGGGCTGAACGATATATCGTTATCGTATCTATATCTAGATATGAACATTCAAGATATTCATATCGAAAAAGCAACGATATAAACGATATAGATTACCCCGCTCGCCCTGCACGTACAGCTCTGGCAGTCACAACAAACAACCTTTTTATGATTGCCCTTGACTGCACCGCTAAGGCCAGCCAACCACAAAGCTTATTTCATGCTTGCTGTGGATCGACAGCTGAAGCCAACCAATGACAAACATACGAGGGCGGGAGTGAGGGAGACGGAGACTGAGACGCACACCCAACTTGGCGACTTTTAGCTAGTTTAGCGACTTTTCAGACCCTCTTAGCGACTTTATTTCTGAAAAGCGACTGGCATCAAATTTAGCGACTTACTCAGATCATCAGGGGAAAGGCGAGAAATATATTGTATTGTAATTCTCCTGCTGCTGAGAGTCATCACAGTCTGCGGCTCCCCTGCAGCAGCGCCGGCTCTCTGTCCTCTCACACGGCTGCAGGCGGCAGGTGTGTGTGTTGGGGGGCTGGCTGGGGCAGCAGGAGCGGACGCTGCGGCCACTCGCTCTGTGGATTTGAGACCGTATAGCTGCCGTTTACTCTGTTTTGATCCGTTAATTCTCTGACTTCTTAGTCTTTCTAAATTCCACTGGTACTTTACCAGCGATAACCTGAAGCTGCTGAGTCTCGATCTTCACTCTCACTCTCTCTCCAGATTAGGATGTCATCGTTCATCTTGTAAAAATGCACATAGTTCGTTTGATCTTCTCCCTCCCTTTACTGTTGTTACTTCTAGGGCTGAACGATATGGACAAAATTTCATATCTCGATATTCATGCCAGATATCTCGATATCGATACGATATGACTACGGGTTCGGTGAAAACCAAGCATTTTTCAGAAAAATAAAGAGATTATTTTAAGCCATATACAAATGGTTGATAGAGAAATCTTTACCAAATAATCACAAACTCACTACAGAGACAAATATATTTTAAGTAACGCATTTATTTATTTATACATTTATTTATTTATTTCAGCATTTATTTATTGATTTATGTATTTATTTATGCATTTATTAATTTATACTTATGTCAGGTTTAGTCCTCCATACATTTAAAAATAAAAGCGAAAATATATAAAATAGCTTTTCAAAATAACATTTCTGTTTCTGTTTCCCCACAAGTAAGATTTCAGCAACTGCACTGATGCACTCCTGGAAAACCCCTCCAGCAGTAAATAGCTTTTTGTATTCAAAATCCAAGCAACTCAGGTGAACATTCATTAACTCTTAGAGAAGCCACATGTAGTTATTTTTCTCTGTCTCCGGCTCACCCGTCTCTCTGTCTTCTCTCCCTCACTCATCTTTCCGTCTGTCACTCGCTTCTCACCTCTTTTATCTGGCTGTATTCAGAGTTGCAATGTTTATCGCCTGGAATGCACAGATGTCATTGGCTGAGTAGCATCACGTGGGATGGTTTAACTCACATGAAATTGGTCAGTGGATGTCTTGATCCGCTCAACCTGTACCGGTCAAAATAGAAGCGCCCCGTCAAAATTTTAAATACTGCAATAATGTATTGACTATAGGTCCAGGTCCAAATAGGACCGCGTCTGGGTCCGGATTCAGACTGCGGTCCGCCTGTCCGAAATGACAACAAGAAATGACAAGCCGCCCTGTGTTTGTGGTCTTCAGTAACATGCAACGTTAGGCCTAATGCAATGAAGTGGTATTGGTGCATGGCATTGGTGAATTTTTGCGAGTACGAGTATATGAGTGCAGTATCAGCTTGATACCTGATGCCAGTATCTGTATCAGTGCATCCCTATTTTAACTCCTAAAAACTGTTCACTTAAAGTCAGCATAACCATAAAAAAAAGAAAATATATCTAAACAATCACACCATAGCCTACCAGACATGGACAACAATAACAATGTGATATTTGAGTTTTAAAAAAATGCTGCTTCTGGCCAAACCATGTCTCAATGTGAGCCTTGTTTTGTTGTACTGGATGAACTCTTTCTGCAGAGAGAGGGGTTGACTCAGCTCAGTATTGTTTCCCTTGAGCTGGAGCCCAGTCCTGTCCAAAGAGTACCTAACTAACACTGCCCTGGCCCATCCCTCTATCCGTCTTTCCTTCTCTTTCTTTTTGTTTCATGCCAACGCCCTATATTGTTTATATTGCCACTTTCAAAGGCGGTCTCCGTGGTGACGATGTGACCCCTACTACTGTCGAGCTGGTCCTCAGTAACAGATCTGATTGATGGCTGAGGGCCGGCCATAAAGACAATCTGCTGTTGCCAGATTAGGCCAGACAAACATGGCCCCAATTGCTGACGAGCTGGGAAAGTTTGTTTTCAAGGGAGCTTTCCGACATTTTCTGCCCACAGTTTTACACACATGGATCCTCTTAGCCTTTAATAAGAGTAGAGGATTGAAAGTGTCAGCTACCTACTGTACACAATGGGATACAAGCTTATTGAGAATTTACCAACGACTGTATATTTAAACCAAATTTGACTTAATGCATATTTACTCCCCACAGTATTTATGAATTTGTGTTTTCCCCCTACGTTCCATTTTCATATGATGTTACAAAAATCAAGGCGCAGTATATTTCCCATGAAAATATGCTAGAAGACTCAACTTAATTTCATGTCTGTTCTAAAACAAAGCAGCTGGATGGGACAAAAAAATGGAGGGGGGATTGTCACTGTGTTTCTTTCCTATCCTCTACTGCTCTGCTGGGCTTGGTCTTCTGGGAAAAGCCTTCAGCCTCTCTCCATATGTAGGTCACTGGCCTTTTGTGTGCAATGATGTGAGCCCACCAAGTGTTTGACGTGTCATACCGCTCTTACAATCCCGATGTTGTCATGGAAATACACTGGGTGGGCAGTGGCAGCAAAGTTACAGTCGAGGGAAGAGTGAGCAAAAGGAGGAGTTCAATTAGCCCAGCCTCCTTTGTTAGCTTCTGCTCATGGCAGCCAAGTGTGCTGATTAAGATAGCTCTGACCAAAAGCATTTGTTGACTTCAGACAAAAAGCAGGACAGATAACAAATAACCAGGAAAAACCAGAGCACTATTTATCAAACAGGAGCCTCGTTAGCCTAGGTCAAAACACGTGGGTAAAGATGCTGTGTGAGAGAGAGTGCTGAAAAATCATAAAAATAACAAAAACCTGAATGTTCCTCCCTGAATGCTCAGT
Organism: Sparus aurata; assembly: GCF_900880675.1. NCBI lineage: Eukaryota > Metazoa > Chordata > Actinopteri > Spariformes > Sparidae > Sparus > Sparus aurata. Next base: position 1,713,644 of record NC_044191.1, on the reverse strand, counting down.
CAGTTGTTCATCTACTCAACTGAAGTACGCTGAGCATAGTGTTGACTTGGAACCAGTAAAAGAGCTCTGAACTGTTTGCACACATACTCAGGGCTTGCAGTGTAAAGAAACACTCTGTATGCATCAACACACATACAGAACTACCCCACTTTCACTCCAGCCTTCAGGTCTACTGCTGTTTTGTCTGTACATACGATAAGACAGCAGGCATTAATCCACCTAAGCACGCGTTTTTGGGAGACCAAGGACACATTTAGTAAATTTTGACTTTTGCCCTCTGTATTTTCACAGGGGAAGTCTTCCAAATGTTTGATGCAGTTAAGTAGGTCAGGGCTGCGTCACCATGTTTTGTGAGCATGTTGCTCTGGGATGCACAGAGAAATGTCTTAGTATCCCCTCCCCTGCATTCCTCTTGACTGCCACTTTTTATGACCCAATTCACTGGACTGTAGTTGACCCACTCCAGCACCTTCCTGGTTTTTACCAGCAGTCAGGTTTACAGGTTCAGTTCACAGAATTTTTTATATTGTTCTATTCTTTCTAACAACTTCACAGTACATCACAATATCTTTTACCCTTCATTTGGAGTTGTCACCGTTGCCACTCACCTGGCAATTCAAATTCCAGCTCTTAAGCTGCTAAATGTTTCACTTAACTAGTCTCTAACTGTGTTTGTATTTTGGTGCTGAGCAGGTAATGTGCAGTAGGTTTGTTTTTCACTGTCTGCCCTCTGCAGACAGATGGAGAACTGTGAGAGATAGTGAACCTATACATGCAGCAGTAGCCTGGCGGCTGAAAAATTCTGTTAAGCCTAGTTATAGCCACCAAATATGGACCACTAGGAATTTTTGAAACTGTCTCGATTTAATATTGATGCCACTACATGACCTACATTTCCCAGCTAAATCACTCCTTAAAAGTCATCAAATCAAAACTGTTTTTATGGTTGAGTGCTGAGGGTTAAAGGAGTCATAGTCTGAGGGTATACAGCAGCAGTATTGCCATAACAACAACAGGCTTATAAACAGACTGGGGGAGTAACAGAACACATTTAATGGGATTACTTAATTAGAATACAAAAAATTTAACTATATTCTGGCAAGGTTACAGAAAAGAATATGCAATTAGATTACAGATACATTTAGTAAAAAAATAAATTAATTACATATTATTCTGTAACCATGCACATGTGCACAGATGACAACTCTTCACAATATCACTCTGGTCAAGAGTGAAGCCAAATATAAGTTCTTACAGAATACATGTTTATGTATTATGATTAAATAAAAGTCATCTCATCGATGTTAACTTTTGCATGTTTACTTACTATGTTTGGCATTTAGGTAAGCCAAAACAGGCAATTAGGTAAACAGGTTTTTAACAGGTAATTAGTAATTGTATGACATTAGTTTTCAAAGTAGCCCTCCCAACTATCCTTACTAGGTAACAAGGGCTGTCAAGCAATTAAAAAAATGTATCCAATTAATTACAAGCTTTGTGATTAATTGATCAAAATTAATTGCATATGTCAATATTTTCCGTAAGCATTTAACAATATTTGAATGTAAATGCATTTCAGTAGATGAGTGTATCAATGGATACATGGACATTCCAAACTTTAAAAGGAGGTGATATTTCAAATTTGAAAAGTATCAAAAGTTCTCCGATTGGTATGAAAATTCCTTGCTGCATTAATAACACAAAACAGTTCTCCTATCATCTGTCCCATCTGGGTGTTTTCTGAAGTTCCACTCAAATGTGTTTTGGTATTTTTATGATTTTTATTTTGGACCTTCAGCCTGTCCACTCTCTTTCTCGCCAAGAGACACTCCGGCAGAGCAGTAGCCAGCCAGTCAGGAGGGAGTGCAACAACTCAATTAGAGATACACTGTAGCTCTCTTCATAACACACAGACACAGGTCGGTTCCTTGAAACAGGCATTTATTGCTTCTACATGTCTTGCTTCTATGGTGCATCCACGTCTTAGTTACGCCGTGAGAACTCGTTGGCCGCTTGTCATGAAAAGAGTTTCTTGAGTCTTTAGAAAGCTTCTTTGACTGCTTACATGACTTCAGAAAGCAATCATAACAACTTTGATGCAATTTAACGGAGCTTAGAAAGGAAATTAACTCCGTTGGAGTATATGGTCCATCAGTGAAATGCATCGTAGTAACACATCAGACGACATTGGTTCCGCGCAGAAACGTATAAAACAAACGCCTTTAAACTCATATTAATTCACCTGTTACACATCAGTATATTCCTGAATTGTACGAGACAATTATTTACTAACATTAAACATACATTTTAACCTTACAAACATTAATTATTTATTTATTTCATGAAATGATAGAATTGATTATGAATTAATTGTCATCTGTGCCTCATGAACATTAAGTATTTTACAATGACACTTACATACACTATATTGCCAAAAGTATTCGCTGACCTGCCTTGACTCGTATATGAACTTAAGTGACACCCCATTCTTAATCCATTGGGTTTAATATGATGTTGGTCCACCCTTTGCAGCTATAACAGCTTCAACTCTTCTGGGAAGGCTTTCCACAAGGTTTAGGAGTGTGTTTATTGGAGTTTATTGACCATTCTTCCAGAAGTGCATTTGTGAGGTCACACACTGATGTTGAACAGGAAGGCCTGGCTCTCAGTCTGCACTCTAATTCATCCCCAAGGTGTTCTATCAGGTTGATGTCAGGACTCTGTGCAGGCTAGTCAAGTTCATCCACACCAAACTCTCTCATCCATGTCTTTATGGACCTTGCTTTGTGCACTGGTGCACAGTCATGTTGCAACAGGAAGGGGCCACCCCCAAACTGTTCCATGGAATTGTCCAACATTGGTATGCTGTAACATTCAGAGTTCCTTTCACTGGAACTAAGGGGCCAAGCCCAGCTCCTGAAAAACAACCCCACACCATAATCCCCCCTCCACCAAACGTTACACTTTGGCACAATGCAGTCAGACAAGTACGTTCCCCTGGCAACCGCAAAACCCAGACTCGTCCATCAGATTGCCAGATGGAGAAGTGCGATTCGTCACTCCAGAGAACGCGTCTCAACTGCTCGAGAGTCCAGTGGTGGTGTGCCTTACAGCACTGCATCTGATGCTTTGCATTGCTCTTGCTAATGCAGGCTTGGATGCAGCTGCTTGGCCATTGTAGTGATTGACTCTGCAGAAAGTTGGCGACCTCTGCGCCTCAACATCCGCTGATCCCGCCTCCATCATTTTACGTGACATACCACTTGTCACTCCACAGTGAGGGTTGTCTTGTCTTGGGGTTTTCTTCTTGTTTTATTTTGAAAATAACTCTCCTCTCGTTTCAGGTCACTTGCCCTTCCTCATGTGCCACCAGTCTGACGTCTCCCCTGATCCCCGATTATTTCCATCTGTCACTGCATGAAAAGTGGGATTTTCGTCAGTATGCGGCACTGTAGATTGACGTGGAATTTCAGGTTTGCGACTACACGCGGCAATTTGCAGGCAACACCGAAAACTGCCATGAATTGTCGGAAATTGACTTGGGCACTTCATGGCTGAGTTGTTGTCATTCCCAATCACTTCCACTTTGTTATAATACCACTGACAGCTGACTGTGGAATATTTAGGAGTAAGGAAATTTCATGACTGGACTTGTTGCACAGGTGGCATCCTATCACAGTACCACACTAGAATTCACTGAGCTCCTGAGAGCGACCCATTCTTTCAAAATGTTTGTAGAAACAGTCCGCATGCCTAGGTGCTTGCTTTTATACACCTGTGGCCATGAAAGTGATTGGAACACCTGATTTCAATTATTAGGATGGGTGAGTGAATACTTTTGGCAATATAGTGTATTTCAGATCAAAATCCCTGTTAATATCACCGCTGCTAAGCACTGGAGGATAATCTGGAAAATGCGATGCAACGTGTTGTTTTCATGATGAACATTTCGTGTTAGCCTTGCTAACAAGCTAGTCTTGCATAGTCAGACCTATTTCCATCATGCTTTGTCAGTGTTGGAGAAGATCTGGCTGCATAAAATTCTCATTCTGGCATTGGCTTGTATGTATTGTTTTAAACCAAGCACAATCGTCCTGTGCACTGCTAAACCCAGACTGCAGCAATAGTGGGGACTTGTTTTGCAAGTGGGAAGGTAAGCCCAACAAAATCCACCACAAAACAGAATTCACACTAGCCAGCGTGCAATAATCTTGTACTGCCATAAAAGCCAGTTACAGTGTAACACCGGTTACCTTTTGTTAACTTTTACGTCAGTCTCTCTTTCAAACTGAGTGCCAAACTCATGTCTAAGTGCTGCTTGAACAGAGATAAATGGAAAAGTATGAACAACTTCATACCATTGCACCTAATAAGGGCTGCAGTGGATAAAGACCTTTGACAACTGCATAGTCATTTGACGCAGGAGTTAATGCAGATTCTACCATTTCCCATTAGAGACAAAAGTCAGATGTAAGCATGAATTCATGGATTTTTTGTCCAGTGTAAAAAGGGGCAATAGAAACATGGACGTACAAAAGATACTCAAGCTGAAAGTTCTGGGAAAACACTTAAATTAATGTACACAACTTTTTGTAGATCATATTATGTGAGTATTTGAAATGATGCACAGGGTCTGAATGTTGTGCTAGTGTAGCAGTATGAAGCAGTGTTTGATGGGTTTCAGCTGTGTGGCTCTTCCCAGCCAATCGCTGTGGGGGAGCACCTGGTTGTCATCTTGCCAGAAGGAGCCTGGGTCACGTCATTTCGTGGCGCCCTTAACTTCTGCTTTCGCTTGGTGGCAGGTAGGCTGCCGTCGGCGACTACAGTCTGGTCTCACGTTGTCCATCCAATTGTTTCATTCTGGTTATTTTATTTCAGCGGCTCGCTTGGGTGTTGCTGCTGGCCGCACGTTGCTCACTGCTTGTTGTGTGCCGCTCGCTGTCCGTTGCTGGTTGCTGTGTAGCTGATCGCTTTGCTCCATGCAACCGCTAACCTGCAAGAAATCACTGCTGCTTTACTTTGCTTCGCTGCTTTGCCCCGCGGCTTCGCTGCTTTGCCTCGCCGCTAGCTGATTTGCTGCTAACCGCTGACAGCTGTATTGCTTTGCTGCTAAAAACTGTTTTATTACAAACAAAGAAACGAGACACAGGCTTAAGCTACTCACCATGTACTTAATTTTGTTGTTTCCTTCCAAAAAAGGAAGGAAGGCATGCAATGAAGTTTGTTTGACTAATGGCATTGCTTGCCCTCTGTTGCATTAACAATCTAGAGGCGTGCATCAACAACAGCAGTCGTATGAAAATATGAAAAAGTAAAGTAGGCACTGAAAAGCTTAGACAGAAAAGGAAGCAGGATTAGAGACTCAGGTTTCCAAATACAAAAAAATCCCCCAACTGTTTGTCCATCATGATCATCAAGTGTTGCATTGTTGATTTAAGGAACACATTAAAGCGCTAACACTGATGTTTAATGAATTATGGGGTATGTGTTCAGTATATTTTGTTTGAGTTTACAAAATGACCCCACTGACAGACAAGTTGTTATCAGCCGACTATTTAATGCATTGATGCGTTTTAAGTAAGTTTCAATTCGTTTTGTTTTCTTCCGCTTTTCCGTGAGGGTCGCGGGGATGTAACCGCTTTTATCCCCCCTTTTTCAAGGGGTCGTGGGATTACTAGGGCCAAATCCAGTGAACTCTATTGGCGAAGGCCAGGGTACACCCTGGACGAGGCGCCAGCTCATCGCAGGACCCTTACTGATGGCAGCCGCACAAGGTGCCAACATCAGGAGCAATTTTGGGGTTCAGTATCTTGCTCAAGGATACTTCGACATGTAGCTCAGTTCCGCCCCAGGGGAGCCAGAAATCGAACCAGCGACCCTCCAATCACTGGCCCACCAGCTCTACCCACTGAGCTACAGCCGCCCCTAAGTTTTAAGTAAGTTGAGTAATTGTATTGTAGGCAACGGGACTTGTTTCAGTCTCTTAAAGGTGTTTCACCTCTCATCCAAGAGGCTTCTTCAGTTCTAACTAACTGTTCACTAACAAGACCATGCCATAGTTCAACGTTATGGTATTTTATCTAAATTGGTTGAAGATTTGGGGAAGGATAGGAAAAAGGGGTCTGGGTTTTTGAATGAGGGAAAGGGATCGAAGTTGGGGGATGAAGGAAAGTGGGGGGGTTGAAGTTGGTGGATGAAGAGGGGGCTCTTAGTTGGATTGCAGAGTGGCTGGACCATCTAGGAACCGGGAAGGTTGAGACTCAGAGTGGGGGCACATCTTAATAGGTGCACATCTTGGTTGCCGTGGCTTCATAATCCCCCAAAAGGTATTACTGGGCTATGCAGAAATGGGTTCAATGAATATGAGGTTGCTGTGGATGTAGCCGCTGTAGGTTTGGGAGGACCAGTGGCCAAGGACTTTGATGGTGTGGTAGGGAATTCATTATCTGGAGGCAGTAGTGGCAGCGCCTATACGGAAGGAGTGGCTAGAGTAAAGTTCAAGAGAAATCCCTGACTTGGATAAGACCTGGCAGAGATGTTGGTGGAACCAGAAGGGTGTGGCGACTCTGCCCCACTCTGGTGTATGTACGATAAGATTGGTTCAAAATGATTTAGGTATGAGTTTAATCTGAACAGGAAAATGGGCTGATTGATGCAGCTGAGTTATACTTGGGTGGTGGATGTTCTGATTTTGAGAACCATATCAAATCAAATCAAATCAAATCAACTTCATTTATATAGCACCTTTCAGACATGTAAAAATGCAGCCCAAAGTGCTTTACATTAAAAGAAAAAAAAGTGAAACATCCCCACTCCCCGCACCCTCATTCATGTAACACACACGCGCACACACCCTTGAGCACACAGCATACTACACCGATATGTACGTTGAGTTTGTTCCGGACTATGTCATAATGAACTGTTAACTTTGTCTGCCTCCATTTTCTCTCTGCGCTCCTGCAATTTCTTTTCAGTTGTTTTATTTCAGTATTTATCTAAGGTGGTGTAGGTTTGATTGATACTGTTTTTGTGGAAAGTGGAGCCACTGAATCTAGGTCTGACCTGAGGTTATTGTTAAAATGATCAACAATAAAATCGCAGGGTGCAGGTAAAATGTCAGCAGTGCTATTGTGTAAAATTTCAATAAAATTTGCAGCCACTTCAGGAGTAAGGTTGCGCTTCCTCACTGTTCTCACTGGGGCCTTCTGTTGGATAAAACTGGAGATATTGAAAAACACACAATAATGGTCAGACACAGCCAGGTCGACAACAGAGGACACACCAGTGGACAGGCCATATGTTATGAACAGGTCCAGGGTGTGTTCATGCTACCTCAGTGCATGTCGTTGAGGACAGCGGAACAGCTTCTGGCTACTGTCTGGTCCGGTCCAACATGGTGAGGAGGTGTGTGAAACCATGGGAGGGGTGTAGGGGTCCCAACAGGTCTATGTTGAGGTAGTCGAACCTCCTCTTGGGCACAGAGAACTCTGCCAGGGAGGCCTTGGTGTGGTGGTGCACCTTAGCACGTTGGCAGTCCATGCAGGCGTCAGTCCAGGCCCTGACATCCTTCTTGAGACTGTGCCAGACGAATGAAGCCACTACAAGTCTTTGAGAAGGTTTCCTGCCTGGGTGAGAGAGGCCATGCACAGCCTCGAAAACTTGCCGTTTCCACCCGGCGGGGACGATGGGCCATTCCAATTGCAACCTGGTGATCGCCGTCCTGAAAACCTGCCTCAGCCGCTTGGTCTTTTGTCATGCGGGCGTAGTCAATCCCCAGGTGGGCAGTTCCTGCGACGGCCCTGGAGAGGCAGTCTGCAACCAGGTTGTGTTTTCCAGCAATGTGCTGTATGTCCATTGTAAACTCCGAAATGTAGGAGACCTGCCTCTGCTGGCAGGCATACCAAGGCTCAGTCTCTTTGGCCATGGCAAATGTCAGTGGTTTGTGGTCCACAAACGCCGTGAACTGCCGTGCCTCCAGCAGGAAACGAAAGTGTCAGATGGCGAGGTAGAGTCTGAGGAGTTCGTGGTCAAAAGTGCTGTACTTTCTTTCGCTGAGGCGTAGCTGCCGACTGAAGAAAGCAAGCGTTTGAAAGGCGCCGTTCACCCACTGCTCGTGTACTGCGCCCACTGCATAGTCTGAAGCGTCTGTGGTGATTGCGAAGGGTAGTGTTGTTCCGATACCATTTTTTGGCCCCCGATACCGATTCCGATACCCGGCTGTGCAGTATCAGTTGATGCCGATACCATACCATTACCACGCCGTTTGATATAAATATATAAGAGCTTTTTTTCTTCTAATACTAAAGAACTGCATACGCACTTGGATGTAAAATCATTGCTATCATGGCTTGGTCAGGCACTGATTAATTTGTATTTTGTACAGCACCTTTGAAACAGGTCTCAAATTGCTGCAGTATTTTTTTCCAGTAAAAGACAAGTGAAAACACAAGAGAAAATAGCAAATTCTAGACAAGAGTAGGCTAAAGTTACCTTTGACTTGGGGATGTTCCAGTTAAGCAGCATATTCTCTATTGCTCCTGCAATTGCTTCACCAGTGTGGGATCCTTTGAACTCGTTTGCATGCAGCACCACGCTTTCCAGATTGAACGTTTCAATGTCCACCCAGTGAGCAGTTAAACTAAGCAAGGAAAGTGGGGAGACGTCGCTGCTCCAGATATCAGTAGTAAAGCTTATGGCCTGCACCTTTTCTAGCTTCCTTGAAACATGCTCCGTCACCTTCTTTTTGAGTGCAGGGACAGTCGTCTCTGTGATGTATTTGCGGCTTGTGACCTTGTATTTTGGTACTGCGTGAGCCATAAAAAGCCGGAATCTCACGTTGTCAACAAAGGAGAGGGGCAGGTTACAGAGCACAGTCATTTCGGTAATTTTCTCGGACATCTTTCTTGCTGCTTCACTCTTCTCATCCCACTGGTCCTTCCTCTGAAGTGAACTGACCAGGGTTTGTTGCTGTGGTCCATCCCCCTTTCTCTTGCTCGCAGTTGCCACCGCCTCAAACTCTTTCTGTTCGTTCACATGTTTTGTTCTCAAATGTTTTATCAGGTTCGAGGTATTGAAACTGACCGTTTTAGTTCCACCTCTTGCAACTTTCAGACCGCAAATCTTGCATGTAGCTGTTGTACTCGCTGGAGTTTCTATGTTGAAATATTTCCAAATCGCCGACATCTTCTCTCCAGTGGCACGCTGGTTTGTTTTTCCTCAACATGAGAAAGCTGCCCCGCCATTGGTTAAGAGCGGCCATTGGCCCGCTCCCATTGGCCCGGAGCGGGCCAATAGCGATAGCTGCTTGGCATGGCATGCACTGAACACGTGTGATCACACAGCAGTGAGTGTCGGGCGAGAGACGACACAAGGCGCTGCGTTCAAAGTCCCATACTAGTGTCGGTAAATGGCATCGGCGCGTTATTTGTTAGTACTCGCCGATACCGATGCCAGCTTGTGACCTTGTATTTTGGTACTGCGTGAGCCATAAAAAGCCGGAATCTCACGTTGTCAACAAAGGAGAGGGGCAGGTTACAGAGCACAGTCATTTCGGTAATTTTCTCGGACATCTTTCTTGCTGCTTCACTCTTCTCGTCCCACTGGTCCTTCCTCTGAAGTGAACTGACCAGGGTTTGTTGCTGTGGTCCATCCCCCTTTCTCTTGCTCGCAGTTGCCACCGCCTCAAACTCTTTCTGTTCGTTCACATGTTTTGTTCTCAAATGTTTTATCAGGTTCGAGGTATTGAAACTGACCGTTTTAGTTCCATCTCTTGCAACTTTCAGACCGCAAATCTTGCATGTAGCTGAAAGTAGCTCAGTCGGCATGTTACTCGAGTAAGAGTAAAAAAGTACTTGCTTTTAAAGGTACTTAAGTATCTAAAAGTACATGCTTTTAAATTTACTTTAAGTAAAAGTAAGAGTAAGAGTAAGAGAAAATTTCTTATTTTTCACATCAATGAATTACTATAATTTTTTCTAAATGAATTTAAGGACCTTTTAACTCTTGTTTCTGAGAATTAACTCTTTGAAACCACCTGCACTGATGTGCTTGCTTTCAGAAGGACAATGTTATATAAAGCCTGCAGAAACACCTATAAAAACAAATCAAATGAATGGGATCACAGGAGGACAGCAGATGTTGCAGATGCAGATGTTTATGAACAATCATTAAAACTGTAACCAAATGAACCTGCACCGTCCAACTAACTCTCTATCATTTAGCTAAGTTGGGAACTGGAACCCCCTCAAAGACCAATGTTGTCCCCAGACCACTGGTTGAGAATCACTGCTTTACAAAAAACTACATCTGATGCAGCCATTGTCGCGGTTTTGTGTTGACAAACGCAGTCGAGAGCGTGGCTACTTTGGTGGTGTCCTTATGGGGAGTGTCAAAATAGTTGAGATCCATTTACTCCTGTCTAATATAAATACCAGTATGTACACACACACGGAGAAAGTTGAGAGTCATACACTCCTGTCAGACACAAATACAAGAAAGGGACATTATACTTTGTCCTGAAATGATTCTGCAATATATCAAAACTTTACTTGCTGCACTGTGTTTGCCATAAATTCATTGGAAAGTGTTAAACCATTACATTAAAGGTGTGTTGAAATAGGAAGTAAAGAGGAAAGGGCAACACGGGGTGTCTGTGAAAAAGAGGAAGTGTTACACTCAAGGCTCTGTCTGTCATTCTGTCTCTGATGATCATTTTTGACTTAGTATTAACTTTGCAAAGTTAAAGGAGGTGTAAGGTGTAACCATGATGTATTGAAGTTTAGAGATCTAATGAAAATCAGTAAAGAAACAGTGTTGAGCTGAGGTCATGAGAAAGTGTTAAAGAACTGGTCAGGTCAACGTGAGGCTCTAAGGATGTGTCGAAATCTGATCACGCTTTGGGCACGGGCACAGACAGTGACCTAGGCATGCTGGATCATTATGAAATCGTCAGCCGTCATCAAGGGACTATTAGTCATTGAACGGAGAGATGGTGGGAAAATGTCCTAATAAGGACATAAAACCGTGCCACCGTCCAAAGCAAGAGAGAAGCGTTATGAAATCTTAATCAAGGGGTTATCAACCAGTGAATGGAGAGATGCTGAAAACATGTCCTAATAAGGACACAAAACCAAGCCAGTGTCCGAAGCAAGAGTGTATATAACCTGAGGAGCATGGACTAAAGTTTGTTCTTCCACTCGCTCAAGCTTTGAAGAAACACCTGAGACGGAGAATGTGAGCAGACTAAACATCGCAGAAAGGACTTCAAGAAATCTTCAGCAGAAACAGACGAAGGAATTAAGAGCACAACGGATTAACCATTTTTGCCAACATGCTGTGGATTACAATTTGGATATTGGAGTACTTTTGTTCTCGCTGCTGGCGTGAAGTTTGGACTTTGAGGAAGTTACGAGACCTTGGCCGGGGTGGTGATTTGCCTCAAGGACTTGGACTTTCAGCAGGAAGGGAAAGGCAAGCCATTGGATAGACGTGACCCTCTCCATCTCACCTAAATTTAAGTATTTCTAACCGGGCCTCAGCTCTTTTAGATTAATTTGTTATTTAAAGTATTGTGATTTATCAAGAAGTATTTTTGATAATGAGTGATAGTAATTGAAATAAGTATTGCGCTGTATGCTTTGCCCTTGCCAAAATCTATGCAATAAAACCTACATAATATAGTTAAAGTTAAAGTTGTGGACATTGATTTTATGTCTCTTTGATTGGAAGTAAAAGTCAGGTGTTAAGTGTGCGCATAATATCTTAAAGGTTCTTAAAGGTTACTCTAGCCTACCAAATTGAAACAGGCCCTTAGGGTTTACCAAAAGCCCTTAAAATCAAACCTAGCACCATACCAAGAGCCCAGATCATTTAGAGGAGAGCTGTCATTAACGGGCGTGGCTGGTGGCCGTATCTGACTCAAGGGCTATTCATATCAGGTGCCAAACCAGAGGAAGCAGGGAAGGCGTTCGGATTCAGGCAGTTAGAAGCTAGGCGAGTCTCCTCATTACCAGCTTAAAATCCCTATTTAAAATTCCCACTTTTTAGCAACCTTTTATAGGTTATAGGGATCTAACCCTTTATAACAGAGAGCTGGTCGAGTACCTCCTGGACAGGGGTAAAGCTCGGGATCTAACAGGAGGGATGACATATTTCCGCTTTTACGTAGATCCCAGTGGAGAGCGTGCACTGTGATAGGTTTCCTTCTTTGACAAACACAGCTTGTGTCCAATAGTATTTCAGAAAAAAAAAAAAAAAAAAAAGAGCAGACCTGAAAGTAACGAGTACTTTTCAGCCTTCCTAGAATTTAACTTGAGTAAAAGTAAAAATATTTGTCTTGGAAATGTATTCAAGTAAGAGTAATAAGTACCAAATAAATCTAATACTCAAGTAAAGTACAAATCCTCTGGATATGTACTTAAGTACAGTACTCAAGTAAATTTACTCCATTACTGTCCACCACTGAATGTCTGTTACGTTCTCTGATGATTCTAAACGTTATCTACACCTCATATGTTTAGTGTACAGATGAGCACCAAACCACAGGATGGATTTTTATAATGTTTTTCAGTGTTTACAGCTGCCAATGTATATAACACTGTTACTGTGATGATACATGACAGTTTAATATTAAATCTGTGTATAATAACCAGATCCTGACATGTAAATTTGACATCTGTGGGAATAAAAAGCACCAACATTGTTTTTATAAATACAGTGTTTTTTGATAATCTAATTACTAATAATAACAATCATGGAGACAAAAAATTAACAAAGTCTGCAAATCAAGATAAGAAACTGCAACTGGCAGTGAACCTGTTGTCTTTTCTTTTAGCAGTGAAGAGATATACTCTATGACAGAACATTATAAAATATTATATTGCTTAACATGATAAAAAACAAAAAACTAAAGTTGCAGTAGGCTACTTTTATAAATATGCAGCATATATAGTTTTTATTATTATCATTATTATTATTATTGTTATTATTATTATTATTATTATTTGTTTTATTTATTTATTATTTGGGGATTTTTTACATTTATTTTCTGCATATTCTTGACCATGAATGAGAGCAGCTGTAACGCAAGCAATTTCCTGTTGGGGATCTATAAAGTATTTCTGATTCTGAATCATATATTATTCAGCCAGTTGTACATTATATAGCCTATATCTTTAAAGTTAACCAAATTGACAGTATGGTAGACAGATGTCACATTTACATGTCAGGATGTGGTTATTATAGACACAGATTAAATATTTAACTGTCATGTATCATCACAGTAACAGTGTTACATACATTGGCAGCTGTAAACACTATTCCTCAATGTATATAGTTGCTCATCACAACAGACATGGCAACAAGATGTAACCTGTGAACCCTGGATGATGTGCACACTATCTCATTGGACAGCAGCGTTGTCCATCACACACTCTGCATTGTGATGGTTGGTTGATTTTGAAGACTCTGTACAAAAAGACAGCTGGGAGCGAAAACAAAACACACATATGGACCTGGAAAAAGAAGGTAAGCTACATTATTAATGTAATTTGAGTGAATCGAACATTTAGAGAGCAAGTGTTCATGCTTGTTATGATTCCCTTGGCAAAAACGTGTCTGCATATTGTAACGTTAGCGTGTTACCTAACGTTAGCATCAAACCACCTTATGACTACTAGTGCAGTGCCCGTAAGAAAAATGTATTCCTATAGAAAAGTGGGAGGTTAAGTTGCTTTTTAATGGATGGCCAAATGAGATTGTGTTTGAAGGTGGGACGTCAGGGATATTTAGGTTTGTTGTGAAATATGATATATCAGGGTACTATTGCCCGTTTTTGACTATTTTTGATTTTGCCATAATATTTCACCTTAAAAACTATTTACTCTGTGTCATTATTTTCAGCACAACCTCACATGTGTGACTGTACAGTTATTTTTGTATTTTGACATACTGTATTAACACAATGGACCAAAAATCCCCCCCAAAAAATATATTTTTTTTTTACTGTGAAAACCAAAAATATGTTTAACAAACCATTTTTTATGACTTATAATGCAAATATAAATTGTTGTTTACATACATTTTAAAAATGTACAAAGTTATATGTAACTATTTACATTTAAATGCAGGCAATGCTCATTCAGCAGTTTCCTCATTGTTTTGACTCATTAAACAAAAAAACGACTCCACTACACACTAAACACACTACACCAAGCACTACATAACACACTAACTATACACTCCAAACACGCTAAATGTCACAAATCTCTCAACTCCCAATATCGCTGTCTGTACACCGACTGTCGTTTACTGTCATTCATCCGCCTACGTCCCTCCCACAACTTCCTGTTCCTCATCAACCAAACTTGCTGCTTGGACACTTTCGTGACAAAAGCCCGTTTTTACCGTTTCTTCCTGCACCAAACACAAAGCAAACATGACGGCAATGTTCGCTAAAAAGCGTGGCGGATATTATTTACCCTAAGTCCGGTTTTGGACGTGCTGGTGGGTCCGGTCCGTCACCTCGGGAGGCTAGCCGCTAGCTGTGTGTAGCTAGCCTCTAGCTACACACGAACATCCACAGATTCCGATTCCAGTTTGTCGTCCGCGCATCTCCGGATCTCCTCAGACCAGCAGACTCGGTCCGGACTCTTTTAGTCTCATTAACCGCTGGCAAAATTGCTGCAGGTATAAATCTGCTTGTTTCTTAAGGTGGGGGGTCGCGGTGGACTCTGCAGTGATTGGCTCTGGTGCTCACGTGACTGTGGTGGCTCCGGTGGACAATGCTCGCTGAATTGGTAAAGCATTTCTGAAATCTGAAATAATTTATTCACGGTATCATTGCAGTCCAAACAAATGTGAAGTTGCACACCACTGAACCAAGCAGCAGCCATGTTGAAACTCTTAGGTCAGTCTGATCCTGATCCGCAGAGATATTTGAGGCACACACAGACAGACAGACAGACAGACAGAGATTCCTTGCTTTTAGAGAGAGATGAACTTGTTAGCATTAGCAACATTAACTATAGTAGTCCAGTTATAGGGTGGAATTAAACCAGCTGGAAATTCAGCGACCTCAGCCGAAATATGTAACGTAGATTAGTTTAGATGGTGTGCAGAGGGCTCAGTTTTAAAGCTAATGATATAGCTACACATTAGCCTCTTAAAATGACCAGAGGACACCAGCTAAATCTGCCAAATGTTACAGCTAATGCGGTTTGAAGCTGTAGTTAAAACTCTGGTTTTTCTTTAAACTACGCAACCTAAGGTGACTTTGGTACCAAGCAGGCCATCCTAGGGTATGGGCAAGAGGGTAAAATAATGCTCTAAAATTAGGTTACATTTTGCTGTGGGGAAAAACTGACATGGCCATTTTCAAAGGAGTCCCTCAGTATAACTATGAAAATAGATGCTTCGGGTACCCGCAGGTCTCCCCTTTGCAGATATGCCCACTTCATGTTTAATGCATGCAATTTGGGGTAGAAATCATTTCTTTTGCATGCAGTTGTAACAGGGTTGTTATAGATTAATCAAGTTCATCAAAATATATTTTTATATTCCTTCAGTATTTATTTTATTTTGCAAGCAAGGTATTTTGTTGTTTTCCATTCTCATTATTTTCTTGTGAAACGAGTTCTTATTTTTTGTGTTTATCCATGCAAGGCCCCTTTCATTTGTTGTAATCAATTACGGCAACATCATCAATTTCACCCTGTTGCCATTGACGACCGCAGTTGGTATGTACTGTGACAGCTCCGTGATTTAATCAGATATTCATCTATGAAACTGCCTTTATATAAGTTTAAGTTCATGTGATGTTATTTGAGTTGTCCTGTCACATTTTTTTTACTATCACTGTGTCACCGTTTTATTGTTTATTATTTCTGTCTTTTCTTTCTGAGTGAAACTGTGCTAGCTTGCTGAGCCCATTAGTCATGACAACCGTTGAGCCTCGAGCAGTACTGTTTGAGTTGTAAAATGTAAATCATGTAATATGGTGACTGTTACAGTTGTTTATTTCATTCATTTTTAATGTGTAGGGCAAGGAGCTGTACAGCAGATCACCACCAGTAACATTATTGTGTTTTTGTAATTATTCAACAGATGTGCTGCACTGCTAAATAATCTGCTGTGCTGTGAACCCAAGGAAAAGTCGTTGAGTGGTCTCTTCAGTCTGCTGAGGTTGAGCTGAATAGATGAGGCAACACAGTCCAATCGCTCTTTTCACCATCTCTCTATTAAAGCAAGGAATCTCTGTATGTCTGTCTGTCTGTGTGTGTATGTGTGCCTCAAATATCTCTGCAGATCAGGATCAGACTGACCTGAGACTTTTAACATGGCTGCTGCGTGGTTTAAGGGTGTGCGACTTTGCATTTGTTTGGACTGCAATGATACCGTTAATAAATTATTTCATAAATGCTTTACAAATTCTGCAAGCATTGTCCACCGGAGCCACCACAGTCACGTGCGCACCAGAGCCAATCACTGCACACCGTAGCCACGTGCGCACCAGAGCCAATCACTTCAGAGCTCAAGCCACGACATACCTTAGGAAACAAGCGGATTTATACCTGCAGCGGCGCGAGCTGGACCGGGATTTTGCCAGCGGTTAGGTCCCGTTCTGTTCTGTGCATCTAAACTGACTGCTGTGGATTAATGAGACTAAACGAGTCCGGACCGAGTCTGTTCCGGTCTGAGGAGATCCGGAGACGCGCGGACAACAAAGTGGAATCGGAATCTGTGGATGTTCGTGTGTAGCTAGCTGCTAGCTGCGACGGACCGGACCCAACAGCACGTCCAAAACCAGACTTAGGGTAAATAATGTCCGCCACGCTTTTTCGCGAACATTGCCGTCACGTTTGCTTTGTGTCTGGTGCAGGAAGAAACATTAAAAACGGGCTTTTGTCACGAAAGTGTCAAAGCAGCAAGTTTGGTTGTTGAGGAACGGGAAGTTGTGTGAGGGACGCCGGCGGTGATACAGACAGCGACAGAGATAGCGAGTTTTGAGAGTTGAGAGATTTGTGACATATAGCATGTTTGGAGTGTATAGTTAGTGAGTAATGTAGTGTTTGGTGTAGTGTTTTTAGTGTGTAGTGTAGTAGTTTTTTTGTGTTGTGAGTCAAAACAAGGAGGAGACGGCTGAATGTGGAACAGGCAGGAATGAGCTGAGGAGCCTGAGGCATTGCCTGCATTTAAATGTAAATAGATACATATAACTTTGTAAATTTCAAAAACGTATGCACACATTTAGCAAACAACAATTTATATTTGCATTATAACTAATGCAATTGGTTCGTTAAACATATTTGTGGTTTTCACAGTAAAAAATCTAAATTTTTCCTACTCAGATTTTATGTTATTTTGAGATTTTAGGTCCATAGTGTTAATATAATATGTCAAAATGAAAAAATAACTGTACAGTCACACATGTGAGGTTGTGCTGAACATAATGACACCAAACAAGGCAAGGTAAATAGTTTTTAAGGTGAAATATAATGGTATAATCAAAAGTAGTCAAAAACAGCCAATTATATCCCTGACGTCCCACCTTCAAACACAGCCTCATTTGGCCATCCATGAAAAAGCTACTTAACCTCCCACTCTTCTATAGGAATACATACTTCCTACGGGCACTGCACTAGCTTCTTAAATGAGGCATTTAATTATCTTTGCATACTGTGTACCTTAAATAGTTTGTGTGTTGCAAAAAATAGGTATGAACAGAAAGCTGTGACTATTGTTGATCCAAAGAACATCATATTATTGATCTATGGGGATCTGAGCTCTCAGTACTAGTCGTTTATAGTAAGAAATAATTTCAGTAAGCCCATTAACAACCTTGAAAGAAAGACCTGTAGGGCATTTAGGGATTGTATTCTTGGTGAAGTGACTGTAGCGTCAGTAGTAAGGTTTCTGTGCACTACATGATATTAATGTAGGATTTGCTGCAAGAACTTAATGAATATGTAAGTTGAAGTTGAAGTTAAATAAGAGCCACATTTAAAAAAAAAAAAAAAAAAGTTTTGTACTTTGCTGTATTTCGCAGAAATAACAATAATAATAATAATAATAATAATAATAATAATAATAGATTTAATTTATATAGCGCCTTTAAGGGTACCCAAGGACACTTAACAAAGTGGAGCAAACATATATGAAAACAAACAAAACAAAGAATAAATGGAGCGCCTGTCAGTCAGTACGGAGGGAACAGCATCCTTCGTCTAGATGTGAACTTGCATCTGGAGGCTCCGTGCACACAGCGGGGGGCGATGCAGGAGACCCAGAGATCCAGTTCCAGCGACGGAGACCAGGGAGAAGCGACAGCAGAAGTCCAGGAGCTCCTGCGCTGAACACCCGCAGACCCCACCAGCAACGGTGGAGCAGCGACCATCCAACACCGCCGCGAGCAGGGAGAGACCACAGCAGCAGAGGAGAGCAACAGCGGAGCCAGATGGTGAATAACCCCAAGGTTGTGGTGGAGGGAGGACCAGCGGAGCAGCTATGGACAGCCTACAGAACATCGAGTATGTCTGCTTATAAGTTAGCGTTGTTATGCTAACAGCTGAGCGGTGAGGCCAACAGCTGATCAGCAGAGAAAGTGAGTCCATGGAGCCAGTTCTTCAGGTGTGCAGGCTTCGAAGGTAGTAGCACAGCCTCAGAGCTTGTAAAGATAACTTGGCTTTCTTCTTTTATCAGAAAAAAGCTGTTTTGTCACGGATCGAGAAGCGGCGATATTCACGCCAGCGTCCTCTCTCATCCGGGTTGCCATGGAGATGAAAGAAATGAAAGAAAGAATTGTTCAGCAGGAACAAAAAAAAAGAGATGGCCAAAAGATTGCGCTACCCACTGAAGATGATATCAGCCAGACCCTGGCTCACCCAAGGATGACCAAAATGGTAATGCACAGTTTTACATTTGTAAAACCAGTGTTTCCCCTAGTTTGACTGTTTTGGGGTGGTGGTGGGTGGGTAGTGCCGTCAGTGTCAACCGCTCTTTTCCTTGTGTTTCATTTTGTGGTTTAGAAAATTACGTCTCCTCTACCTTTTGAATGATAATTCCTGTCTAGCATAGGGTTGCAGTCGTTTGACCTATCTTGGCTGCCAGTGCTCTGACTTAGGCCCCGTCCAGACGACAACGCTCTTTTGCAAAAATGCAGCGCCTGAAAACACACTCTTTTGAAAACGGGTCTCAGGGTGGAGAAATCCGAAAACGCAGCCCTCCCGTTTTCATGTGGACAGTGAATCCGCATACTTTCCAAAACGATGACGCCATCGCCCCACCCCTCGACCTCTTGCCTCTGAACCCCGCGATGTCTCATAACAACAACAACAACAACAGTGGTGGACTACATGCTTGTGTTCGTGCCGCAGAAGATATTGAGCCTTTCTTGCAACTTACTCTCCTTGTAGTTGTGTGTGAGTCGCAGCAGCAGTTCGACCTCATTAACGGTCCACACAAACGATTCTGATTTCCGTGCAGTAGCCATTTTAATCTTCTTCTTGTTGTGTTCGGTTTCTCCGTCTACTGTCTGTTTGTTTACAGCGCGCAAGCTTAATGCGCATACTCCGTGTCTTCTTCTCCATTTTTGGTGAATGTCAAGTGCCACCTAGAGGCCTGGAATATGAACTACAGCGTTTTCGGTCGTTTTCAGTGGATCCATGTGGACGCAAATATTCTTGAAACGATGCCGAGGAAGACGGAGGGAAAAAAGATAGACACTTCTTTTAAGAAGTTTCACTGAGAAGAGACACATTAATAAACTGTCTTTACACTACCAGCTGAAATAGTCAGTTGTTACAGGTTGGTTAAGGCAATCTGCATTTTTTTCTGGAGATCACTATTGTCAGAAATGTTAAATGTTATCATGGTTCTGTGCAAACTGTGCTTTATAAAGTGCTGCTGTGTTGTATACTAAAGATGGTGATTTGAATACAGGCCTTTTTTCAACGTTTTCAAAAGTGTCAATAAATATGCTCCAGAATAGCTCCAGTATTGCTCATTTTTGTTTTCAAAGTAGGTCTCAAATAAAGCTCTGCCATGTCTCAAGTAAGGCTCCTGTTGCTAGCTGTCAAGTCTCAACTATTGCTCCTAAGGAATTTTAGGAGAAACAAATGAGAAATCTCAGTTTTGGCCCCCCAGTGCTAGAAAGGAGCAAGGTTTAAGCAGTAAAAGTCACAAGTCTCACCTATTGCTCCTAAGGAATTTTAGGAGAAACAAAATGTTGAAATGTTTGAGACCAAAAAAGACTACAACGAGAATGAAATGAGAACTCTCATTGAGCTTGAGCATCAAGCTTTGAGCAGTAAAATTTTCCTCTGGGAAACCATGTTCTATCTGGCAAAAGTAAGATAGTCTTTCTGCCCAGGCTTACCAATTTGTCCAGACATTTTAAAATCCTTATGCCACAAAGGGGAGACTTGAGAGGGGATAGAGGAAAGAGCTGGCATCCTGTTACGTGGTTGTTATCTGTGTCCTACTTGCAAGTTTCTCACCCTCATTTTGTTTTTTAATTTTTGACAGCTTATTTTGTAGGGCCTCCATTTCTCTGATTAATTTAGTCTGCTCCTCACTCTTCTCTTCTGCTTGACTTTGCTGTGTATCCTTCTCAATGTGTTGTTGTGCTTGTTCACTTTCCAGCTGTAACATGGTAACTTCTTCACCACATTGAGACACACTTGGAGAATTCAAGATTCAAGAAGCTTTATTTATAATATTACGAAAATTTCAGTAAAAACGCAGGTATATACATATACAACAATAAATTACCTCCAACTGCAATTTTTCTAGCTCCGATGACTGCATTATCCACAAGGCGAGGGGGGAATGGGCAGCAGCAGGCTGTGATTGAGTTAGCTCCAAGTAGCGGCGTTAGCTCTACTGGTAAAATTAAGTATTTTATGTTACATCATACTTGTAGTCCACAACGTTTAGTTGACAGCTAAATACATTGTGGATTAACATGTAAATTATAAAATGATCATATAAAATACGATTGTGTTTACATAAATAGTAGGCTATATGAAATATAAAATAGTGCCACCTAGAAAAACTATGATTATATTAGTATCTATTCTATAATAGAATAGATACTGCATCACTGACAATCATCCAGTGATAAACTATTGTTTTTGTTGTTATTAAGATACATGTGCCTTCCTACATGACGAGGACTACTTCTGATGATACTTAATCAATTTAGTCAAACTTGAATATGGGAGTTTTACTCTGAATACATCGTGTTCTACATCGTACTATTCTGTTTTTAGGTTGCCTTAGGACTCCAACCTAGTTTATGATTCTAAAATGTTCTAAAAAACTCAAACTGCTCTTAATTTTTATATGTATGTTCTGGCAAATGTTTAAGATTGAACAATGACCCTTCAGGAGGTGGACAAGATATACAT